>NC_139240.1:58884559-59319944 GCF_977018435.1 Lepisma saccharinum | reverse complement strand
ATTCTCCAGTGACAGTCGCGCGCTTGAAAATCTGATGCCTCGAACTTTTTGATCGCCCCTCGTATATTGACTAAAACATTGCCAACATTTTTAAAGTGTATTTTTTTTATTACATTAGGAAACGCACCCACAAAAGGACACCCAGCACAAATCCAGAACTCGAACCTACGACCACTTGTGGCGATATCGTGAGTCTCGCACTCATTGCACGATATTAACGTGACTCGGACATTAGTGTTTACGATATAAACTCGAATCTCGTTATTACCAGCCCAAATTAACTTGGTTCAGGTAACAAATAACAGTTAACACGCTGTTTACTGTTAATCGAGCTGCGCTTAGGTGTGTGTGTTCTGAATGCATATTATTATGAAGTCGGGGGGGACCTTAGGTTCGAATCCCGGACGTATCATTGCGCTTGTTGACTGGTACATTCCACTGTAATTGTCGCGATTAACTCGAAGGAGAAAATATACATGAAATGCAAATAAATATGTACGTTTTAATGTACATACAAAGAAAATATGCACAGTTTAATTTCTACACAAAGAAATATGCACGATTTAATTTCTACACAAACAAATATGCACGATTTGATTTATATACAAAGTAAATATGCACGATTTAATTTATGTACAATGTAAATATGCACGATTTAATTTCTGCACAAAGATATAAGCACGATTTAATTTCTACACAAATAAAATAAGTATGATATAATTTATATACAAAGAAAACATGGAGAATTTAATTTATAGGCCTATTCAAGAAAATCTTCAGAATTTAATTTATATACAGAATATCTGAACAATTTAATTTATATACAAGGAAAATAAATATTTGATATGACCAGTCTCCGTGGCGGAGTAGTTAGCACAGCTCGCTACGACGCCATGGGTCACAGGTTCGATTCCCAGCCTGGGCATCGGTGTTCTTTGTGATTGGCCCTTCATCAACTTCATCATAACATCCCCCATCTTCATCTTCGCGATTAGCCAAAAGTAGCAGAAAAGCGAAGTAAAATATACCAAAGCAATGAATTATGTAGAAAGACCTATATTAAAAATTGAATTTGTGTACAAAGAAAATATGCACGATTTAATTCATATACAAAGTAAATATGCCCGCTTTAATTTATATACGAAGTAAATATGCCCGATTTAATTTATATACAAAGTAAATATGCACGATTTAATTTATATACAAAGTAAATATGCACGATTTAATTTATATACAAAGTAAATATGCACAATTTAATTTATATACAAAGTAATTATGCACTATTTAATTTATGTACAAAGTAAATATATACAATTTAATTTATATAAAAGTAAATATGCACGATTTAATTTATATACAAAGTAAATATGCCCGATTTAAATTATATACAAAGTAAATATGCACGATTTAATTTATATACAAAGTAAATGTGCACGATTTAATTTATATACAAAGTAAATATGCACGATTTAATTTATATACAAAGTAAATATGCACGATTTAATTTATATACAAAATAATTATGTACTATTTAATTTATGTACAAAGTAAATATATACAATTTAATTTATATAAAAGTAAATATGCACGATATAATTTATATACAAAGTAATTATGCACTATTTAATTTATGTACTAAGTAAATATGCACGATTTAATTTATATACAAAGTAAATGTGCACGATTTAATTTATATACAAAGTAAATATGCACTATTTAATTTATGTACAAAGTAAATATATACAATTTAATTTATATAAAAGTAAATGTGCACGATTTAATTTATATACAAAGTAAATATGCACGATTTATTTTATATACAAAGTAAATATGCACGATTTAATTTATATACAAAGTAAATGTGCACGATTTAATTTATATACAAAGTAAATATGTGCTATTTGATTTATTAAGTACCTTTGTGTTACCAGTGCCAGAGAGGCGTGTAGGATTTTTCATACTGGCAGGGAACAATGTTGGAAATAACATCGAGGAGGAGAACTGAGAGGGATTTTTATGAGCATCATAACCGGATGACGTGGTCTTTGATGTTGAAGTACCAACACATTGGAAATTCTGCATTTTATGACGTGGCCCGCGGTGAAATTCTGCGTTCGCCGAAGTCAACAGAGGCAGCTGAGATGGAAATTGCGCTCATACAGATGGAAAGTTTTTCTTTTTTTTCGACAAACACAAGTCAGAAATGTTTGGATTCGCCGCTTTGAGAGAAATTCGTTAATAATTTAGACGGTTTCATTTTGTTATTGTAAATTACAGAAAATGTTCTGTGACCATAACGAAAAAACAGTAAGCATTTTCCACTGGTAGATCCAACTCCATCCCCCCCCCTAGAGCTGTGCGTCCATCATTACATTAACTTGTTCACAATTTAGCCCGAACGTAACGAAATATGTAGATTACAGTATTACACCAGTTTCGTTCGCTCGTACCTGTTTCAATCTCACACCCTCAAGCGTATACAATGGAATATCATTTTATTGTGACAATAATCGTATGTAGAATATCCGTTACGGCAGTTTCAGCCCACAATCATCTGTTTTATTTTCATACATCACTGTGTATTGGCAAGATAGACTAAGATTAACTACATTTTAACGTGGAGATAATGACTATGTTCACTTAAGTTTAAATTTCACTGCTTCTTTCAGGATCCTTATTCGAGCGTTATTCTCTCGAGCGAAGACGCGTACGCTATCTAGCGCCGTCCGTACGAACTATTTGGCGCTGTAGCGAAATCCTCTCGCTGCATCACTCTAGTCCGACCGTAAGGAGCTAAAGTTTAAGTAACGAGCATGCAATTCACCCAGAGCTAATGACGCTTGTATATCAGATTGTTCGAGTGCAGCACAGCTGTTTAAGATATACTGTTATGCCGTTATGCCTGTTTAAGTTTTTGGCATGGCTGAAACCAACCGATCCGTGAAATCTAGTTCTTTTCTTGCCGAGGAACAGAATGCAGTATTGCAACGTGGAAACAATTAAACTGATGGTTGGACAGGAACGATATTATCAATCCCATTACATAACTAACATATTTAAGCGAAGTCGTTTCGAAAATTCCTCTCTCTTTTTTTTAAAAAAAAACGCTCTGATATTCAAAGTTCTGAAAAATTACATCTGTCTAGAATTCCTTCTAGAGTGGTTTCTTTCAATGGTGTCTAGATATTTGAAGTAGTTTCGTATGCTATAAACTTACTTTTCGTCACAGACATCTAGATATCAGCGAATGCTCACTTGAATGTTCCAGAGGAAATTCTGAACATAATCGCGCTTATTCCAAACAAGATAAATTTTCCCAAAACGTCCACAGCTACCTTAGCAGTTTCCTTAATGCACTTTTCGTACATTTACAGACAAGCACATGGTGTAGAGAGTTGTCTTCCCGCCAAAATGACGTACTGGCGTACACGTGAGCCAATCACCATCCGTTCCCACTACTGAGGAGTTCTCTGATTGGCCTTTCTCTTGGCGAAAGTGCTTGTGGGAGTGCGATTTTGGCGGGAAAAAGGTAATAGACTCGTGTCAGACCTCACGTGTAGAGTAACAACTAACCTCATAACGTAAATTGCAGGTGTTAAACTTTATTCAATTCTTATACAATTATGCGTTTCCTTGTTGAACAGAGGGATTATACTTGCCCAACAGTACTTTTCAGAATAACTACATAAGAAAATAGTAAAATCATAAAGCAACATATGTGATTGTTAGCATAATTTCACGAGAACTTATGCATCATATTATGAAAAATATCTTATAAACATACTGGGGGATGTGAGAATGTGATTTAAGTTTTGATATTTATATATTTTATTATTCTCCCACTATTGGCTAATCGGGATGAGTGATCATGTGATGTAATTCATGAAGACATGCGAATCACTACCATACCAGTGCCTAACTCAGGACTCCTGGCGTGACAGCACGCTGTGTTAACCACTCCTCCACGAAATTCAGCATACTGGGGGGTATGACAGTTGCATCTATGCATTACATATATTATGTGTGTATACATACTTACACACACACACACACACACACATATATATATATATATATATATATATATATATATATATATATTAAAACTAATGTTTCCCTTTAGAACTGTCAACATATTTAACTCTCATGAGCACTGGATTCAATTCAATTAACCGAGCTTATTTGCGTGAGGCACACAGCTTCAGAAATTAGAATCGAATGACGTACACGATTACTATATTCATCTACAGCATGCCTCAAAACTCACCTTCCGAATTACTCACGCCCTTGAATATGATTTTGTGTCCTTAAAAGAGGTTTCGACAAATTAGTGGAGAACGCAACTACCACAAGAATATCATTTCTTTAGTGTTCGTTTTCACGTACATTACATTTCCATTAGCAATTGGGTGATGTAGCTTCAATGTCTCGTACTGTGCTTGTATATTATGGGATGTTTTTGATACTGTACTCTTCAGGGTACCAGTTCAGCGCAGATTAGGCGCATTCTCTGTATATTCCAGTCTAGTCACTTCATTTTCCTCGCGTAATCATCCGTGAAAATCTATCAATACATATCGATTTTATTCATAATATAGTAGAGATGAGAATGATGCAATTTATTGGACTGGAAAACTTACATGCGTATCGTATTTCCAATTTCTCGTTTGTAAATTTAGAACCTTCGTGAATGAACAGTGGAGTCCCCTCAAGGATATGCAACCCAACTAGTACTGAAGAAGTGTGGTCTGCCTAACTTCAGGGCCATTTTGTTCAACGTTGTGCCTTTTGTTGTTATCTACAGGATTGATTGATTTGCTTTATTTTATTCCGCTTTTTGTTCCACTTTTGGCTAATTTGCAAAGATGGGGATGAGTGATGAATAGACACAAACATCCATGCCCTGGCCGGGATTCGAATTCGGAACCACTAGGAATCTACTGGAATTCCCGATAGAAAAGAGACCCACTATTTCCTATGGCTGTATGCGATTCGGCAGTAATAAAATTACCATATTTAAAAAGATCTTAAAGGATAAGATCATGTTACTTGATGTTGAAAACTCATATTTGTTTACTAATAAACTTTCTGTGTTACCATCAAGTTCGCATCATCATCTCGAGAGTTTCATTCAATTTTTTTCACATAAAACGTGGGATATCGACTTGCGTATGGCGAATTGAGTTGATTTGTTGGGTTGGTGTTTTAACTCCGCTTTATGCACAGTAAGGTTAATCGGGACTGGACCTACAGTTTTAAGTGAGATCCGAACCACAATGTGCCTCCACCGGGTATCGAATTCGAGACACCTTGATTACAAGGCGAGGACGCTACCACTACGCGTTCGGAGTGGCAATATGGTGAATTAAATCTGCAAGATATGTTCACTAAACAGTGCAAATACAGTAAGGTTGTTCGCTTTAAATCCGACCATTTTCGATTCGGTGCTGCCACCTGGTGTATCATGCTGGAACTATGGGTCTGCTGGCGGGAGCAGTGTTGTGTCTGACCTTGTAGGTGCGTGAGTGTTGGTAGTGAATGTTATCAAATGGCGCCGAAAATCAACCGGTATTGGGAGGGTTACGTAATGGCCCTTTTCCATGCTAAGTTTTCATACGTACGCATTGTGAAACAGTGTCGGGAGAATGGGTTAACACTCGGGGTGACTACTGCGAAAGCTATTGTGGCCCGTTACACACAACAGGCTCTCCTTGCGAAACATTCAACCACGAAAACCACCAGGAGAAGGGCTGCAACCAAAGTGTCACCCGTAGTGCTAAGGGGCGCAGCAACTTTGTTCGTCAGTGCAGGCAAAGTTTCCCTGATGGCTTTATGGTTGTGACGGGATTCAGATATGAGGGTAAGTTGATGATACGCAAGGTGGACAAAAACGTGAAGGTGAATGCCAGATACTTCCAAGACTCCATTCTGACACCTATCTATCGGAGAGACATCCCGCAATTGTATGGAATGTACGCGAACCAGGTGATGATCCATATGGACAAGGCTTCGAATCATACCGCCAGAACATCCCTACGTTTTTATCAGGAAATGGCATAAGAATTAGGAATTCGTGTCATTCCGTTTGAAGACATTCCTGTGAATAGCCCAGATGCCAGTCCAATGGATTTTTCCGTCTTCAACATAGCCGCCCGCACACCCTGGATGGTCTCTGGAAAGCTTGCAGGGAGGAGTGGGACAGAATTCCCATGCCTGTCCTGCGCCGGAGCTTGCTGCAATGGAAACTGCGATGCCGGGCGATAGTCCGCAATGCTGGGGGTCCAATAGAACATGATCGGTCGTAGCGGCGCGGTATGTCTTAAGGTGAGTACCAGTCAAAAATGGTCGGATATAAAGCAAACAACCTCTGTGTACTGATGTATTTCGGAAAGTTGGTCTGCGAATATCACTTTTTTGCACCTTGACTATTATTATTTTGAAGAATAGTTAATCTCTCACTATAAGAAATAAACATGCATTGTGTATGCAAGAGTTAAAAGTGAGAGAGGTCCATATGGATTAGTTAAATATATTTTATTCACCACCCCTCACCACGCATACACACGTATGTTGTCAGACTAATCAAGCAAAGGCCGCCCCCGTAGATACCACACCGCGCTACGACGCCTGGGGTCGCGGGTTCGATATCCGGTGGAGGAACATATATGATTCGGACCCCACTTTAAACTGTAGGTCCAATCCCGATTAGCTTTACTGTGCATAAAGTGGACTTAAAACACCAACTCAATCGATACACGGTGGAGGAATATAGTGGTTCGTACCCAATTATCTTATCTGTGTATAGAGTGAACTCTTCCTACAGATTTCCTAGAAACCCACTAAAAATAATAATGATTGATTTGGTGTTTTAAGTCCACTTTATGCACAGAAAGGCTAATCGGGACTGGACCTACAGTTTAAAGTGGGATTCGAACTAATGTGCCATGTGCAGTCGGCCATAAATTAGAATGAATTGCATAATTATTCATTCTGTTACCAGTTGAGCCTTCTTGAGGAAGAATTAATTACTTCTAATGCAGTCTTGTGTTAATTAATAACTTAAATGTTTTAAGATCATGTTTCAAAATGTGTAGGGGCTCAGTTGTTCAGGCGTCTGACTACCATGCGAGAGACCCGGGTTCGATCCCCGACGGGGGGAGAACCGATTTTTTTTAACCTTTTCAAGCGGCTCCACCCAGCGTCGTATAAAGTGGGTATAGTTGACGCGCTAGCTTCGTTAGCGACCGGCTGGCTTTGAAGTCCACGGAGCGCGCCCACCAGCTGCAACAATCACATTCAACGCACAGTGTTGCCACCTTGTCCCTCCGCGCACAAGCACCTTCCCACGGTCTCCACATTGAAGTACGGCAACAGGGTATCCGCAGTCATGTGACTGAGACTCCACGTGGAGTAGACGAGCAGAATGACAGCTGCGCCCATTTGCTGAAGATTGAGGAAAACAACTCCCCCGCTGTTTAACTCCACCCACGTTCGTGGCGGCGGCTTCCTTCAGTTCTTGGACGTTAGCGAAGTAAACACGTGGACTATACCTGGATGAAACTCTCGGGGGTAAAGGCGGCAAGAGGCGTGGTCCTGATCACCTCAACCTTCGGCTATGATCAATAAAGTGTGGGGGGCCCTAACTCGACACCCCCTATGGCGTGTTGCAAAGCACAGGGGAGCACTTTACTTTGCTTTTATCTAAGTTGGATGTATGGCTTTCTTAGGACATATTTGTCCCCCAAAAAATGGCTCCTGAGAAATAGGGGCCTGAATTCGTTTGTTTCTTTCACACCTGATTATAAGGCACATATTTCGCATGGTTTGGATATGACGTCATTTTCTCGGTGCAGTTTACTAAAGTCTTCCCAGACGCTGAGCTGCTGAGCACCGTCTCGTTGTGCAGAGATGAATCTCAACTTAGCCCTTTTCCATCCCATATTCCTCCAACGTTCATCTCCCGCGTCTTATCTTGGTTATTAATCTGCGCCGCTAAATCCGCAGCGCTAAACACTACAAGCATCCTCCCTCCTCCTTTCTCGACGAAACGGATGAGAACCACAACGCAACAAGTGATAATAGCATCCTTCTGCATCCCTGGAGATTGTTTCGGTGGAGGCAAATATGTTCCGCGAATGCAGCAGACACGGAGGGCCGGATTAGAAATCTGTAATCGCTTTGCCGTATACAACCTTCCTTTGTTGTTGGCGTCGTCCTGTGGGGGACGGGGAGTTTTGTGCTCCGCTTAGTTTGGAGATGGGAATATGTTTCGGCAGGGGGAAAATAATTTTCGGAATACGTCCCCTCCCCCCCCCTCTGTGCTCGCAGGAGAGATTGATTCTCTACCTCTTTTCCCCTCTTTTACTCATTTCCTTCCTCCCTCCCCCTCTCTTCCTTCCTCCCTCTCTGTCTCTATGAGAAAGAGAGAAAGGGCAAGGAGAGCGAGAGACGAAAGAGAAAAGAGACAAGACAGAGAAAGAGAGAGAGAGAGAGAGAGAGAGAGAGAGAGAGAGAGAGTATCTCCCTCCTTCCCTTCTTTCTGTCTCTCTCTTTCACCCTAGGGCACCCCCTCTCTCTCAATCAATCTATCTCTCTGTCGAGGGGGAGATAAGGAAATTGAGAAGGATATTGATTGATTGAATTGTTATTTTTAAGTCGACTTTATGCACAGAAACGCTAACCGGAATGAACCTACAGTTTAAAGTGTGATCCAAAACACTATGTGGGACCTCCCCGATGGCGCAGTGGTACAGTCGTCGCCTTGTAATCAAGGGGTCCTGGGTTCGATACCCTGTGGAGGCACATAGTGGCTGGGATCCTACTTTAAACTGTAGGTCCAGTCCCAATTAGTCTTACTGTGCACAAGGTGGACTTAAAATACCTAGTCAATCAATCAATGAACCGAAACACTATGTACCTCCACCGGGTATCGAACACGGGACCCCTTGAATACAAGGCGATTGCTGTAACATTCCGGTTAGCATTTGCGATTGCAATGGGAAGCGCGCAGAGAACATTAGATAATATACAGGGTATCTAAAAGAACTCCTGGGTTTTGAAGCTAAATATTTTATTAAAAACTGAAACTCAGGAAAAAGTAAATACATATTTTTGAAGGTAATCTTATCAAGTTTTGTTTGCAATTTAGTAAATTCCAATGTGTGCCCGTTTGTAGCACGGCACACATCCAAACGATAATCAACTTCTTGCCACGTCCTGGCCAATATGTCTGGGGTGATGGTTGCCACAGATGCGATAATTATTTGCCTTAGATGATTGACATCTTGAATTTTCTCCGCATAAACCATGTTCTTCACATGTCCCCATAGGAAAAAAGTATAAGGGAGTAAGGTCCGGACTTCTTGGAGGCCATGGAATAGGCCCTTTCCTTCCAATCCACAGTTTCTTTAAACGCCTTAAGCCATTGACGAATGATTTTGTCAGAAGGCTAAACACCACCATACTCGCGTCGAAAGTACCGTTGTACAGTAATAACAGATCCAGTTTCTACAAGCCATATCACACACTGCATCTTCTGTTGTGGCGTCGCTGTTGCACTGAACTGCACTGACTGTGTTCGGCTCGGCTCGGCCACTTCAAGGTCAACGCTGCGCAGCGTTGCCAACCTTTGTTGGAATAAACTCCAAACGGCGTGAATAAAACTTGATGAGCAACTGATTTCAAAGTAATTAACTAACCTGAGTTACCTAATACCGTTTGCGCGCAATCACTGTTTAAAAACCCGGAGTTCTGTTATATACACCTTGTATATAGCACGAAAGACATACGAAATGACCCAGTGCCCGGTGATTACAATTAAAAAAGGTAATTTATTATTTTTTACGTGTACTGTATACGCTATAATGCATGTATTTAAGCAGTGCCATTGATTTGTAGCTAATATCTTTCTTATATGGACCGTCATTCCTCTCGGTTGAATAGTTATCGGCTTTTAAATACGTGAAGTGATACATTGTTTACATCTCACTCGGCCGCCATTACAACTGCACGCGTGACCTAGAGCTCGCTTCTGATTGGTTATGCTACGCGAGGCAATTGAGACCGGTCCTATCAGTGAAGAATGTCATGCAGTATGCCATGACGTCAAAATGCTGTAAGATTTCTTCACTTTACACGGTAGATTTCGATCGTAGCAGAAATGTTAAGAAAAATGCCAAGGAAAAAAAGCGAGTCTAAAACTGTAGGTAAAGCCCCAATTGGTTTATGTGTACATAAAGTGGGCTTTAAGAAAGAAGCTCACATTGATTACGTAGCGATGAATACCTGTCAAAAAATGGAATCAAAGTTGATTACACTGATTAGTCTCGGTACAAAAATTGAATCTGAAGTCAAGCAAACTCTCGCTCTGTTTCACGAGTACCACAATTCCTAGAGATCTATCATTAACTTCTTTTTTTAAAGTTTCAGCCGTGGACTTCTATTTTAAGGCAGAATAAGAGGCCAAGGACTAACGACGGGTAAGTCCACCCGTCAGTTTTCCTTAACTTCATGGCCGCACTTTGGGGCTGTTTCACAGCAGTTGTTTTCGCAAGTTTCTGCACCGTCCCTGTTGTTCCCTGATTGCTCTGTGGGGGGCGGGGGGGGGGAGGGGAAGGGAAATTTACGACCAATTGTCCTTCAAGAAGAGAAGCTAGAAGTTTTTCCATCTCGCTGTCAAGAGAGAGTGAACGAGAGCAAGAAATAATCACGACTTCATGGCTATACAGGGTGGTCCATGGTTTTTTGACTGATTTGGCACATGGAAATCATTGAATGCTTTTCTTCTGTTCATACCTCTCCCTCTCTTGCATTTAGGCGAGAGAGAGGCCTAGAAATGTCTTGGGGAAACTTAACGTGTACACACTTCTCGCACGTTCATCGCCGAGTGTGCTGGCGCTTCATCGTGTTGGAAGGTTTTCGGGACTTTGAACATGTTGATGCTGACTTATGATAAACAAAGCATCAAAGGTCCTGTCGATAATTAAACAATAGTGTTACTAGAGTCCCAGATGTGCTCGTGTATGGATTGTTCGTAGCCTCGAGTACGCTATTGTACTCATACCATTATAAGTGTTGAAATCCGACACTTTCGTAATATAGAGTCCACTAAGTGTCTTCTTCCTATTTTGGATTGATTTCTCTCTTATGTCTTCCCCTATTTCCAGTCCTTCATATTTACGGAAGGGGAATTCAGTGCTGCTTGTTAACTTTATTTATGTGTTAACTTCTTCATGTCATCCTGTCATTTTCTGTCTTCATTCCTCATTTTGAGAAATTTGTTTGATATGCTCCATCCTACACTTAGCAATGCGGTTTTCACATTTTATTGTTTTGTTTCTATTGTGGGTTACTTCTCTACTTCTTGGGTTAATCCTGGCTTTCCCGATGGCGTAGTGGTAATGTTGTCGCCTCATAAACGAGGGGTCCCGGGTTTGATACCTGGTGGGGGCACATAGTGGTTCGGATTCTACTTGAAACTATAGGTTCAATCCCGATTAGTCTTTCTGTGCATAAAGTGGACTTAAAACGAACACGGTTTTGTTCCAAACTAGGTTGTTTGGTTAATCTTTGGCCTAATAATGGTTTTACAGTTTTATTCTTCTATTTCTGTTTCTATTTTTCTTCTAGTTCTATTTCTGTTTCTATTTTTCTTCTAGTTCTATTTCTGTTTCTATTTTTCTTCTAGTTCTATTTGTTTCCTTTTTCTAGTTCTATTTTGTTTCTATTTTTCTACTAGTTTTATTTCTGTTTCTATTTCTCTTCTAGTTCTATTTCTGTTCCTATTTTCTTCTAGTTCTATTTGGCGTAGCTTTTCCACATTTTGGGCTCATCCTTGACATAATGCCGTTTTCACAGTTTTATTTTACTATTTCGCGTTGCCTCTCTATCTCTTGGATTAATCGCGACGATAGGAATGTTTGATGATAGGACAAGCACAATGCTCTGATCAGATCAGGGTTCGAACTTTTAACCTCTGACTTAGCACGGCATGACGCTGCCATGGAGGCTGGACTTTCTATTCTTTCCAAACAGTTGCTGACAAATTTTCAACAATCCTTTCTTGGAAACCCTGTACAAAGAACTATTACTGGACGGGAACTTGTTCGGAATGGATTCTATTTAACATTAAGCGCTTTCCACGTTGAGAAATCTGTGTGTGTGAGAGTGAAAGATCTGGAAGAAAGTTGTTTTAATCATGAGTCCCAAAAATTCCCTTTGGATTGATTACTTCTCCTGGTTCTCTATTTTTTCCTTCACGTGAAGAAAAGAGAGTGGGAGGAACATTATTGTTTCTATCCCCCCTACCAATTTCTTCTCTCGTCATTCCGTCCAAATGTCCTCTCATCCATCTTCCGTTTCTCTTGACCTTCTTACGGAGAGGGGAGGGGAGGGGGCAGGGGAAGGAATGAAAAGAACAATGCTTTCACTTTTCTACCCAAAATGAGTCCAAGTGGAGCTCTTTTTCCCTTATAACTTGCTGTCTGACTTTCTGAAAGACGGACTGATACGTTGACTCTCTGCGTCACATTTGTCATAAATCTCTTGTACTGGAGGAAGAAAAAACTACCCTGTGGCGTTATTATGAAAATTGATCAACGTCGGATCCCGACTTTTTGAAATCCAGAACAACGGAGAAATTAGAAAGGATCTTATTTTAAAGAGGTTCATTCCTGATATTCTCTGCACTGTAAGTGTCTGAGAAGTTTCTTGAAATTAACAGTTTTTTATTCCAGAAGTACAAAAGCAATCACCTTGAAGGGGAAATAGTGTGTACAATTTCGAGATTTTCACCGCATAGCAAAATTTTCGAGAAATGGAGAATTCTTTCCCAATCTCGAACGTGAGAAATATTAATATTTCCTTCGCAATCCCGTCCCGTCCAGATTTTTCCGTCCCCCACACCCCTAGCTACGGCAGTCAACATGACTCTCTTGTCAAAACGTTCTCTCTTTATATTGTTGGACATGGCAGTTAATTGTTGAAACTGACAGGCTGTAAGTCTCGGACATTTTTTTTGGTAAAATAATATCGCAACAATTTCACCAATCGATATTCATGAACTTTTTCCAGTTATCCCAGGAGCGCAAGTGCCCCCCCCCTATCCCACCTCACCCCTTCCCTATTAAAAAACGACCAGGCTTTTTTTTATCTTTTTTATCGTGTCTGAACTTAATCGGAAGTTTAGAGAAAGACGGAGGAAGTGACGTCACACAAAATTGCAGCTGGAGTCACGCTATTGGGAATATCTTATCGGCTCGTATTGTTAACTTATCTTGGGTCCAAGGGCTGCTCGTGTGAGGTGTATTGAGAACAACTGTTTGCAGTTCTCGGCTCGTTGTAAGGGTGTGAATTTGTGCGTTAATAGTGTAACAAAGGCTGCAGTGTGTGCTTTAGGATTTTGGGACCTCGTTCAGTAGAAGCTACATAATCTGACTGGTGACGTAAGTAGAATTCAGCAGTAGAGGTCCTGAACTTTTGATGTCACGTGCGTTTTGGTTTTGTCGGAAGTAGCAAAGCTTTTGAATCTTTGAAACGTCAAGGTTTTCATGTCGTGTATGAATGATTAGTAACTCTTAAGCCTCACTTACACGTAGTCCACTCCAGTAAATGCACTCTTGCAGGCTAACGAGGCCCTGACGCCTGGGTCCACGGCCATTATAAACCTCTGCGGGCTCGTGTTGACCAGTGTTTGTCCTTACGTGTGGATATTTTGTTAGGGATGTTAAGGTCCAGTAATTTTACATAAATTCAATTCCGGTCCAGGAGAGAAGATCGGCAAGCGTAATTGGGTTCTGGACCGTAAAGAACCTTTTTATCTGTGAAGTATTTCAATTAGGTCCAGGAACTTTTTCAGCTGAATTAAAATTCGGTCCAGGAACCTTTTTTCAATGAAACAATACGTAACTTGGACCGAATTTATATTGTGCGAGGAAAATAGGTTCTGGTGCGGCATCGGAACCCAATAGAACCCATTAGAATTTATGTGTTCCTGGACCAAGTTAGAAATTGAGTGAGAATATTTTCAAGACGTATTTTATTTTTCTTGTGTCCTCAGCGTTGATTTAGTTAAGCATCTTATCCCAGTATTTTAGTAACGGACACAAATAGCCTATGTGTTGACTTGCCCATGATTGAGAAATCAGCAATGAAACTGTAAAATTGAGACGAGACCAAGACTTAATCTGAGAGTTTTGTTTCACTCAAAGTTGCAGAATATATAAATATATCGTTATATATACATAATATGTATTATATAATGTATTAATTAACGTAAATACACCGATGAGCCATTACATTATGACCACCCCAACCCGGAAACATTTAGCGCGCCTGGAGCGTGATGTGCCGTAGACTATAAGTTTACGTCTACACGTAATCTACGCGTAGATTACATTTGGTTGTAGTTTACATAGACTACGTAGACAATCTAAAGTACATAAAAAATAATTTTCAAGGGTTTCATGAAGGGAGAAATGAAAAGAATCCTACTTACAACAAAATTTATCTTCTCTTCTATTATCAACCATGGAAGAAGATAAATAGTATGCAAAAAAGACAACAGATGGCAGTCGTGAGGAAAGAGTGGTCTTTTTCCCAAAAGAACACTAGAATATTTCTATTAGATTTCTTCCTAGGTGAGAAATTGTTCGAATTTGGAAGAAAGGGTATGAAAAGTTCCCTTCACATATCAGCAACTGATACGCAGTATAGTTTTCTTTTAATTCCACGGCGCCCTTCGCTAAGTTATCACCTTTCGCAATGTTGTTTACATAGATTACGTAATATACGTGTATAAAATAGTCTACGTGTAGAATGTAGACTATAGTTGTTTACGCGTGGACGCACACATCACTGGTGGAGAAAAACACGTGACATGCTGGCAACGTGGTATATAATGGGCAGGTCTATAGGCGCGCTGTTAGTAATGTCTCCGGCGTCAGAATGGGAAAAGCAGCCGATCTCTCCCAGTTTGATAGAGGTCAGATTGTGATGGCACGGCACCTTGGTACGAGCATCTCTGAAACGGCACAGCACTTTGGTACCAGCATCTCTGAAACGGCACGGCACCTTGGTACCAGCATATCTGAAACGGCACGGCACCTTGGTACCAGCATCTCGGAAACGGCACGGCTCGTTGGCTGCTCTCGTGCCGCTGTTGTGAACAGATGTCGCAGGTGGTGCAACGATCGGTAAACAACGACTCGTCGTCCAGCCGTGTGTGGACAGCGGCTCATTGATGCCAGAGGCCAGCCGAGGCTGTCGCGCATTGTTCTGATCGACTGCAGGGCCACAGTGCGAGAAATCACCCACAGGTACAATAGTGGTAACTAGGACAATGCTTCACAGCACACAGTTCATCGAACACCTCTGCGCATGGGACCGCGGAGTCGAAGACTCGGTTGTACCCCAATACTGACTGCACTCTACCGAAAGCAGCGCATGTGGTGGCAACAAAATCATTGACACTGGACTGGATGATTGGAAAATGGTCGCCTGGTCCGATGAATCCAGATTCCTGGTTCATCTCATCGACGACCGAGCGCGTGTACGCCGATTTTCATCGGAGGCAAAAGGTAAAGGTAAAGTGTTCCCCTGTGCATAGCACCACGCCATGAAGGCGTATAGGGGGTGTGGGGGTAACGCCCCACACTTTCTTGATCCGGTCGTGAGTGGGGGTGATGTGATCAGCATCACGCCCCTGACCGCCTTTACCCCCCAGGGTTTCCCCCAGGTACCCATGTTATTCGACGCTGGGTGGGCGCCGGGGCCGCTTCCACCGTTAGAAAAGTTCCCGGATTTGAACCGGCCGGGGATCGAACCCGGGACCTTGAGCATGGTAGTCAGACGCGTTACCGACTGAGCCACCGCGGCTGTGTCATGATTCCACGGTAGGGCGGAGACAGGTCGGTGGAGGAGGTGTTATGGTCTGGCCGATGTTTTCATGGGACACACTGTGGCTCATTATTCCGGTACACCAATCCCTGACGGCTCTCCGGTATATGGACGTTATTGGGAACCAAGTCTATCCAATCATGTCAACAGTGTTCCCTGCTGATGACGGCCACTTCCAACATGACAGTGCGCCATGCCACACTGCCGGGATCGTGAACGACTGGTTCGAGGAACGTGACAGTGAATTTGCTTTAATGCAGTGACCCACAAATAGCCCGCATATGAACATGAATATTTGTGGTTCGACTTGGAGAAGCGGGTTCGTGCTACATCACCACCGCCCCGCACTGTATGCCAACTGGAGGATCTACTGTTGTGCTTGTGGCATGACATACCCCAGGACACCGCGGTTCTGCGGGCTAAAAGTGGTCATACACAGTATTAGGTAGGTGGTCATAATGTAATGGCTCATCCGTGTATAGTATACGTATATATATTATACAAATATATAATTTGTTCCTACCTTGTCACCTCTCGAAATATTGATTCTCAGTTAAGGCCAATTCCATTGCGATGGGTGTGACATTCAGACAAATTTACATTCATTTTTTAAAATATTTTCTCAGCGCCTTCAAATATGTTACTCTTTCATTTTCCTTGATGAAAGGTTTGTAATTGTGAAGGGTGACACTTCTGAGACATGACTTAATGGCCTTCCTCAGTCTTTCAGAAAACTCTCTGAAATATATAGGTTTACTAAAACAATTTCATTATATTTTCACAAAGCAAACTTTAGTCGACATTTAGATGCTTTTAGTTTCTAAAAAACTTACTACATATTTTTTTATAAACCTTTTTTGTCGGTGATGGGTGTGAAACATTTTGTGACGGGTGTGTGACACGAAACGAAAATAATGTCCATTTCTTACATATGCGAGTATTTACTGCTACTCGTTATTTCGATTCTGTAACACACATTATGGCGATAGCGTATTGGTTCATCGCGCGTTGTGATAGTGTTTTGTCGATTTATGCAGTGTTGCAACCTTGCTCACCGGAAAATACCTACTTTCGTGCCCGGATTTGAAATTATGCTAATACCTCGCAAACCATTGACGTTAGCCTCACAAACCATTGACGTTAGCCCCAGAAACCATTCACGATAGTCCACAAAGCACTGACGTTAACCCCTAAAACCATTCACGTTAGCCCCACAAACCATTTTCCGTAAGGTTAGGTTAGGCAAGCATAGTTAAAAAAAATTAAAAATACTCGACACGTCATGTTATAGTGAAAACACTGTGAGTTTTAAACACTGACTATGGGGTTTACGTCATCTAACACACGGAACATTGTGCTCTCGTGCAGAAAGCAAATGGCGGCAGCAGAAACAGCGTGTCGGACAGAGATTTTCGCAGAAAACAACATGCATTCGCATTAAAATGGATCAAAACTACATTCACGAACTTCCACAACGCTACAGAAAATGATTTGCGTAAGTACTTTCTTCTGTAAAAAGTAAGAAATCCGTCACCCCTTGAGTAAAGTGTTAGAGTTAAAGAGTTACCCTGCAAATTTCAACTTCCCACTGTCATGGGTTAGGTCAGTTTTCACCTTAATTGATCCAATTAATGTCTGATTCAAAATATATGGATACTCGAGATCAGACTGCAATTAACAATTAACCAGTAGACCACGGAAAACGAGTTACATCAAACTTTGGCTTATGCAATTCCTCGTTAATCTGCACACAGCGATGTCCGCTGAACCGTGGAAACTGCGGGCTGTCATTGCGTGTCAGTTCGTGCGGTGTTGCCACTTTTCACATGAATCTTTACTCCGTTTAATAAAAATCTGTATAATATCGGTTTCGCAATGTGAATTTACAATGATAATGGATTTAAAAAACAGACGCGAAGAGTTTCAAAGCAAGACCAATATTGCATTTGTACTACCCAATACCAAGAACAACTTGTTTCACAAAATTGATAAAAACTGTTCTTTGACGAATTTTAAAAATCTGAAAATTAAGGATTGTGTTTAAAATATTTCTACCTGCACCATACTAAAATTTCATCGCGATCGGATCACCCGTTTTTGATTTATGGAATTTCAAAGAGAACGGTCGTTTGCAAAACTCGAAAAAACGGCACCTTTTTTGTTCTCACAGTGACAGAAAAATAGAAAGCATATTAAATCAAAATAGCATAGGTTAAGGCAGAATTGAATGAGCTAAATTTTGATGTAACTCGTTTTTCTGTGGCTCTACTGATTAATTTTTAATTGGAGTCCACACTGTAATTTTTAATCTGACAGTAAGGGGAATGAGAGATTGGTATGTTTCTTCACGTGCCATATAATTGAACGTTCTCTTCCTCAGCTGTAACAATGAGACTTATACGGTCTCATATTGGTACTTGAGTCAGTCTCCATCCACCCTGTCAGTTTGATTCAAGGTCACGGAAACGCCCTGTATACGTTTCTCACATATTTCCAACAAGTCTAAACTAAGATATATTTTAGCTATACTTGCTGACCAACAGTGGAGATATATTACGAATACTCCTAGCAGATAAAACCACATTTTGCTATAGCCTCATAGAAGATATGACTAAACTTAGTGTACAATCAAGTTTAACTACAGGGTGGGCAAAAAAAAACTGGATGATTTTTAAAATGATACAACACAGTAAATAAAAATAGTTCGTCTAACCTTCCAGCGATGTGAATGCCATTATTATTGAAAAAGATATACAGGATGTACACCAACATTAAGTGCGGAAACTTAACATGTTGCAAATGGCTCCCATTTTGGTCCACACACAGCTGGAGTCGGTTGCTGAAACTTATATTTTTCTGGTGAAGAAGAAAACCTGCCGATTTTTGATTTGTTATTGCGTGGCTTCGCGTGGTGGCGTCGTGGGAGGGGGGGTGATGGGGATTCCACTCCTCACTAGCTGCCATTTCAGTCACCATGGAGCTGTGGAACGCACGCACCGCGCTTTCATTGTTGTAACGCCATTTGCAAGTTGTTATTTTCCGGACTTAATGTTGGTGCAAATCGTGTATATTTTTTTCAATAATAATGGCATACGTATGGTTGTAAGTTTAGCACATGAATATAGACGATTATCTTAAAATTCACTGTGTTATATCTTTTAAAAAATCATCAGGTTTTTCTGCCCCATCCTGTATTTATGAAAACAATTAATCATTTCTAATTTCAAATACTATCTGTAGGAATTCCAATGAGTAATTTTTTGAAGTATTTTTATCTATTTTCAGCCACGCGTTTTTATCTCGTGTTCTCTTATCTTCAAATTCCTGAACCGTGCGAGAAATCCCAACCTTTGTCAACTGTAGTTTATCATGGAATATGTAGTTATCGAAATGTCATTTCAGTGTAACACTTTGTCTCAGGGACAACCAATACAAATTTGTTTCTCTGTATTGAGTATGAATATCTCTCTCTCTCTCTCTCTAACTCACTCACACAAACGCACGCACATATTCATGCACTGGCTGCAATATAGCATGTGGAAAGTAGGCCTATTGAATATCCGTGAGAATGTAAGTTTGACTAACTACAACCAGTTTTGACGTTAACTGTACGAACTGTACAATAGCCGACAATAAAAAAGGGGACACCTTTATCCTAAAATACTCGCTTCCCCGCAAGGCGTTGTGTGTGTTGCCTAACTCTACAGGATAAGTGGATAATAATAAAGCAAATTTTCAATGGCAACTTCTACCACACTACTTCTATACACTTCCATTGGGCCACGCTGTAAATATGTCTAATCGCACGGCCATGAGAATAGGCGGCTGGGCAGAATTGCGCTGTTGCCAAATACGGGAAAAGCAAATCGAGAGCGGGACAAGAGTCGCTGGTTCCCGCGCACTGTGCACACAGAGAACTAAATGCACCATATTGATTGATTCAGCATAATGCATCGATTGATGCACTAAAGTGTATTTTGTAGCTTCTTCAAGGAATCAGATCCACATTTGATTCAAGTGAGGATTTCTTTCAGTCGAGATGCATTTTAATGCATCAGTTGATGCACCTTGCTGCATCTTTTTGGATGTACATAAAGTCTGTAGCTCAGACCAAACGTTTAAGTGCATCATCCAAAAAGATGCAGGAAGGTGCATCAACTGATGCATTAAAGTGCATGTCGACTGAAAGAAATTCTCACTTGAATCAAATGATGCACTTTGGTGTTTCTTTCACGACATACAAAAATGGACCAAAATGCATCAAATGTGAATCTGATTCCTTGAAGAAGCTACAAAACACACTTTAGTGCATCAATCGATATGATGCATCTAGGCAACGTCAACCGTGTCACCCCTGATCTTTCGAGCAAATACTGTGAGTTCTTCTCGCGTGGATTACAAAGACCAACTCTACAATGAGATCTTTTATTCTCTTAAACCTCCGAACACAAGGGGTTGTGCTGCGACGTGGCAACAGCGCGAACTTCTGCCACCCGCCTAATTTCATGGACGTGCGTTTAGGGCGAGGAGGCCGTTATAGATCAATAGTTGCGAGGATGGTCGCAGGAGGGCGCAGCACTTCATTACCAAAGCAAATGATAGTGGCGTGTGTCAATACGGGGTTAATGGCGGTGTTCACTGTTGATTACAGTGCGATGTACCCCAAGGATTTTCTGTGGAAGTGCACACTAATTGCTTTTGGTGTGGATTTCAATCCAAGGCATGTTCCGAGCCCAACAAGATTGAGGTTGAAACCGACTCGGTAAATGTTTGACTACCTTACGAATGCATATCTTACATGTCCATGGCCTGGATGGATTAATTCCTTGAAATAATGCATTTTATATGCTTGTATCAGTGGCGTGCTGAGGCATTTTGCAGCAAGTTACAGTTTTTGTTGAGCGTCCGTGGCTTTCGTTAAAGGTATCATCTCAGCATTCGCCCAGAATAGCCGTCAACACAATCTCAGCATGCTAAACCCTGCTTTGTCGGACAACAATTCAGAGGAGAGTGTGGTCATGGGTCACCTGAGCCGGCCCTGAGAGAAGCCATTGGCTATGGTTTCGAAGCGCGTTATTTTAACCACTCCACCACTCAGACCAGTTTTGTGTATAAAGCTACATTATATTGATTATTGTTTCGTCTACGATATGCAGAGTGTTGCAAGCATTTACGTGATCTTATGAGAGATGTGCTCTTCCATGTAATCTCGTTCTTGTGTTCCGTAAACGGAGCTCCAACTTATTTTCGTCTTCGCTGTTCAAGTAAAAATATTATGGTAGTGTCTGCTGCCACGTTCTTGTTCTGCTGGAACCTCAAAAAAGATGCCTCGGTCTTTGTCTTATCGTGATTTCATCATGCTATGTATGCAATTACGTCTGTAACACATACTGTGAAGTTGTAGCAATTACTTTCACAAAAATGTTTTAAGATTATGTCCCTTAGCATTTTTCTAATAATAAATCTAAATGCTCCATTATAATAATATCGCTAAATGCTTTCTAAAAAGGTTCTAAATTACCTGTACATTCATTCCCACTAGTCATAAACTTGCATTTCTCTCGTCTCAATCTGTTCTTAAGATTTGTAACATCCTCTTAGCAGACGAATTACGTGGCAGGAGCAAATTTGAAGCTTATTTTTACTCCTGACACGTGCGTGGCAGCAGACTCGGCCAAATATTATCCTTTCAATCGGCAAGATTGCTGCTTTCTTGGAAATCAATATTTGCGGAATTATGAGATCCAGTGTTTTAATTTGTGTGCACAGGCTGCTTCCACCCATTCCTCTTCTTCTTCGTCTTATTTTCTGTTTCTTCTTCTGAGGATCCTGACTCGTTTCTTCCTTTCCTTTTTCTCCCTGTCTTTCACTGTCCCACTTGTCTTCTTCCCATATCTCTCCCTCTCACTATCTGTCCTCCCTCCCTCTTCTCTGCCGCTATCTCATTCTCTTTCTGACCCATTCCTTCTTTTCTCTGTCCTCTTTCTCTCTCTCTCTCTCTCTCTCCATGTTCTTTATCTTCTCTCCATGTCCTTATTTCTGCCTCTCCTCTAACTCCTTCCCCCTCTATCCTTATTTGTTTCTATCTCTGTCTCTCATTTATCTCTCTCTTATCTCAGCTTCTATCTCTGCGTCGATCTTCGTGGCGGAGTGTGCTACAACATCAGGGGTCCCGGGTTCAAGTTCGTGCAGCTGAAAGCCCAGTCCCGATTAGCCTATCTGAACACAAAAGTGGACTTAGCCTCGTTAGTCTGCAAAATGCAGTCCAGGGTGTACTACGTGGAAGAAAAGTTGAGATTTGTGTACCTTACACCCCTAAATCCACTATCGACATATAAACTGACTCACTATATGACTCAAATAGTATTTCGACTTTACTTCCACTTCGACAGTTCATTTTTTCTTACATTAAAACATTAAATTTAGATATAATCTATCCCTACCTCTCCTCTATCTCCTTCCCTCTGCCTCTGCTTCTATTCTCATCTATCTCTACTTCTGCGTCTCCTCTAACGTCATCTGTTTCTATCCCTACCTCTCCTCTATCTCCTTCATTCTGCCTCTGCTTCTATTCTCATCTATCTCTATTTCTGCTTCTCCTCTAACGTCATCTGTTTCTATCCCTACCTCTCCTCTATCTCCTTCCCTCTGCCTCTGCTTCTCTAACTTCATCTGTTCTATCCTACCTCTCCTCTATCTCCTTCACTCTGCCTCTGCTTCTATTCTCATCTATCTCTATTTCTGCTTTTCCTCTAACGTCATCTGTTTCTATCCCTACCTCTCCTCTATCTCCTTCCCTCTGCTTCTGCTTCTCTAACTTCATCTGTTTCTATCCTACCTCTCCTCTATCTTCTTAACTCTGCCTCTTCTTCTTTTATCATCTATCCCCATTTCTGCTTCTCTAACTTCATCTGTGTCTATCCCTACATCTCCTCTATCTCCCTCCCTCTGCCTCTGCTTCTCCTCTAACTTCATCTGTTTCTATCCCTACCTCTCCTCTATCTCCTTCCCTCTGCCTCTGCTTCCTTAACTTCATCTGTTTCTATCCTACCTCTCCTCTATCTTCTTCACTCTGCCTCTTCTTCTTTTATCATCTGTCCCCATTTCTGCTTCTCTAACTTCATCTGTGTCTATCCCTACATCTCCTCTATCTCCCTCCCTCTGCCTCTGCTTCTCCTCTAACTTCATCTGTTTCTATCCCTACATCTCCTCTATCTCCTTCCCTCTGCTTCTGCTTCTCCTCTAACTTCATCTGTTTCTATCCCTACATCTCTATCTCCTTCCCTCTGCTTCTATTCTCATCTTGCCACGTAACTGGTACGACAGAAATGGAAACAAAAATTCCAAATTTTCACAGCTTCCAGTAAGCTGAACACTTCCTTATCATTACAGTACTAATAATAATTAAGATATAAAGTATCTTCACTGTTACAATTGGAAAAACAAGAGAAGAAATGCCTGATGCAGGAAGCAATGGTGAGACAGGAAGGTTTATACAAACAAAAGGGCTCAAGCATGGCCACCGACGAACTTGCTTGGAAGATTTTCTGAGTAACACGCTAATGGGGCGTTTCTCCGTCGGCCCCCCACGAGATTTGTGCAGCTGCAAGACTGGTCACAAAATGCCGGTTTGGACAAATCAATTCTCTCGGCGGATTATCGACGACGCGGGAAGAAAACTGGAAGGGCATTCAGAGATGTGATCCATCTTCTTTACTCTTTGCTTCGTGCGAGAGGGACGAAGGGAGGGGAGAGGAGAGAGGAGAATGAGATAAATTAGGGCAGAGGAAGATAAGTGGTGGGAGCATAGGCGGAGTTCTGAAGGGGCCAGGGGGGACCTGCCCCCCCCAACTTAAAGAAGACTAAAAAAATAACACATGATTAAGTTCAGTTACTACATTTTTGTTATGAAGCCATACCGCAAATCTTGACGTTTGGCATGATGGCATGTGCGGTAATTGCGCCGCAATAGCGGGTCTTAGAAGATTTGATTGATGTATACAGTTTGAAGAAAAGAAAAACGTAAAATGACTTTGTTTTGAGTCAACAGTTACTGCTGAGGCATCAAAAGAACTTTTCAATTTAATTTTTCTAAAATTTCTGAAGCTTCCTATTATACCGTAACTTTTTTAAAGTAATAAGAGTATTGTATCAATAAAAAAATAATGAAATGCAAAATGCAATAATCATACTGTTTTGCTTCGTTTATAATTGATAACCACTATACTAATTAATATTTGTTTATTTAAGCGAGGAAATTTAACATTTTCAAATCTAAAAGGCCTAGAACTCAGTGTATTTAAGTTGTTTCTTTTCTTTCTTAATTTCCGGGGGAAGGCCTCCGGACCCCTTATAAACTAGGGGATATTCAAGAACTGTGAGGTGCATCATATGCTCCTCCCAGAGTCTGCCCCCCCCAAAGCAAAAGTTCAAACTCCGCCCATGGGTGGGAGTAGGGAAAGAGAGAGACAGAGATATTGGAAAAGTAAAGATAGAAACAGATGAGGCTAGAGGGGGAGGGAGATAGAGAATAAGAAGAAATAGGGATAGATGAGAATAGAAGCAGAGGGAGGGAGATAGAGGCAAGGTAGGGATAGAAACAGATGAGGATAGTGAAGAAGAGAGATAGAGGAGAGGCAGAAATAGAGATAGATGAGAATAGAAGCAGAGGGAGGGAGTTAGAGGCTATGTAGGGAGAGAGACGCATGAGGATAGAGGAGGAGAGAGATAGAGGAGAGGCAGAGATAGATGAGAATAGCAGCAGAGGCAGAGGGAGGGAAATAGCGGAGAGATAGGGATAGAAACGGATGACAATAGAGGAGGAGAGGCAGAAATGGAGATAGATGTGTATAGAAGCAGAGGGAGGGAGGTAGAGACGAGGTTGGGACAAATAGTTGGGGATAGTGGAGGAGAGAGATAGAGGAGAGGCAGAAATAGAGATAGATGTGAATAGAAGCAGAGGGAGGGAGTTAGAGGCTATGTAGGGAGAGAGACGCATGAGGATAGAGGAGGAGAGAGATAGAGGAGAGGCAGAGATAGATGAGAATAGCAGCAGAGGCAGAGGGAGGGAAATAGCGGAGAGATAGGGATAGAAACGAATGACAATAGAGGAGGAGAGGCAGAAATAGAGATAGATGTGAATAGAAGCAGAGGGAGGGAGGTAGAGACGAGGTAGGGACAGAAAAAGTTGGGGATAGTGGAGGAGAGAAATAGAGGAGAAGCAGAAATAGAGATAGATGAGAATAGAAGCAGAGGGAGGGAGATAGAGGCGAGGTAGGGATAGAGACGCATGAGGATAGAGGAGGAGAAAGATATATGAGAATAGCAGCAGAGGCAGAGGGAGGGAAATAGCGGAGAGATAGGGATAGAAACGGATGACAATAGAGGAGGAGAGGCAGAAATAGAGATAGATGTGAATAGAAGCAGAGGGAGGGAGGTAGAGACGAGGTGGGGACAGAAACAGTTGGGATAGTGGAGGAGAGAGATAGAGGGGTAGCAGAAATAGAGATAGATGTGAATAGAAGCAGAGGGAGGGAGATAGAGGCGAGGTAGGGACAGAGACGCATGAGGATAGAGGAGGAGAGAGATAGAGGAGAGGCAGAGATAGATGAGAATAGCAGCAGAGGCAGAGGGAGGGAAATAGCGGAGAAATAGGGATAGAAACGAATGACAATAGAGGAGGAGAGGCAGAAAAAGAGATAGATGAGAATAGCAGCAGATGCAGATGAAGGGAGTTAGAGGAGAGGTAGGGATAGAAACAGAAGAGGATAGAGCTAGAGGAGAGGTAGAAATAGAGATAAATAGGAATAAAGCAGAGGAAGATAGAGTAGATGTACGGATAGAAAGATATGAGAGAGGACAGAGATAATGAAGAGACACAGATAGAGGAGAAGATAGAAAGAGGAGAGGCGGAAAAAGATAAAGATAAGAAGGAAAGCAGACAGACTAGGATAGAAGAGGGTGTAGAGACAGAAAGAGATAAGGATATTATTTTACTTCGCATTTTTGCCACGTTTGGCTAATCGCGAAGACAAGTATGAGTGATGATATGATGAAACGACACTCACAAACAACATGACCCAATGTTTGCCTTTTCCGAACCCACGCAGTTTGAAAAGTTAGCTGAAAGAGAAATTCTGAATTCACTTCGTTCTTGAACCAGTAAATATTTATTTTAATTCTTCCTGGAGTAAACTGGGAATCCAAAGTCAAGTCGGTGAACTAGGCTGCTTGATGCAGGAAACCCACTTTTCCTTTCCTATACCGTTTTCATGTTGCAGGTGATGAAAGCTTGGGTTAAGTGACTTTTGAAACATGCTGTATAATCTATTCTATTTATTTACTCATTTATTCTGATTCCAGTTGCTCAGAATCACTCAAGCGAACCAGGTTGAACCAGGTTTTTCAGAGAAGGCGATGATGATTTATCTGTAGCTTCTTGTAAGCGTGTGAGTCAATTCCACGATGACACTCCAAATAAACGATGGCTATTTAAAGACGGTTTCGTCTATAAATTTCAGTTGTTTGGAATTTCGTTATTTAATCGTTCACGTTTTGAGAGAGCCGAGGGAAAGATAGGTGGGCGTTTGCTTCAGGAGTGCAGGGCAAGGTCTAAATGTCTATTTGCCATAGAAAACACTCTCTCCATATCTCTCTTTCATTATCTCTTCTCATCTTTCCTTTTCTCTTCCTATCTTTCTATCGTTCTTTTTCTCACTTCTTCTATTCTCCCTTTCCTTCTTTATCTTTAATTTTCTTTGTCTCCCGTTCTATCCCTATCTCTCGCTCATTATCTTTATTCTCACTTTCTCTCTCTATCTCTCGCTTTTTATTTTCCTCTTTCCTTCTCTCTTTCCCTTTTTCTTTTCTTTTTCTCTCTCTCCATATCTTGTTCTTCCTCTTTATTTTTTATTTATTTTCTGCTTCCCTTTTCTCTTTCACTCTTTCTTTTGCTTGTCCTTTTCTCTTTATCCCTTTATTTTTCTTTCTTTCTTTCCTTTTTCTCTTTATTTTTCTTTCTTTTCTTTTCCCATGTCTTTTTCTCTCTTTATTTTTCTTTCTTTTCTTTTCTCTTAATTCTTTCTCTTCTTTTTCCTATTTTTCTTTCTTTTTCATATATTTTTCCCCTTTCTCTTTCTCTCTTTTTCTTTTCTTATTTTCTTTTCCCTTTTCTCTTTATTTGTCTTTCTTTCTTTTCTTTTTCCGTTTTTTTCTCTCCTTATTTTTCTTTCTTGTCTTTTCTCGTAATTCTTTTTCTTTTTTTCCTATTTCTGTTTCTTTTTCTTTTCTTTTCCCTTTCTCTCTTTTCTTTCCTTCTCTTCCATTTTCTCTTTTTTTTTTTTTTTTCGTTTTTCTCTTTTCCCTTTCTCTTTCTTTTTCTCTCTGTCTCTTGCCCTTTTTTCTTTATAAATTTCTTGACCATTCTCTCTCGCTTTCTCTCTATATATTTCGCTCTTTATTTTTATTTTCTCTTTATTTATTTCTTTCTCACATTCCCTCTCTCTTCTCTCGCTCTCATTCTTTTTAATGTTCTCTCTGTTTCTTGCTTTTTCTCTTTATCTATCTCTCTCTCTTTTCCTGTACAAAATACATGAAAGTTGTGTATGGGTGTAGTAAAGGACGACCCTTTCTCAAGACACTCAAATGTCAACCTCACTTCCACGTAGTACACCCTGAACTACACTTTACAGACTAGCGAGGCTCTGGCGACCGGACCCATGACCAGTATAGTAATCCTCTATGAGACTTATGTTGTGTGCTGTCCATGTTTCTTTGTGATTGTCCCTTAATCTACTTCATCTTATCACGATTCATTCTCATCTTCGCAATTAGCCAAGACTGGCGGAAAGGGAAAGTAAAATAAATCAAATCATTCATTCATTCATGTGCACTTAAGTACTGTACATTTAATGAAATACAGAAAGGCAAATGTGACATTGTTGTATGAGTTATGTTACTGACTCAGTCTATACAATTAGAGAAAGGAGCGCTTCCTGCGTAGGCGTCATCATCAGAGTAACTCTTGTAATATTGAAAACCTACACAGAACTATCTTAATTTTACGCGTAGTTGATTCAATTTTAAACTCCAAAAGGATCGCTTTCATATGCATGAATATCTCGTTTCGCAGCAATGGAACCCAGAGATAAAATAACCCACACATCATAGTGGAAACATCTGCTATTTCCACATGCGTGGGCGGTGTGTGTTTAACATCAAAGAATGTGACGTAGATGATCGTGGGCGGGCCGGGCTGACGCGGCCGGGTCTACGTCGATTGAGCCAGCCTTTAATGAATATGTTCAGTGGTGACATCTGTTGGGCGCTTGTCGCACTGGCTCTCGACCCGGATTTGTTGCTTTGAAAACAATGCGGTTATCCCAGCTGATAAGTACGAGGGTTGGTCATTATTTAGCGATACGATTGTGTGTGGTCTGATAGCAAATTTCCCAGAATTCGTTTCGAGGAAATCCGTGTGTTACAGTGTGTGGAGGCGTGAGAGTTGTTAAAACCCTGGACAAGTGATTTGCGTACTCGGCTCGGAATCAAATTACAGATATTTTTCTTTCTTAACTTAAAAATAATCTTGTACTTTTAGCTTGATTTGTTAAATGGAATCGTAGTCATCTTCCGTGGCCGAGTGGTTAGCGTGATGAGTTAAGGAAACCAAGTTTTTCAGATTTGATTCCTGATTAAGGCCCACATCTGCCGTTTCCTTGACTTCTATTTGTTCTTTCCCCTTTCCGTTGTTGTTGTCTTGTTGTGGTTTCCTCTGCGACAATCGCTCGAGGGGGTTGTGGATTTGAGTGCAGTGCAGTAGACTATATAAGTCTACCTCTAAATGTTTGTCTGTGTGTAGATTACATGGGCTTGTAGTTTACATAGTCTAAGTAGATAATGTAAACTGCACTAAATATCATTTTATGTTTTTGAAAAAGTGCCATTTTTCAAGCATGTTGATCCATAACTGGATGAAAAATATCCTACTTACAACAGAAATGTGTAGCTTTCTGTTTCAAACGCCATCTCTTGGGGAAAATTTAAAACAGCAATAAACACGACGAGCGGCTAGGGACAGCATTAGAAACTTGGAAATACATGCTAGCAGAACCAAACCTCACCTGCCTAACCTATCCACGCAGGTATATAATAGCCGAAATAAGCATGTAAATATATTAGCCTGTTTCAATTTTGTCTATTTAAGCTATTATATACATACGTGGATAGGTTAGGCAGGCCAGGCTTGGTAAAAGTAGTACATTTTTTTTTAGTTAGTCACGAGAATATTTTATACATTCTGTTTGACAGAAAATTGATTGTAATTGTAAATTAGAGTACCAATACTTATCACACTTCTTCCACAACTAAAACGCAGGTGTATTTAATTTCTACAACGTTGTTAGCACACGCTCGTCGGCATGTTGTTTACTCATAGACGCACATCTCTGCTTGTAGTGCATTCTTAGTACTCATGTAATGTATTTAATGTGTTGTATTAACATGTCTCTCAAGTACATCTCTCTTCTAGTAAATTCCAGTTACCTATTTCCTTCATTCTTGGCTTTCAGTAGTACCCATTCTCCATCTTTAGTGCCTACTCATAGTCTTACCGGCACCAAAGTACCCTTAATGATCATTTACCTGTGTGGACTCCATTTTATATAGTTCGGACGCAAATTTCGGAAACCATCCCTGCATATTAGCTCCATTAAACCAGGATGTTAGCCGTGATAAATATTCTTGCCGCTGCGGTGTAAGCCAGGGTCTGTGTGATTAGCAAGGTTTCTGTTTTGTGGCCTTAGTTCCAATACGACCGGAGAGATGGCGTTGCGGTCAGTTACGAAAGGCCCCCGCAAGCGAATTCCACAATGTAATGAAAGTATAATGCATGCTGGCGTGGTGGGAGGGGGGAATAGGGCAAATGTGTCCATGTGGGAGGAAGGGGGGTGAATTGTGCAAGAATTGTGCTGGCTGGTGGGATTAAATAACTGTCGCTGGTCCAGGACTTTTGTTGACTAAACAAAAGGTAAACTGTCGGTATGTTAAGGGTCTTGTTTCTTGTTAACAAGTATTTACTCGGAAATCGAGCACCATTCTTCAGACAATGGATCACCTCTTTGACATAACGTAACACGCTAAGAAGCCAGGGTTGACATGTTTGAAACACGTGGCTTTGTTTATTCACAAATGTTTAAAACAAAGTGTTTTAAACATGTTTTTTTTCAGACTTGTTTAAAACACATTATTATACTTGATGTTTGATAGTTTGTGGTTATTTGCGTGTTTTATAAGTATGCCTTTCATTCAATGCGTGTTATTCTGTTTATTGTGCATAGATATCTATTCAGTGGCTTAATATGTATGTTGAATTAACAAAGAAACATATCGTGATGAATACCCGTGGGCAGTAATGTGCCGTAGACTATAAGTTTACGTCTACATGCGTTGTCTACACGTAATCTACGCGTATATTACATTGGGTTGTAGTTTACATAGACTACTTAGGCAATCTAAAGTGCATTAACATTAATTTTCAAGGGTTTCATAAAAGGAAAATGACATTTTGAACTATATTGGTTCCTAACGAAATGAAAAGAATCCTATTTACAACAATATTTCTCTTCTCTTCTTTATCGAAGAAGATAAATAGTATGCAAAAAACAACAACAGATGGCAGTCGTGAGGCAAAATTAGTCTTTCTTCCATAAAACACTAGAATATTTTCTATGTTAGGTTTTATCCTTGGTGAGAAATTGTTCGAATTTGGAAGGGGGCGTATGAAAAGTTCTCCTCACACATCAGCAACTTATACGCAGTATTATTTTCTTTTAATTCCGCGGCGCCCTTTGCTAAGTTTCACCTTTCGCCATGTTGTTTACATAGATTACGTAATCTACGTGTATAAAATAGTCTACGTGTAGAATGTAGACTATCGTTGTTTACGCGTAGACGCACATCATTGCCCGTGGGTCACGTTTAAAACTTCTAGCCATGTTTTCTTCACCGGTGTTTATTTTTTTTAAATAATTGAATACTACATGGATGAAATCGTTTTGTTCCTCACTTAAGACCTGCAAAATGTGCACATTGTTGTTAATGTCAATATGTCGTTGCATTCATGATAAAATATCCCGTATTAAAAAAAAAAAAAAAAAAAAAACAGAAGCTACCACATGGACTTAGTGGGGCCTGGCAACTGTGGATTAAGCTTCTCGAACAGTCTACACTACATGCCAGATTTAAGACTAACATAAGTATGCATTGTAAGAAGTAAGTCAAACATTTTTTTTATAATAGGAACACAGTCCATCCTTGGATGATTAACAGATTCTTTATTAATCATTATTCTTAGAAATTAAGTCTTCTTGGCATTATGTTTTTAACGTTTTATAGGGGTCCCGGGTTCGAATCCTGGCCTGGGCATGGATGTTTGTGAGTGTGTATTCATCTATTTCATCATATCATCACTCATCCCCATCTTCTTCGGATTGTAGAGCAGTCCCGATTCACGGACGTGCATAATGTGTACTTAAAACAAACTTTTTGATTATGACTCATCGTCGCGATTAACACAAGAATTAGAAAACGAAGTAGGCCTAGATCTTATTTATGGTGCATTGTTGCAACTATTGCTTCCAGTTTCTCTAGATTGTTTGCCATTTCTTTATTCTTACCGACCTCCAAAGCAGAGTGGTTAGCACAGTTCCCTACTACGACAGGGGGCCTGGGCTCGAATCACGGGCTGGGCATGGGTGAAGAGAGAGAGAGAGAGGGAGAGGAAGAGAGAAAGAGAGGAGAGAGAGAGAGAGAGAATATCCTCCCTCCATATCCCCTCTTTCTCACTCTGTATCTTTCTTCCTTTCTCTCTTTATTCTCTCTCTCTCCTCTCTGGAGAGAGAGAGAGACGAGATAGACAGAGAGAAAAGAGAGAGGGGGAATAAGAGAGAGCGAGAGAAAGATAGAGAGAGAGGGGGGATGCCTTCCTTCTTCTTTCTCCTCTCTCTCTCCCTCTCTCTCTTCTTTGTAAGTGTCCATTCGTCAATTTCATCATATCATCACTCATCCAGAACGTAGTGGTAACGTCGTTGCCTTCTAATCAATGGATCCCAGGCTCGATACCCGGTGGAGGCACGTAGTGATTCGGATCTCACTTTAAACTGTAGGTCCAGTCCCGAGTAGGCAATCTGTGGATAAAGGTTAAAACAAAAATTCAAACTTAACTCATTCTCATCTTTGCGATTAGCCAAAGTGGCAGAAAAGCGAAGTAAAACTTGCCAAATTAATCAATGTCTTTACTATTTAACTTATGCAATGAATGATTTATAAATGTATTGTTATTATGAATAAGTGTGTTTTTTTACAATGAGGTGAATAATTTGTTGTTGTCTTGTCCTTGCAGAATCCGAGTCAAGTATTGACACGAGGTCAGAAGACGAGGACTTGGCCTCACCACCTTCCCCCTCGGAGGAACGAAAGAACGACGAGAGATCAACCAAAGTTGCGGAGAGAAACAGCGTCCAGGATGGGTCATCTTCCACGCCGGAGCTGCAGAGATACATCGTGGAGACCATCACCCTGACGACGGTGACGGAGAGACGCGTCGTGAGGGAAGCTCCAACGAGCAGCCAGAGCTCCGACGCGTCGACCGCCATGGACGAATCGGCAAGCGGGAGCCAGACCTCGTCGCCGTCTTCCGATTCTCAACCGGAACTGGAAACGACGCCATCGAAGAGGCACGCCAAGCGTGGCGGCATCCTAAAAGGTGGGAAGCTGTGGAAAAGCTCCGACGTCAGGCTGTGCGAGAAGCAGACGTCGTTCTCGGAGCCCTATGTGTCTTTCAAGGAGGACAGTGGTGACCAAGCTTCGAGGAGGTCGGTCCGCTTCTCCGAGAAGGACGACGCCGAAGAAAACAGCATTCCAGAACAGCAGCAGCAGCAGCATCACCAGCAGCAGCAGCATCACCACCAGCAGCAGTATCACCAACAGCAACAGCAGCAGCAGGGCAACAGCAGCCAAGATGAGAAGCAGGAGACTGAAGACCCGAGAGAAGCCTCCTCCCCAGATTCCACAGAGCTGACGCTTACCTTCAAATTAGGTAGTCACGTGCTGGTCGCGAATAGTTTGAAGCCGAACTCTGCAGTGCGTCAGCTCTTCCCGTCGCCAAAGTTTCTCTCCCCTCCTGTCAAGGAAGTGGTTCGCATCAAGGAGCTGTGCGATGTCGAAACGTACAGAGTTCCCGAGTACGATGGTATGGGACAAGCGCAGGACTCTAGCCTGACATCCCCCGACGGTCAGGAATCGAAAGCAAGTGATTCGGAAGCCTCAGTACCTAACGATGATTACGGGACAGTTACGTTCACGGCGGTTATACCTCCTACCTCGGCGCAAGCGGTTTGCAGCGACGATTCCTTGGCCGGGGGCATTGTAAGAACTAATTCCCAGATTCGACGAACGATCGAGAGGAACGCGCTAAGGAGGAGCTTAGTAAGGTACCTAGAACCTAGGAAAAGGACTGTGGAGACGCAGAAAGTGAAAAGTGACAGTTCGCTGGTTGAGAAGATCAAGCAGTTGACATGTGATGTTGATGAAGAAGACGAGACAGGTGAAGCTCAGAATCAAACCGAACCCACTGATAATACTCAGTTTGCTCCCATGTGTCGCACAAGCCCCACTGGTGAGGAATCAAACTCAGCAACGAAACCACTGTACGTCATCACGGACCAGGAGACGACAGGCCTAAGCGTGGAGAAGCAGGACAAGGGAACGTCGACAAAGCAGAGCTGCATCGACCCGAAACATACTCAGCCAATTCGCTTCGTGGACAAAAGCTGCTCTCCTTCCGCATCTTCAACGTCTTCATCCTCTTCAGGGTCATCTTCAGCGTACAAGAAGCTGGCGGAGTTCTTCACGAGGAAGAGCGATAAAAGCAGCGACAAGCAATCTCAGACGCACGACGCCCAATCCCCGGAAGCGCAGCATTTCCCCGAGGCAAAGGGTAAGCAGGAGGATTCGTGGATGGACGTTCCCGCGCCACCTCCACCGCCAGCGGTCAAACTCACGCATGATTTCGGCGTCAACACCTCCTGCTTCAACTTCCGGGAACCGACCTACGTCCCCTCTTCGGGCGGTGGCGTCAGTAACTTCGTGGGACCAAAAACGGCGGCTTCTAGGATGAGCGCCACTGCAGAGGCGAGGAAGCAGTTTCTCTCCACCCTGGCTCCGTTCCCGACGAGGTCAGGTGACGGAAGGGACGCGAGCGAGTATCTAGTCAATTCGGCACCGGGAGACCGAACCTCCGTTGCTAGCCAGAGTACCGTCGCGGAGACGTACAGCTTGGATGACATCGAGGAGGTCCTAAACGGCGAGAACCCGGTTCCTGATGCCGTGAAGACGCGCAATTCCCCAACCACCAACGAACCAGTGTACGCACCTCCTGATATAGTTCCCACGGGAACCGCATCCAATCCCGACGCCCGTGTGAACGGGGAAGTCCCGAAGAACGAAGCCGATTCCGTCGGCGAGGTCGACGAACTGGTGCTCTTCGTCCAGCAGGACATGGGAAGGATAGAGAGGATCAAGAAACGGTACAGCCTCTCAGAGGATGACCAAGACGACTATGGATTCAGCCGTCGCCCATCCGTACGAGGTATCAAACCGAGGTTCGGATCCACCACGGAGATCTTGCAGCAGATCCAATCCCAGATGCAGCCTCCTCCGTTGGCGTGTCAGTCCAGGGCGGGAAGTCATATCACCTGGCCGTACTCCGACACCGCGGACAATTCCAGAACCGAACAGATCCAGGATATTCCAGCATCGTCTCCCGTGACTGCGCCTACGAACAGAGACAACAAGCGACGAGGCATGATGCCTGGGCGCCCGCCGGGAATGCTCCCTATACTCCAGGAGGAGAGTTACTACAGTGGATCCAACACACTACCGAACGACTACAGGAATTCTTATGTGGATTACAAGAGCCCTCCCATGCACCAACAGCCTGATGTGGGGAGTCTCAACAATGTTAGGAACGATGCCACATATTCACACATGTACTCATCGACTGGGAACTTGTATCACAATGCGAGGAACGGAGATGTTCCCCGACAGCAGTTCCAGCATCCTCCACCATCCCACTCGCCACCACCCAGCGTCTTGGCAATGCCTAACTCAAACGGGGCCGGAACTCCACCACAAGCTTACCCTCCGATGCACGGCAACCTCTTGAAGGACCCGTATCCAACAGGGTTCCACGATCCTAGACTTCAGTCCGCAGGATCTGTTCAGAGCCTGGACAGGAATTCTGGAATATACGGTTCAGGACGACGAGTCCCGATGCGGTCGTCTCCTGTGTCCGGTCCACCGGTGCTGGTTGGTTCGTCTCCGGTTGAACCGCTTGCCGGAACTCCTCCCATGGGTGCCAGTCCCACCGTGGAACATTGCAGCACTCTCCCTCATCCTGGCAGGCAAAGCAGGAGCCCGGCCTATAGAGGTCCGCCAATGGGTGTGGCGCATCCCAACCAACAGGTTCTCATGACTCCCGCTAGGAGTGAAAGCCCGCAAAGATCTCCTCCTAAAGGTACTCACCCGCAGAACTATCATCACACCTACTCCCCGAGCTCAGCCAATCAACCGTTCGTGCCACCCACCCAGAGGCACCAGTCGCCAATCGCCGGCACGTACAATTACTACTACCCTCCACCGCCACCCAACTGCAGGTACTACCCTCCAAACGGACCTCCGTACTATCAGCAGCTACCGAGAAATCAGAAGCAGTACAATGAAGCCAACAGTGTGTACGGACAGCAGAAGCAGCAGGTTCCCCACCAACCACCACAGCAGCAGCAACAGAACGCTATCAACCTCCAACAGCAGCGCCAAATGAGCACTTCCCCCGTTCCCTACGCGAACGCCAACCACTCCCCGACGAGGAACAAGCAGGAGCGAGGAGTTCCCGAGGGCGCAAGCTCCTCCCCAGGATTTGCTCAGGACTCATTGTGTCAGGGACCTCCACCTAGGGTGCAGAACTCCACGACAGTCGCACAGTCCCCGTCGACCTCCGTCTACTACGCTCTGAATGTCTGACATCAGGAGGGCAGCTGAATAGCGCCTCAACCACCTCCTGAAGGTCCCAACGCCACTGCTGGTAAGTGGCTATCGTTGACAGTACATATCAACATCCGACAGTCGTCGTCTTCATCTGATCACAACCCTAACTCGAAACAGTAATGTTACACTTTCCTCCCCCACGAACTTAAAACGGTTTGCATCCTGGGGAAATCGAAGTGGCTGGACTGTACGTGTTTTCATGTACTTATCCCATTGTTGATGGTCATCCAGACTTATCGTGCATGTAATAATGTTTCAGACTTAACCTCATTCCTTGTGTTACATGTTCTACTAGTGCCAAAAGAGAAGTGAGAGGAGTCATTGTTTAGGACACACACCTTCCTTGGAATCATGATAGTAGCTAAACCTCGGAGCACTTTTTTTAAAAACCGTTTGTTAACAATTGTTGCAATATACTTGTTTTTCTCATTGTGGGCATTAATGTTTCCGCAAACTTAGAATCCAAGATGTTCAACTCTGATCATAGTGCCTTCCCTACCGTTTAACACGTGATCCATACCACGAAAAAATACAATTAACAATTAGCTTCCTTGTACAAGTAACTTTTAGCAGTCAAACCTTAGTTTTTAAATGGTTTCAGCAGTCATATTTTCTGTTATAATATCAGAATGCTTGTCTAGTACCACAGTTTTGTGCATACCCTTCCCAAACGGAACCAAAGATTGTATAGGAACTTTCAGTTGCCCCCAAATACAGAAACAAAACTCAACATTACCGTTTAAGATTGTCCTTCAAGGACACAGGAAGTGTATGTTTAGTAAAACTCAAAAAAATAATGTTGAATAACTTTTGTTATAATGACAATACATGTTTCCGTCATATTGTAACAATAAGAGCTTGTATAAAGTATTTGTAGATTACCCTCTGCTTATTACAGAGTTGTCGATACCTTTTATAGCGATTACTGTGTTCCATATGCTTCCAATGTTGGTATGCCTGCTTGTGTGAATCTTGGATTCATTCGTGATGTGAACGTTAACCAGGTATGGCGTCTGCTAGTGAGCTGCCTTGTTATGGCAATGTTGTTATGTTCCTGCAACCTGCATTGTTGCTTTCCTCAGTCGAAGACTTGCGAAAATTTAATTAATGTGGTGTCAATATGAGATTATTATTTTCTTTTATTAATGTTGTTAACAAGGTGAGGAAATATTGCTGATGATGTGTCTCTGATTGTTGGTCAAGCTTTATTTTATTCATACTTCGAAATCATCATGATTGAGATGTTAGTGAATGTATGCAGTGTTGAACAATTAATTAATACATAATTAGGATAATTATTGTGATGTTATTCCTAATTTGTTCTTCCAGAAGCATTTAAGAAGAGTGTCCAAACTTGTTTTTCACTGTACACAGCACACTTTGTCGCTGGTTACGCTACATTATCTGTACATTAAAAGTAACAATTGGATGTTTTATAAGTAGTAAGAACAAAATAAGACTGTCCTGATGTAAGAACTCACGAAGGATTCACATGGATTTATGTTGTTCTTCATTTTATATGCTCAACTGAAGAAAAGTAAACATAAATTTTCCCATTTAAAATGAACAGCTAGTGAATAAAGGTGTATTGCTCCTTGCGATACAATTTTCAGAAACAAACAATAGAACGATATCTTATAATACGTAAATATTTACGACACTTTGTCATAAAAGATATCATTTCAAAGAACCAATAAATGTGCATTTCTCTACATTATCAGATAAACAATACATGGCACTTGTAAATAATTGTATCAATATTGGTAGTTTATCTGAAAAGAATTACCTTAATGGAACGAAGATTTTCGATATTTTATCAGCATAACTCATCAGCTAATTAGTGATCTAGTGATTGTACAGCGTCTGGATATATTATTCTGTTTTTGTGCAATTAATTTATAATACCATAGCACTACGTTCTTTATTGTACATGCAAATATTTCGTGAAAATGATTCAAGGTCATTTTGAGTTCTACTATAGGCTTTTTTGTAACAAAAAATGATTTCACTTATCTCAAAACCAGTTGCCCGAGGCCAACTGGGGTTGAGAGTATTTGAATATTAAAAAAAGACTGGCATGTAGGGCTGCAGGCTAGTTTAGCTTCCCGTTATATAAACTTTCTTGCTAGCTGCTAACTACTAGTAACAACTACGTATTAGTAAAACTGTAGGGGTTCGAGAGTGTAAATCTTCGTGCTTGTTAAGAGGAGATCCAATTGTAGACTTCTAGTGAGTAATTTGAAATTTTATCGCATTGTTCCTATCAGCTTTCGCTCATATTTTCGGTGCAACAGTTACTGAAGGACAAATGCATATATTTTTTGTTAGTTACTTATATGCTTATCTGTTGGCGTTGACTTTGGGGGGAAGGCGATTTTTGCCCCCAGAGTAACTTGAGGGGCATTGTACAGTGGGATTCTTGAGTAGCCTATTACCGTGCAAATTGTCCATGACTATTTTCATTAATTTTTCTCTTACAACCTATGTGTTTTTAAGCGATGGATATTTATGTATGCTGGTGCAGAAGTTGTCAACAGTTTGTTTTGAGCTTTCTTTTAATTCTTGAAGTTCTTATTGGGTCAAATAAAGTAGACGAACATGGTGATGGACAATTTGCACGGTAATACTTTCCTTCGTTTAGTAGTGAAGTCACTCACTCTTACAAAAGGAGGTGAGAATAACATGGCGAAGAATACAGGCTATGATTTAAAGCAAGGAGAAAAGAGAGAATTATTTCAGAAAGCTTATTTTAAAGCAGTCTTTTGTTGCATCCAACTTTTAGTTTATGCCACGCTGAAGGCCTGAGTTCAAGTTTTGTCAGTGTTGCACCCCTTAAAAACATACGAAGTCGGCGCCGCTACAGTGCTTCCCTCTAGTTGTCGGATGAATATTAATATATAACCCATACGGTGTCCTATCCTTCCAGATCTTTTTTTGGTATAAATTGTAACCGTAGAGATGTTGATATTTATATAATGTAAGGAGCATGGCGAACAAATAATTGTACCAGCATGTGACAAAGTATCTTTGGGATCTATACTTAGCTCTTCTGCATATATTTTTGTATCAGCTCGCAGCGAAAGTTGATTTATCTCAGCAATATTTCCTTAATCCATTATAAATTGATGTGCAATATTCGTTTTTTTAAGAAGTGTAATGTTGTTAGTTTATTTTGTTAACATTAGAGAACTATATGTTTTAATTCCCATGTATTAAAAAAACACTATATATTTAAAACAAAAGAGAAGCAACTCTTTAAAATAATGACAAGTGTAATAACTGGTTGGGTGGTTTCACAGGAAAAAAATCAGAAATGTACCGTTAAAAAAATCACTTGAGAAGTTTTCTCTAAAATTAACTTATTTTTTTACATGAAATAAGAATGAGAAGTTTTCTCTAAAATTGACAGAATTTCTTCGTACATAAACTAAGAATGAAAAGCTTTCTCTAAAATTAACTTATTTTTACATGAAATAAGAATGAGAAGTTTTCTCTAAAATTAATGGAATTGCTTCTTATATTAAATAAAAATGAGAAGTTTTCTCTAAAATTGACAGAATTTCTTCTTATTATACATAAAATAAGGATGAGAAGGTTTCTCTAAAATTAACTTATTTTTTACATGAAATAAGAATGAGAAGTTTTCTCTAAAATTGACAAAATTTCTTCTTACATAAAATAAGAATGAGGTTTCTCTAAAATTAACTTAATTTTTTTACATGAAATAAGAATGAGAAGTTTTCTCTAAAATTGACAGAATTGCTTCTTACATAAAATAAGAATAAAAATGAGAAGCTTTCTCTAAAATTAACTTATTGTTTTTACATGAAATAAGAATGAGAAGTTTTCTCTAAAATTAACTTAATATCTTATTGCATGTAATAAGAAGGAGAGAGTTTCTCTAAAATTAACTTAATTTCTTATTACTTGTAATAAGAAGGAGGTGCTTTTTTCTAAAATTAACAGAATTTCTTCTTACATCTAATGAGAAGTTTTATCTATTATTAACGGAATCTTATGAGATGAAACAAAGATGAAACAATTTCTGTGAAACCAACTTAACCTTAAGAATATAATAACGAAAGTAGAAACCGTGTTTAACACGTGTTCAGAATTACGAGGCACATACAGATTTCAAAAAAATGAATTATTTTTACATAGAATTTCCAAGTCGAATTCTGGATTTCCCTTATTTTTTTTTTACTCTGCGTGGCATGAGATTATGTATACTACCTGTACTCGACCAGATATGCTCAATAATATATCTGTATAATATACTTTTGTCTTTAGATACAATATTTATCACAAAGCAAGAGCAGGTAACGCAAACTATGTCAGGTTTATTTTTCTTTTTCAAATTTCGAGAAAGAAAAGTGTACCTTCCTATGGAAGGCTGTTGTAATGCAGAATATGAACTTTATTGCCGTTTACCCTTGCATTAGCATGCATGATTAAGTAGTGCTGTAATGAATTAACAGTGTAGACGAGTCTTAACTCGCTGTTGTTCTCCCATACGTTTCAAAGATGTCCAGGGTATGAGAAAGAGGTTTTACTCAACAAATGTACTCTTCAAATAAGCACAAATTAATATTGTAAGTAAGACGAGGTATTAAAATTAAAAGTATTTAAATCTAGACTGTGAACGTTTTTTGCAAGTGTTTTAAAACAAGCAAAGGAGTTTTCGCGTTTGGTAACATCTTTTATAAATATTGTAGATTGTGATACACAGAGAAAGATGAAAAAAAGAAGTTACATTGTACAAACTGTATAATTTTAAAAGTTGTAAAAATTTGTAGTTATATGCAGATATATAAATATATATTATATATAGTATACAGAGAAAGATCGTGTATTATCTATACATGTAAATAAAATATTACATATTAATTGGTTACTTTTGTCTTCTTTGTTTGACTGTTTGTTTAATATGTTTTTGCTATGTTCACCGCCACACCATCTGGTGACTGGCTTTAAACTGGAATTTGAATTGCTAAGTAGGATGTTCTGCAGCAAGACTGTCGTCATTCTGTATTTATATTGAGGTCATTTAGCGTTGCTTTTTTCCAATTTTTGCTAATTGCAACAATGGGGATAAAACTGATGAAGGGAAAATCACAAATATCGCCCATGTTGGGAGTCGAACCCGCCCTTGCTCACAGAAGTGGTGAGTGCCATTCTGCGTGTTTAGATCTAGAATTTCGATTCCCGACCTTTGCATGGTTGTTGTTTGTGTCCATCCATCAGTCATGTAATCAATCACTCATCCTCGTCGACGCGATTAGCCAAAAGTGGCAAAAGAAAGCTACGCTAAACCTTCTCCCTCCGATCCAAAATTGTGTTTTACCGGATTCAAAGCTTTAGTTGATCCTAAACATTCCTAATCTTTTGAAGGTAATTTCTTATTTATATTTAATAAACTAGTACGTAAATTTCTTGTTTTTGAACTGATAACATGGGTCTCTATCAGTTAAAAGGGAAAATAGACTGCTCTACGCATTCACAGTACTCCGTCATGCTGTTTCATTTATATTCATCCAAGAATGATTGGCGCTTTTCAAGAATAAAAGTTTTGGAGTATAGGTGCCAACCGAAAGTACGAGTGGCGCCTAAATTGACATTATTGTTAGTTTGCAGAGAAGATGATTCAAAAAATTACTTTCTCGCTTCTCTCGAAATGCTAACTTTTCTGTAAGTCACATCAAGTTTCTATGTAATGCACAGACAAAAACAGTTATTGTGTACAATTCCCTACTAGGCTTACTTAAAAACTCAAAACCTTATTTCAAGCGAGCTGTTCTTCATTTTACTGACGACAATGTAAAATTTGCATTAATTTTGTGGCAATGTTTACCTCTTTTTTTGCGAGAACTAAGCTTCGCCTCTAACGAAATGTCTTTTCAACCCCCTCAACTCTTATTACGTAATATTTTGCCTTCAAGTCAGGTGATATATAGTAGAGACCTCTAGCGTCGCTTTTGGGAATCAAGATTAAACGTCAGTTGAAACAACGGTGTGAATCAGCGAAGGACGAAACATTAGTTGTCGTGACCTATAAGGAAGTTGAGTTTTTGGTAATGTTCTGCAGTATTTGTGCAGGCTGTTGTTTCCGTGAATCGCTAGCACCACGCGGAGTCAAATCCAGCTTAGCGAAACTTCGTTCACTGTTGCTGACCACCATGCTCTTTGTAGATTACGAGGGAAAACTGAAGCTTTTCGTACATCAACTGTTTGCGATAAGGATTTTGAAGGAAGCCTGGCTGATAGATGCTTGGATCAGCAAGGACGGAGTGTTAGAGATAGTCACCTTGCGATACGCTCTAGTATCGGAAGGAAAAAATGAAATTTTACTAGTTTTTCTTCTTATGGAGGCGACGATATCAGAACAGATATGCAGGTATGTCAAATCTATTTGTAGATATTTATTTATTTATTTATTTATTTATTAAACACTACAGGCAAATGCCCAGTTACAGTGCTTTGAGGTTAACTGAGTTCAGTTTACATACATATTGACAAAACAAGTAATTAAAAATTGGTAAGAGAAAACAACAAAGACAAGTAGAAAATAACTACGTATACGACGGAACAGAATAATCATTACATAACAACAATATATAATACAAGGGTGGTATATCATAAAGTATACAACATATTTGGTTACAATGCTATTATATACAGGGTTCACATAATAAGTTTGCTTTTAGGTCTAAATAGATCAATGTCAGGGGTATTATTGGAGACTATATTGTACAACGCGCACATCCTCCTCATGGGATCCATTTCAGCCATCCTGGTTCTACCGCGTGAAATTTTAAAGAGGTCATTTCTGGGTCTTAATTTTGAGCATGGAACGTAAAAGTTTATTTTTGCGAGAAGTGCGGAGGAGTCTGTTTTACCATTGACAAGTTTCGAAAGGAATGTTAACTGGTGCATCTGTCTTCTTTTTTCAAGGGACGGGACACTCAGCATGTTGCGTAAGATGTCACCCGAAGTGAATTTTGGATAAATGCCATCTAATTTATATACTAAATACCTTAAGAATTTATTTTGGAGTTTCTCTATTTTTTCGATTTCCTTTATAAATAACGGGTCCCAAACGACTGAGGCATATTCAAGTTTTGATCTGACAAACGTATAGTAAAGTAGCAAAAAGGTTTCTTTTTTCTTAAACTGGCTACACATTCTCATCACAAATCCTAGGTTCCTGTGCGCTTCACTGAGGATGCGCGCAGTGTGTGTCTGGAAATTTAAAACTTTGTCAAAAGTGACTCCAAGATCAGTTACAGTATTCTCTCTTAGGATTTCTATGTCGGAAATGTTATATGAATATTGGATGGGGTGTTTGTTACGTGTGAATGACACTACTTTGCATTTCTTGAGATTGAGATTAACCTTGTTGTTCTTGCACCAATCAAGTACTTCGTTAAGTTCGTCTTGTAATTTCGTACAGTCGTGATCACTTTTAATTTGTTTGAAAATTTTGACATCGTCAGCAAAGATTAATTTTTCGGAGTTTTTTAGTGCATCTGGTAAATCGTTAATGAAAATCAAGTACAGCAGGGGGCCTAGGTTCGAACCTTGGGGGACACCGGAGCTGGCTACGTAATAGGAGGACCTTAGTCCTTGGTGCATGACATATTGTCGTCTATTCTGTAAATATGAAGCAAGTAGTTTTATAAGTTGCGGGGAGAGGCAGATGTAAGCTAGTTTCTGAATTAAAGTATAGTGGTGTACAGTGTCGAAGGCCTTTGAAAAGTCCGTGTATATTACATCGACCTGTCCTTTATCGTCAATAGTTGACGCAACGTAGTTTGTTAATTCGACGAGATTAGTCACAGTTGAACGGTTTTGTACAAATCCATGCTGGATTCATTGCTTCAAAACACTGTTCCCTTACTGGGATTGCACTCGTCAATGCTTTATCCATATATATATCTGGAGGGGGGGTGAGTGTAAAGGTAGACCCAAAAATATCATAAATTGGGCCGTTGCGAAAATTATTTTAGATGTGTGTGTCTCTCGTAAACATGGTGTCAAGTGAATATCCCATTTCTGAGTGGAATATCGATTTTGACCTTAGGCTTGATGTTATTCATTTTAGAAACACTCTCGTTTCATGCATTTGTGCCTAGTAAACATGATCCAAACCCTATCACTTGCAAAAAAAAAAGCCCTAGTTAGATATTTTTGCTGCACCCTGGGCGAGGTTATTTTTGGTGTCCTCTGCACCGAATTCGACGTGACATAAATTTTAGTCTCCTAGATTATACTTCGGTTTAATACTAACTGCAGGGATGGGGAGTGGCCAGTAAAAGTAAGTTTTTCATATTGATGTGTAACGTGCGAATTTTTTAAAAGATTGGAAAATGAAGTCAGTATTTTTTGTTGACTCCAGCATGTTTTTTTTTGTTTTTTTCTTGTGGTTCAAGTTCCGATTGTTTAATTTCTAATTAATCGTGGTGCACATGCATTTTTTACGTGGTTCTGTTTCTATCCATGTCTGTTAACACATACTTTACAGTTCTAGTGAGTACTTACTACATCTTGTCTGTAGAACGGATTGGAACGACTTAAGATGACCTGACCCCTCTCCGATTTTCTTCATATTTGGCATACTCACTAATTGAGGTCTCCTAATCACGAATCTGAAGTTAAAAGTTGTCGGAAACGTCTAGAAATGGCAAAATAAGCGAAAATAAGGCGTTAGTTTTCGGAATAGAAACCGTCGATTTTCGCGATTTTTTTTTTTGTTTCACAAGAAACTATATGGTACTACTTTACTATACCGGAGACACCTATCAATGATTTATTTCGCAATTTTTTACATTGCTAACGTACTATTCTGCATTGCGGAACATTTATTTAGGTGAAATAATGAATTTCTAACGAAAATAATGTCTATTTCGTACATTAACGAGTACTTACTGGTGTTCCCACAAACCATCCACGGGTAGCCCCAAAAACCATTGACGTTAGCCCAAAAATTCACGATAGCCCCACGAACCATCACGGGGACGAGGTATGCCTACTAGGTTAGGTTAGGCCTGTTAGGTTAGGTTCCATTAGCACTCCTTTCGTTCAATTTAGCATATACGGACAATACGAGAGCAAATGGCAGCAGCAGCAATAGCGCGTCGGAAATAGATTTTCGTAGAAAACCACATGCATTCGCATTAAAATGGATCAAAACTACATTCCCGAACATAAACAACAACGCTACAGAAAATGATTTGCGTAAGTACTTTCTCCTGTAAATTTGAAGAAATCCGTCTCCGGTATAGTAAAGTGTTACCCCACACGTCAATGGTTCGCAATTATTTTGCAATTTCTAGAAGTTTCCGACAACTTTTAACTTAAAATTCGTCATTAGCAGGCCTCAATTAGTAAGTATGTCAAATATGAAGAAACTCTGAGAGGTGTCCGGTCATCTTAAGTCATACCAACGGATTTTCCCTTGTATGTACTCCTACATGTTTATTTGCTTGTTAGCTGCCATTTGTTTAGTCTACTGACGTCATGGATATGAAGTGCTTCTGCCTTTATTTGCGTAGGGGTATGAAGGGTTTACGTTCTCCAAATTATATGGTTAGGTTAGGTGCAGAACACTTAGTATTAATAAACATCCCAAAACGCTTTCGTTTTGCGCTTAGATGGATCACGTTTAGGGTTCTTAGCATTAAAATAACGTTCCTAAATGCTTCGAACACCTGATCACAACTTGTCAAATCATAATTACTTCAGTAAATAATACAAAAAAATCATTAAACATTTGGAACCGTTACCGTTACTGCATTTTGGGGGAGGGGAATGCATGATGCCATTCCAATATGACAGGTATTTTCCAGTTCATTTAAGGATAAGACATTGTTTATGTATTTTTTCCTAACCTAGTAATAACTTACATTATACTGACAGGGTATCACATTTATTAAAACGGTAACATTAGCGTATGAGGGAAACGGATTCCTTCAAATTTACAGGAGAAAGTACTTACGGAAATCATTTTCTTTAGCGTTGTGGAAGTTCCTGAATATAGATTTAATCCATTTGTTTTCTGCGAAAATCCCTGTCCAACACGCTGTTTCTGCTCCCGCCATTTGCTTTCTGCATGAGAGTGCAATGTTCCGTGTGTTAAGATGATCCAACCCCGTAGCCAGTGTTTCAGCCTCGCCGTGTTTTCACTAGAACCACGTGTCGAGTATTTTTAATTTTTTTTTTAACTATGCTTGCCTAACCTAACCTTACGGAAAATGGTTTTTGGAGCTAACGTCAATGGTTTGTGAGGCTAACGTCAATGGTTTGCGACGTATTAGCATAATTTCAAATCCGGGCACGAAAGTAGATATTTTCCGGTGAACGAGATTGCAACACTGCCTAAACCAGTACGCTATCACGGCCATAATGTGTTACAGATTCGAAACAACAAGTAACAGTAAGTACTCGTAAGTGTAAGAAATATACATTATCTTAGTTAGAAATGCATTATTTCACCTTAAGAAATGTTCCGCATTCGAAAATAACACGTTAGCAATGTAAAGAAGTCCGAAATATATGATTCGTAGGTGTTTCCCTCATACGATAATAGTACCATTAAAACTTCGTTTGACCATTTTCTCTCCACAACTGCTGAAAAAATTATATATTCTAATTTGAAGGCTAGTTTCTCTTCTCTGGTTCGTATCTTGTTCACCACTTTAGTCACCTTTGTTCACAGCTCATTAACTTTTAAGTACAAAATGAAAATAATGACATTAAAGCTTGGTGTTCAATAACAGTGTGTCGTGACTGGCTATGCCGGATAATAATTTTCTTTGTTAATAGAATCCTTGTTTCTCTTTCTGTTTTAAATTGCTAATTTATCAATAGGCTGTAACTAAATTGGACAGTTAAATCAGATAATTTGGATTTTTGAGGTAGTTCCCATCCCTACAACTGACCCTCTTGTTAAGCAACCATACATTGTAGAAACCCCCTCCCCCCCTCGATTTTGACCGTTTCTCATTTACAAAGCCAGCGTGCTCTGTATTTTGTTATCGCTCGTTGCTTATGACATCGCATCCTCATGATGTCTCGGATTCGTTACCCAGGGACGGCCTATGGCCAGGGCGTCGCCATGGCAGAGGTATCAAACCTGTCATCTCCTTCGATTAGCGCTAAAAACCATATTTCTGATTACATAAGTGTGGCTATTTGTTTGACTTTAGTCCACTTTATGCACAGAAAGGATAATCTGGACTGGACCTACAGTTTAGAGTGGTATCCGAACCATTATGTGCCTCAAACGAATACTTGGCTGTTTTGAAAATAATTTTGAAAAAAAAGTTACTGTTGCATAACGAGTATATTGAAAAAATAATTTTGTAGGTGTTAAAAAAATGGTACTAGTATACTATCTTTCGGACAGATTTCTTCATTTCTACAGAAGAAACTACTTACCGTAATAAGTTCCTGTAGTATTGTCTAACATCAGGAAGGTGTTTTGTGTGAAATTCAGGTAAGTTTTCCGTATCCTGTAAACGGATTTCTTCAAATTTAAAAGTTTGGGGCTCATTTGTGGGCAGGTGAATCCAGCCAATTTCTAACGTGCCTTTAACAGGGAGTCTATAGAGAAAGCCGGAGCGGAGGCGGGGCCGCGGTAGCGGTTGGGGGCGGTAGGTCAATTACCCCAGGGGCGGAGCCCGGAATCGGTGGGAAATTTGGACTCAAAAATTTGAAACGAAAATATTTTTTTAAATTTAAATTTCCTACCGATTTCGGGGTGGATAGCCCCAAAAACCGTTCACGGAATGTTCCGCGAAGCAGATAGGTAAGTACGAAATGTCAAAAATTGACGAAACTAAGAAGTTATAGTTGTCCGAAGGATAGTAAACTGTTACCGTTTTTGCGCCCAGAAACACAGTTTTTTTGTTTCCCGATTTTTTTTTAATGTCACAGGGTGCCAAATCCTTGGGGGGGCAGGGGGGTTTCTTACCACCAACAATCTTCATCTCAAAAATCCCCCACCAATAATTTCCCGGGGGGTGGAGAGTTTTTCTTGTAACAGCAAAATATAAGCAATTAGTATTTACTTCTTATGTACTTTACTAAGGATTATATCCAAAACACACAAAATGGTGAGTGCTTTCTCGCTTTTTCAAGAGATTATTACTTTGTTGTTGACTTGTAGAGGAGCGAACATTGTCTACACCAATAACAATATGTGTGCAATAAAAGAATAATGCAAGTCAAATAATTATAAATTATAATAGTTTTGTATTAATACAAAAACTAAACAAAATCTTGTACATAACAAAACTATTTCGTAATTTATTGACATCTTTAACCAGTTAGTAAAGAAATTAATTTTCTACTTTACACATATCTGATATATAATAAAGTAACTAATTACTTTGTGTATTTGATAATAATGTTTTTAAAAATATTTAGTAATTTATTGATTTTTATATTTAATAACATTGTAAATATCCATATAGTAATTTATGTGTGTGTGTGTGCATACCTATATATATATATATATATATATATATATATATATATATATATATATATATAGGGTAAAGACCCCGAATATGAGGATAGGCACCTAAAATGAGACCCCCATGTATCTCGTAAACAAAGTGCTGCACCCTAGTGGAAAGAAGCTGAAACACAAGGAGGAATCGCGCCATAGCACTGGAAGTCACGTGAGCTCCTTGTGTGTAGAGTTGGCTACGCAGCGAATGTGAAAAAGAATGCGTGCTCGTGGAAATTTTGCTGCAGTTTGGAAATTAGCTGCTGAAAATGGATAAGGTAATTTCTTACTGATCCCCTTCTTACTGTGTTTCGTAGTGGTGAGTGTGTGTGTTGTACCATGTAATTAGTTGCTAGTTTTCGTCCACTTGTAAGAGAGATAGCGTTGTTCATGTGTTTACCCTGCGAAGGTCCTATTATGAGACCTGGAAGAGGTTCAATATATGAGACCGGTCTCATAATAGGACTACCATAATAATGAAGGGTCTCATATTAGGAGTCACAAAATATATCTAATATTTTACGTTGATTTTCATCATTGGTTTTCCTAATTTGGGAGTTACGTTGCAATTATGTTACCAAGAACCTGTGCTTCTGGTTTTAGACGGTCACTACTCCCACGTAAGAAATATACCAGTGATTGCAAAAGCGAAAGAACACAATGTTTCTATTATCTGTTTACCGCCACACTCGACGCATAAAATGCAGCTTCTAGACGTAGGTTTCATGTTTCCCTTCAAAACATTTTTTCGCGCAAGAAGTTGAAACATGGTTGCGTCAGAATCCAGGAAAACCACTAAAAATAACTAAAATTGCCAGAATATTGTCAGGTGCATACAACAGAGCTGCTACTATGGAAACATCTGTTAATGCATTTCGAAAGACTGGTTTATTCCTTTGTAATAGATACATTTTTCGTGATGAAGATTTTGCAATACACCCTGTCAGCTCTAAAAAGAAAAGAGGAATGTGACAGGTCAGTCAGTTGAACTACCCAAAAGTTACGTGGATCCCCAACCAAGCTGCAGCAGGTTAGGCCAACTTGAACAGGAACAGGAGCCTGAAAGCAGTCCTATTCAGGCTACGCAGTCTTCAACAGTACCACCCCCTGATGACGATGCCATTGTAATGCCAGAAGACATTGAGCCACTGCCCACATTAGACAGCCCATCTCTTACCAATTCCGGGAAATTTCGCGTAGTGAATCAACCAGTAGTTATAACAACAACACCATACAAAAAAAGACTTGCAGATAATTCCAAGAAATGTAAGAAGGGAGTGAAGATGAACCTGTTTGGTAGGGGTGTTACAGGCACTCACAATGGGAAGCCTACTGAGGTCCAGAAAAAGCAGCAATCAGATTACTCGCGTTCGACTTCACGTAAGAAGAGGAAAGTTGTATCAAAGAAATGTGAAGAATCCAAAGATGAGTCGGAAGAATCTTTCTCATTAGCAGAATCGTCTGACAGTTTAGAATTAGATGAAGATGAAGATGATACAGAATGTGTATTTTGTGGTTCATCGTATTCCAAAGATCAATGTGGTGAAGAGTGGGTAAAGTGCATACGTTGTTACAAGTGGGCTCATGCTCATTGTGGTGCAGATGACACATTTGTGTGTTCGATGTGCAAAACTCAAAAGTAAACGCATGATGAACTTCGTTTCTACCAGGTAGTTACTTCATGTGTAACACAATGTAGGTCTTTTCACAGTTTCATTTGAAGTGAACCAATTTTGATGACAACAGGACAGCTACTAGGATAGCATAGAAGGAACTTTTTGTTTTGTATTTTTAGCATGGTAAAATTAGTCAGTTTCTTTTTAGAATAGCCTAATCTTTTTAAACATGGTGTAAAAATAATTTCGTTTCACTTGTAGTTTGGTAAGAAAATAATTTAGTTCATTTAGTTCAAAAATATTTTAGTTCAAAGATTAAAATGGTTCATATAACCCAAACAAGGTCGGGGTCTCTTATTCGGTACCCCCTATAAAAATAGCTCAGTAGCACTTGTGTTCATTTTTTTGTTTATAATTTATGATTGTTACTTTTTTATATATTCCAATACCTTGTATCGTGAAATAGACTCCCTACAAAATATATTTTTTAAAAAACATAAATCGTTTATGTTTTAATTAACAAGTAAATCGAATTCTACCAAAAGGGTCTCATATTCGGTGTCTTTACCTTATATATATATATATATATATATATATATATATATATATATATATATATACTGTTTTCAAGAACAAAAAACAGTGTAAGTACAAGGCCATATGTAGGAAGGGGTCCAGACCCCCCTCCTAAAAACTTACCAAGTGCTAAAATTTAATAATGAAAATATACTTCTTTCAAGCTTTTCAAGAAGCAAGGATTACATTTGGATGAAGCTGCTTTAAATTGACAGTCCCTAAGAAGATTTATGCAAACTGCTACTTACAATAATATGCATAAAATATAAATCAGGAACTTTACTTTTCGTCAACTGGACATAACATCTTTCTTTTTTATTCAATAAATATTCAATTTTCTTTTTTTCATTATTATTTTTTTCATTAATGACACTGCCAGCAGTTGTTTTTATATGGCTTTTAGCAATCTTGCTAGATAATGAACAGGTACTCTTATATCCCTATTCTTATGCTGTTCTTTTAGCTATTCATGTAATAACACAATACAGTATTAATTAATTTCCATATTATGAATAGATATGTAAATTATATTAACGTAGTAATTTTAATTATCATATTTTTTTAACAATTCTGAGACAGGGGTGTACCACGTAGTACATCCAACTCACTTCCTCGTAGCACACTCTGGACTGCATTTTGCAGACTAACGAGACCCTGGCGTCTGGACGTGCGTCCAGTATAATCCACTGTAGGGTTGTGTTTGTGTTGTCCTGTGTGCCCCTTTACAGCCCCAGCTTTTATCCCAAATAAGAATGTTTTAGTTCTCCGATATTGCAGTTATGTTATTATTTATATTTTAGTCTTAATAAGGGGCTGGACCCCGTATTATGTGACGGATGCAAAATAGCCTAAGTGCTAGCGCACCGAAAATTTTGAATTCATTCAATTCTGAGACATTTCCCCCCCCCCCTACCCTTCGAACTATATTTCTAGAAATCTGCCTGTGTATGTAATACGTCATTCGTATGCCACTTGTCACATGTCACCCAGCCACCTCATAGTTGAAATTGCATATTGTGCTTCACTGTGTTTTTATTTTATATACGATTACTTTTATTTCGTAAGAAGGACCTCTCTGATGCTGTAATGGTAACGTCGTTGCCTTGTAATCAAGGGGTCCTGGACTCGATACCCGGTGGAGGCACAGTGGTACGGATCTAACTTTAAACTGTAGGTCCAGTCCCGATTAGCCTTTCAGTGCATAAAATGGACTCAAAACAACAATTCAATTCAATATTTCGGAAGAAGTGTTAGGTTTAATGGTATTAGTCATTGGACGCTGTTAGCTTAGAATTGTTGGCGTTGATGGTTTTAGTAGGCTAATCATAAACATTCTTATTAGTTTAGGAATGCTAGGTTGCAATTGTTACTTTTTTCTTCGCTTTTTTGAGTGTGCATACAATCGGTTTTTACAAATATGAAAAGGGCATTCCATGTAAGAATACCCCTGAATCTCAATGTTTACAATTAAATGCAATGCTGTAACTTTATTCTATCTTGTGAGTGAACAATCTAAGATTGTCGTCTTGATAAAAATTCAAGTATTTTACACACAAAGTAGAAGGTATTTTACATATCGTTCCTTTATTTTAAGTTTTTGATTGACTTGTGTTCTGTCCCGCCGGCCTTAGGAGCGCACAAATAAAAGGCTGCGTGCGCTTGTGGTTAAAAATGTATACCACGAGCGCACAAAATCCATGGCGATGTTGCCACGTTGTGTGAACTGTTTCCTTTTCAACATGAATGCATATTTGATTAATAATCTTATTTCTATATGCTAATTTTATAATTACTCTTAAATTCTTTCTAAACTAACAAAAATATCTTCTATCCAAAGAGGTCATTTCAATGAGGGAAGGAAGGATTGATTACACTGGGGAACAGTGAAATTGCGGCACAGTGTTCGAGAGCTAATTTAGGGCGATTTCATGCTACTGAATAATGATATAATATATTTCCTGAATTGGCTCTAATTTATGAAATAAATGCAACTAAACCAAAATGGCGGAAACATAAGACATACATATAAATGAACTTCCAACAACAATTTAATATTTCTTTTTGTGATTACAATCATTAACATGAATTTTTGGTTCACTCCATGTCATGGGCACTCCAAATTTGAGTCCCTTTCTTCCGCCTTGGCCCCAAGAACGAAGTGATTCCAAACAAGTTTTGCAAACTATATGTTGTCCCATATTTTTGGCAAAATAAGCCTGATACAAATCTCTCACTACATCTGTGATATTTCTTCTCTGTGATGGTAGACAATATATTCCACATATATAGCAAGAAACATTTGGGTTATTGAAACACTTACTATGTGAGGAACTCATATTTCCAATGTATTCACATTAAATGCATTTCGCTTAGTTATACTACAAAATTCAACATTAAGAAATATATTACCTAGCAATGCTTCATAAATTGCCTAGCAACAATTTACAAATAAATAAATAAGTTTCTTAATGGGAATTTCAGCTCATTATCAAATTTTGATATTTCCGAGAAAAGCGTGGAGTAATTTTACCTCCTACATTTTCCATGGTGTGTTTATTTTTATAACTGGAGTCAATTCAACTGAACGAATCATACAATTGGCAATCACAGCTGTTTTGTGTGCTGAAACTGTTATTAAATTTTATGCCATTTATTTTTTTTTTGTTCCCCAGTGTCATCTGTGAAGGAAGGCCAGCCATTACACAATCATAGATGTGGCAACGCAGCATTGGATGTTGTGCGCTCCTGGCACCTTTCATATACCACGAGCGCGCACTTTCACATTTTTGTGCGCTAGTGGACTGCACCCGCCCCACCTGTGACACCAAAAAACAAATAATTTCTCCTTTAACTGAGACATTTCCTTCTCAACTCCACTAGAATATTCAACGGTAAATTACCTTTTCTCTCTGTCTTAAATAATTTAGTTTTCACAATATGAAAATTCACAGAAAGTTAAAAAAAAAAAATCTTAAGTAAAGAGGCAATGTTTTATCGCCCTACCCTTGATTCAAAATTGTTCACTTGTAGCTACAAATCTGGGAAAGTATTTTAAGGGTAGTTATGTTTAATCAACAGTGTTAAGTTTCATATTTCATTGCACAGAAACTGTACGAAAATGTTGCTTAACTGTCAGTAGAATATTTACTTTAATATCAAAACTGTAAACCGCGTGTATGTACCACCCTTGAGAATGGAATGCCCCAAAATCCAAGGAGTCCCATCATTTTTTTTTACTTCATACTTTGGCCTCAAATATGTCTGTTACTTGTGGTTTCCGCACCCTGAAACAAATTTTGTTACATAAAGCCTCGAAACTTGTTCCTTAAGAAACTTTGGCGTAATTCTGGAGGGGGTACAGCGGGTCGGAAGCTCCAACTGTGCAAGTCAGTACGTCGTAGGAATAATAATGCCCTCGCGGGAAGCACATACTTTCTCAGCGTGTCTGATGCAGTGTCGAGCATGCGTTTGTATAAACACATACACGCACGCACACAAGCGTGTGACAATTAATGACCTATATGAAATAAAACCGTCATAATTTCTGAACGGTTCGCGTGATGACGTCCAAACTGCGTGGCTGGCCACAGGGCATGATGGGAATTCGTATGCGCATGCGCACGCAACGTGTTGATGTCGGCCATTTGCAAGTGAAAATGTCACGGTACAGCGTGCAGGCCGCCATATTCCCCGGATCTGAACACATGTGACTCATTTTTGTGGGGCTATGTTAAGGACAAGGTGTACAGAAATAACCCCAAAACCATTGCCGAGCTGAAAACTGCCATTCAGGAGGTCATCGACAGCAACGATTTTTCGACACTTCAGCGGGTTATGCAGAATTTTGCTGTTCGTCTGCCCCACGTCATCGCCAGAGATGGCAGACATATCGAACATGTCATAACTAGAGCCCGGAAGTTCAGGCATTTATTTTCGTTAAAATAGGCAGGCAAAAAGGCATTTATAATGTGGAAAATAGGCACTGAAAATGAAAAAATGGCAAAATAAACCGAAAAAAAGGCACATTTAGAAGTCGCTTACTTTTATCTATAATTTCTGGCAAAATGTTAAAATCTAAATTGGGAAGAGCATTTCAATTTTCTCCGTCTTGATTGCACATAACTACAAGGTGCTTTTTAAGTTCTCAACATTCATTGATAGTCGTCTGTCAGAGAGAATGTTTTTCATAATAGAAAATGATCTTTCTACTTCGACAGAAGTTATTGGAGCATACATATAATAAGCTAATGTAGCTGGACTCATTTCGGTAACAGCATTTTCACCTTTAATAATATCACAAATTGTTTTCAATTGTTTCAAGTCCACATTTGCACTTTTCAACAACAGCTGACCCCTTTTCTCCTGGCACTTCCATCTTCTGCTGCATAGATTTCTCGTAGATTTTCATGGATGCTATAATTGTAATTGTCTCTGGCAATGCACCATAATGTGCAAAAATAAACTTGAATAGCACAGGAGTTTTTTCACTTCACGAATTGAAGCCGCTTTATTTTCTGGAAGAGCATCGATCATCTCACTGATTTTTTGAAGGTTGTTAGCATAATATATAACTGCTGATATCCAGGTTCCCCATCTCGTCAAGACTGGTTTCTGAGGTAAACTAAGCTCAATCGCAACTTCCTGAAATTTTCGGGTTCGAGAGGGAGATTTCATAAATATCTTCTTTGTGTTCGAAATCAACCTGTCCACTTCAGCAGTCAATCATGTACAATAAATGTTAACCGAAAGGCAATATCCTAACTCAGCATGAAATACTTTTTTCTCACACTTTTCTCCTTCAGCAATGTTGAAACATGCGTGCATTCAATATTACTTAAATAAGGCGAAAATTATTCACATAATAAACGGAAGAAAAATAAATGCCAACAACGTTTTTTGGGAGAAAAATAATTTATATAGTACACATTTTTTTAAAAAAATTGTCAAATTTCATTGAGAAAGGCAAAAAAAAAAGCATTATAATTAAAAATAGGCAGTGGGGTCCCAAATAGGCAAAATGAAAAGGCTTCCAAAACATTCGAAACAACATAAGAAACGTATATTCGGAAAAATTTTATCAATATATGCAGTAGATAAAAAGAGGCATTTTGCCAAACGTCCGGGCTCTAGTTATAACCTAAACCCGAATGTCTGTAGTGCCGTTTACATGTGCAATACAGTTTGTGTACTACGTGGTTTGTCACTAATTTCCGTTTTATTTCATACAGTTCATTAATTGTCACCCTGTATCAGTGGCGTAGCCCAGTTTTCTGTTACCCCCCTCTCTCCTCCGCTTTAAAATATTCGGGGCCCTTAGCGAAAATTGGACATATATATATATATGCATTATTAATGCTAGTAGAATGGAGTGGTACAGTAGGCGGATATTTCTGGGTTGTAACTGTCCAACTGAAACACAATGGAATCGTTACAACCCAGAACTGTCCGTGACTGTACAATAGTAGTAGTCTTACTTTCTCACCGCCTTCCTGCAGCTCCAAAGGAAAATAAAATAGCTTTTACCCCAAGTACTCTCCACCTGCCTCCCCCTTTTTGCTGTCGGGTCTGGTGCGAGGCACACCCAGCTTGCAACAAACGCCAAAACTAAATGCTGAGAGCTCTAAACCTGTCACTCCTAACCAGACAATTCCGCTTAGCGCTAATAATACACATGTGGTTGGGTTGTTTTGCAACCTAGATGTGTCCCGCACCAGACATGAAGGACTTCGTTTCTGAGAACTTAAGCTGATATCTATGATATATAACTGGATGCAATTAGAAATATTTCTCTTCTACGCAGTGATAATGTAATAAATCCGAATTACTTTGAGAAGGGCCACAAAACTATGAAATATACTATGAAAAGTATAATTAACCACTTGCAGTGGCGGCGGGGGGGGGGGGGGCAATTGCCATCCCACTATTTACCACTTTTGCTCGTGCACTATGCTAAACCTGGTATGAATTTACAATACCGGAAGTATATCCAATTGCTTTCAAACTCGGCATACTCACTAATTTTGGTGTCCTAATCACGAATCTGCAGTTAAAATTTGGCGATCACGTCTAGAGATTGCAAAATAACCTTGTTAATTACCGCCATGATTCTCCATTACACCAACATGGAAACGATATGAAGACGTCTTCCTTTCCGCACAACGTTGCTCAAGTGTTGTGCAAAAAGTGAGAGCGTTGATTTGCATGTGAGAAAATGGCATCTTGCGTAAAGGTGGAAAACATGTTTGCCCCACGAACCATTCACGGTAAGGTTAGGTTAGGCAAGCGTAGTTAAAATTAAGGGTCATCATAAACATAGTGATTTTGCTGAATTTGAAAGCAATTGAACATACTTCCGGTATTGTAAATTCGCTCCCTAAACCTTATCTACCAAGGGAAGGTAAACTGTCCTTGTCCCTTCAGTTTTGGTACCTTGCTCCCCCCTGTTTGTCGAACCCAATCGCCGCCACTGACCGCTTGACCTAAACAATACAATTGAAATTATGCATATGAGCTCGACGTCTACAATTCCGAGTCTGTCTTTATCCTATTGCCATCTCACGGCAAGAAATGGAAACGTAGAAAAGCCACAGTTATTTTTAATATAATTAATGTTAATTAAAATGTAAATATTGTAGAACTACTGGACGTACTATGATTAAAATTGAACCAAATTAAAGGTAATGAAATGTTACTTCAAACTGTAATAGCTATGTAAGAATTAACACAACTATTCACTCAGTAACTGAAAATATATATAATACCTTGTATGACTTAATGCCTGCATAATCGTGTCACATTCTGTCAATGCTGATGTTCCAAATTTTCCAGAGTTTCTTAAAAAAAAAAACAAGGGCTGAAAATTTGTAACTTGGCAGTTTTCGTTAACTTTACTGGCACTACCCCTGCACCAAAAAATATATATTTATACATTGATAAATAGAGTATTTTGTTACGTCACCACACTTGTCACAACGTTTTTGCACAAACTCTAGAGTAAGCATCATTTGCAGGAAGGTGGTTTTGCAACCATGTCTTTTAAGTTTTTGTTCTATTTTTTCTTAGCAGGTAAATAAGAAATAAGTTACGTCAGCGTTTCATGAAAAAATGCAAGTGATGAAGTTTTATAGTGCCTAAAATAACCTATTTTGCTTGTTAGAACCTAATATTTTAGTTTTATGTGCCTAAATCAGACCTTTGTTTATGTTTTCATATATTTTTTTAACGTTTTACAGAATTGTTATGCTCTGGTGACGAAAAGATTCAATGACACATGTTTGAAACATACTTTGTACCAATTTCCCTCCCTTTAAGTTCATGGTGATTTTTCCTAAACTCTGAACATATACTGTCCTTGCCCCCCCCCCCCCCCCCAGTTTTGGAACCCAATCACCGTCACCGTCTCCAGTCCAAAGTGCAAATTTCTGATCCGTGTGGTCTTGCTCACTTTCACATCACTACGGTGCTTTGTGGCATTCATGCCTTGCGAAGTAACATTTCTGCATTCAAATTTTCCCCGCTGGCAGTGTTTCTGTTCAAAGATCATTTTCAGCATGTAGGATGATTCTCACTGAAAAAGGACTGTGGAAACATGTATTAAGGGTTGCCACTCTAGGACCATGTTAAAAACCAATGATAGTTCCCGGTTTTCAAAGTGAAATCAGATGTTTTCTCTATTTCAATCTTACGTATTAACGCCCACACACAAACACGCAGAAATATACTAACAATATAAGGGATGTGTGTGATTCCAATGTATCCAAAAATTCTAATACAATTCAGTTAAACGTGTGTGTGTGTGTGTAGCTATAGCTTATATGAGATAAGGACCTACAGGATGGTGTCGTGAACTAGTTGATTGTATATTGTAGCTGATGAGTATTTTTCGAGCATATAGAACCTATTTCTGGATTATTAGATCCTATTTTAGGATTATTAGATCCTATTTTCGGATTTTTGGAGCCTATTTTAGGATTTTTAAAACCTATTTAAGATTTTTAGGATTTTTGGAGCCTATTTTAGGATTTTTTGAGCCTATTTTAGGATTTTTAGTCTTGAGCATTTTTAGAGCCTATTTTAGGATTATTAGAACCTATTTTTTCGCTACAGCTACAACTACATTCACCAAAAAGTAGCATGCTACGCTACTCATGTGCGCTACTCGCTACTTCGCTACTTTTGCGCTACTTTTGCATAAAAAAATTAAAAACAACCATATGGATGGGTATTAAAAATCTCCTACTACTGGTAAATAAATTCTGTTATTTATTAATATGATTCCCATCATTCAATAATTTTGATAGCATTGTCACTTCAGTTACTTATTTTTACTATAGTTTTTGAGAATACCATACCTATGCAAGTGGCATATCAATTCAAATTTGATATATGAATATTGCAATTAGGGTGTTATCCAAATTAATGATTACAACTATACACAAATAAAATTTGGTAGGATAACGTATTCATGTTCACATCAACATATTTTTCTTCAGAATAAATATTTCATTTTTTGTAGACTGATAGGAAGGCAGCATTTTGAATGAAAAGTACCTGGAGCCCTTTGATTACAAAAGGGCCCCAGGTTCGATACCCAGCGGAGGCACATAGTGGTTCGGATCCAGTCTCGATCAGCTTATCTATGCATAAAATGGACTCAAAACAAAAACTAGGAAAGACGCCAAGTTGGGAGGATGGGATCCTCCTGCTCCTCCATTCCCCACACTGCTCATCATTCAACATTCTTCCTCGTACTTACAATTAACCGAAAGTGGCAGAAAGCGACTAGATAAGAGAATAATTAAATAAACCATTCATACTCATTGTCATGATTGAGAGAAGTGGAAGAATAGATGAGGAGGTAAACAGAAGAGGACAAATTGGTGGTGGACTATACCAAAGCGTTCGAAGATTAATATGGAACAGGGGTGTACCTATGAAATGCAAGAAGGTAATATATAACACATACTATGTGCCAGTAATTACTGGATCAGAGACTTGGACAATGTCATAGAGAAACAAAAAGAAGATGCGGGCAGTAGAGATGAAATTTTTAAGGAGTCTTTTGAGGAAGGGATAGAATAAGGAATGAGAAGATCAGACAGGCAGTGGGTGTGGTGAAGCTTCAGGACAGACTAGATCAGGCACACATGAGATAGTTCGGACACATGAAGAGGACGGATGCAGAAAGACTACCAGTAAGAGCTTATAATGCAAAAGGAGTGGGAATATGGCCAAGGGGGAAACCAAGATGTTGGTGAAAAAAGCAGAGAGTGTTAGGAGAAGAGGACAAGATTGAACACCGTAGAAAGAGAGGAGTAGTGGAAGACCAGGAAAAAATGAAGAGGCTTGACTTCTATGCTGACCCAGCCAGAGGCAGGAAACGGCGAAGGATGATGATGATGAGAATGTCATGATTAGCAAAAGTTACAGGAAAGTAGGAAAAATACATAAATTTGAAAACAATGTATATTAACTAAAGAAAATTGTCGTTTCTGCATACTTTTTGCAATATGATAAAATATATTTAGGAAACTGTCGTGTAAACCTGAGTGTTCTAAACGTATTGTAATTTTAAAATTTGTGAACAAAAATTATCGCGAAAATAATTGTAATTCCAGAAACTGTATATCATTCTTGTAACAATAATTTCTTGCTGGTGAGATTCTGTATACTGACGATGATCAATGCTGTTAATGAACTGAGCCATTTATTGCTGGCACTATTCCTTTGTCAGTGCAGTGGAAAATCCATCGCTCCTTTTTGCACTGGAAGTTATATTTTACACAGCAATTAATGACATTTTGATGTCTCTTACACCATGGATATCCACAGGATTTGTTCCGGGGGTGAAGCAAACGAGGCACTTTTTCCAGCGGTGCAGCAAACGAGGCATGTTTTTCTCCAAAATAGCGATGCAGATAAAAAAACGTAGCTGTTAACTGGAATATATTCATATATGTCAGTTAGTTATGTGGATATCTGAATTATTCAGATACTAATTAAATAAATTACGCAGATGGCTCAGTCGGTAACGCGTCTGACTACCATGCTAAGGGTCCCGGGTTCGATCCCCGGCCGGTTCAAATCCGGGAACTTTTCTAACGATGGAAGCGGCCCCGGCGCCCATCCAGCGTCGAATAACATGGGTACCTGGGGGAAACCCTGGGTGGTAAAGGCGGTCAGGGGCGTGATGCTGATCACATCACCCCAATCACGACCGGATCAAGAAAGTGTGGGGCGTTACCCCCACACCCCCTATACGCCTTCATGGCGTGGTGCTATGCACAGGGGAGCACTTTTACTTTTTTACGCAGATATCTATAATCTACAATCTAGATAATCTGTGTCTTCATGTAACAGACTGTCTTAATGAACCTCCTGCAAAATTAAGGGTTATTGTCGATTTTTTCTGACGCTGTTGCCACATTAAATTCGCCTCAAAATGCTGAGAAAAAATGTACAAGTAGCTCGCTACTTCTGACCACTGCAGCTAACTACATTTTGGTAAGGAAAAAAGCTCCTATCGTTGCAGCAGCCAAATGATGCCAATTTATATCATGCCGAGACTATTTCTGTTAATAAATGTAACCGTTATTTGACAACAAACAGCATGAATATTACGTACGTTACATTTGAAAATCCATGCATACAGAGTTACATAATGGTGTACAGGATTTGACTGGTCGGAAAACAGATTTCACACAGCAGCACGTATTGTATGGGAATAACTGTATTTCCCTAAACTTCAGTGTCTCATTAATAATCATAGCTGGAAATCTTGTGGTTTATTTTAAATTTTTATTTGGCAACTATAATTTATTTATTTGCCACCTACAGAGAAAGGATATCTCCAATTACAGAGGCGTTAATAAAATTGTGAAATATAATTGTGAAAGCTTTGCAATAATAATTAGCATGATAATAGGAGCGAATTCTTGTTTATGAATTGTAGTTTCATATCTGGTTGGTTCGCTTAAGTTTTCCGTATTGTATTTATTTTACGTAGTTTTAATTGTCTCTGGTTAATTGGTGAGACCACAATTGTGGCACGAGACTTTCTGGTGCGGATAGGCCATTATATCTTAATGTATTTTCATTATTACGTAATCTAAATAAGGAATTAATATCCAGTAGAGTTTAAAGGTCACGATAAATACTTTTACAAATACTAACCTTGCATTGCAAATGTTACATTTTTGATTTAGACATCCGTAATTGAGATCCTGAATTCGAGTCTTGTAAAGTTACCCATTAATTTCACTATTACCTATGCGACGCCAAGGGTCCCGGGTTCGAATCCCGCTCGGGCTTTGTTGTTTGTGAATGTCCATCTTTTCATCACTCATTCCCATCTTCACAAATTAGCCAAGAGGCACAAAACGCGAAGTAAAATAAACTAAATCAATCAATCACTATTACCTATGCAGGTGAATTCTATTTTTGTCACAAAGTTTGCTAATGACAATTTGATAGCTTGGGTTGACTTGATTTTGTGGCCTACACTTGGCGCTTCTCCTGCCAGAACAACGAAACAGCAATGTTCTCGCCCCAGACGTCTGAAACAAACACGTATAACTTGTGATCTCTGTAATCCTAACTTTTAAATAATGCATTTTTATCGATAAGTCAATTTGTGACCCGGAGGTCACTCATTCGCAGCTTCGAATGCTTGAGATCAGCCTTTTGTTTCGTCTAGTTAGTCCAGGTCTCAGGTTCGAATCCTGGTATTTCTGGACTCTTGTAGTTCATTGCTTTTACCTCGTCGTCGCTTGACCAAAGCGCCTAGGAATAGACGTAAAATACACATGCAAAAAGGATAATGCAAAAAATGGAACGACTTAAGATAACCGGACCTCCTCCGATTTTCTTCATATTTGGCATACTCACTAATTGAGGCCTCGTAATCACGAATCTGAAGTTAAAAGTTGTCGAAAACGTCTAGAAATTGCAAAATAAGCTAAAATAAGGCGTTAGTTTTCGGAATGGAATCCGTCGATTTTCGCGAAATTTTTTGCTTCACAAGCAAATATATATATTCCTGATACTACCACGAGACGAAATTTTAACTATGTTTGCCTAACCTAACCGAAACTAACCTAACCAGACGTCAATGGTTCGCAATTATTTTGCAATTTCTAGACGTTTCTGACAAATTTGAACTTCAGATTCGTCATTAGCAGGCCTCAATTAGTAAGTATGCCAAATATGAAGAAAATCGGAGGGGTGTCCGGTCATCTTCAGTCATATAAAAAAAATAGTTCCTCCCTTTGTTATTAACCGCCTAATCATTTTTCTTCACATTTCAGCTATGATCTAACGTCCTTGTAATCAAGGGTTTCCAGGTTCGACAACCGATGGAGGTACGTAGTTGTTCGGATAACTCTCCAAATTGTACCTGTAGATCCAGTCCCGATTAGCCTATCTGTGCACAAAGTGGATTCTAATATTACACAGCTAAACTGACTTCTGGTACGATTCCCAGATAAAGCGTGGATAGTGTATCGTTGACTCTCAGGACTCCCCCTGGAAAAGCTTTTGTTTAGATGGTCGTATATCAACGTTTTGTGTTTAGCTCGCGGTGATGTATCATAGTGAACCAATGAATGGTTTCAATGATTCTATTATGTTCATTCATAGTTTCCAACTCTGTGAGATTATAAATAGTTTGTTTATTTTACATCCGCATTTCTGCCACTTCGGCTAGGGAAGATGAGGAACTATATGGTGTGACATAGTATGATGGATACTCGAAGGGAAAACCCACGTCCAGGTCGAGACTCAAACTCTTGTTCCCTGGCGTCTAAGCGCTCCGTTCTGATTTATGTGGAATTAGTATGATTCCGGGATTTCCTTCAATCTGTTCAAGCGGTTCCGGCGACCACACAGCGTCGCACAAAGTGGATACCTGGAGGAAACTCCGGAGGGTAAAGGCGGCTAGGGGCGTGGTGGTGATCACATCACCACCATCATCGGCCCACATCAATAAAGTGGGGGGGCCCTCACTCGACACATTCATGGCGTGGTTCAATGCACAAGGGAGCACTATACTTATTTCTTAGTGAATTATGATAAATTGTGATTGCTACAGGCTAAGAAAAGTTATTTATATATTCCGTGAATTGTACTAAATTTTAATGGTTTATTATAAATTGTGGTTGTTAGAAGATGGCGCTCTATCATACAGTGTAAGTGAAGTTAATATATTCACTTATTTGCACTAGAATCTTAATGAATTGATATAAGTTGTGGCTGCTGCAAGACAGTGCTCTATCGTACACAGGCTAAGTTAACATATTCGGTGAATTGGAAGAGAATTTTAGTGAATTGAGATAAATTGTGGTTGTTGGAATAGGTTCTCAATCATACAATCTAAGTGAAGTTAATATACTCAGTGTATTGGAATATACCGTGCGTCCATTTCGATCTGCAGCCGAGAGATCGGGAGAAACGTGGCGGGCGGCGCTGACGGAGGTGCCGACATTTGCGGCCTGTAATGCCCGCATATTTTTATGGACATATGCAGACATTTATATAAATATTGCAAAACTAGCACTAACCTGTGTTATAAGAGTTGTTCAAAGTGATGTCCACCTACACGCCTGGGAATTTCTGTACACATTGCCTACACACGTCTCGACACGAGTCTGTTTTCACGTAAGTGTCATACATAAAAGTTCTTTGTTCTAACGTGGACCTTGCGGCTGGCATTCCAATCGTCTGACTGACACAACACACATACACACTGCAATAACACAAACAAGTAACCAAGAATAACACTCTTACGCACAGTACGAAATTAACACGCTCTTGGTTTACATCTGCCTGCCATTATATTCACAGCTCTGTAGTCGCGAAGGAACAAAAAACTTGAGCTAGGAGATTTCGGATTGCAAGGAAGCTCACGAACACCATTAGCTTTTAACGGTTCGTCTGCAGCGTAATCTTGATACAGTGTTGCACATTCGAAACCTCCAAACGATCCCCATCGACACAAAACTCTTTCAAGGATATAAACTTAAGCAGGACGTTACTGGTCAAAACTATGATTAAAATGTTTTACAGAGTATTATCTGTGGCTCTTAATATAATTTCTAAAGCGTATTTATTTGTGTATATAAGGGTGGAACTTGGAAGAATTACAGAAGAACTTTTGCGTGTTATAACACAGGTTAGTGCTCGTTTTGCAAGATGTCCACAAAAATAAGCGGGCATTACAGGCCTCAAATGTCGGCATCTCCGTCAGCGCCGCCCGCCACGTTTCTCCCGATCTCTCGGCTGCAGATCGAAATGGACGCACTGTATTTTCAGTGAATTGGGATAAAATGTAGTTGGAAGATCATCAAATGTAGTTATCATAAAACGGGTAAATTGAAGTTCATTTATTCAGTGAATAGGACTAGAATTTTGATGAATTAAGATAAAATGAGGTTGGTAGAAAGTAGTACTCCCTCGTACACGGGTTAAGTGAAGTTAACATATTAGGTGAATTGGAAAATGATTTTAATGAATTTACATAAATTGTGTTCGTTAGAACATAGTAGTTTCTGGCAGGCTAATTGAAGTAAAGATATTCAGTGAATTGGAATCGAATTTTAGTGAATTGGGATAAATTATGGTTGTTAGAAGAGATGCTCTTGTCATACACGGGTTAAGTGAAGTTAACTTTTTCAGTGAATTGGAATGGGATTTTAGTGAATTGAGATTAATTGTGCTGGTTAGAAAATGGTGCTCTATCATACAATCTAAGTGAAGTTAATATATTCAGTGTATTGGAATAGATTTTCAGTGAATTGAGATAAATTATGGCTGTTAGAAGATGGTGCTCCATATTATACACGGGTTAAAAGAAGTTAATTTATTCAGTAAATTGGACTAGAATTTTTATGAATTGAGATAAATTGTGGTAGTTAGGGAATAGTGTTCCCTGGGACATGGGTTAAGTGAAGTTAATATATTCGGTGAATTGGAAAAGAATTCTGGTGAATTGAGATAAATTGTGGTTCTTAGAAGATAGTATAGTTTTGGTGTGTTAGGAAAGAAGCAGGAACAAGGAAGTGTAAGTGTCAGCATGAGCTGGAAATCGGAGCGGTGCTAGTGTAAAATGTGATAAGGTTGTTGACGTAGAGGAATGATCAGGAGTTTTGGTGGAAAAGGAAGAACAAGAGTAGGGGAGTTGGATTACAGCCGGCAACGGAATAGCATCCATTCAGGAAAAGGTCCTCAAGCATCCCAGGTAAATTATACCAACCTAGCACCTAAATGGGAATCTATCTGTCGTTGTATAAGTTATTAGAAATGTTGGAATAAATGGGTATTTTATAATTCGACTACTTAAAATTCGTTCCTTTTGCCAAGGGTGAACATCCACCTATTTCATCCTCTATTGGTCGACATTAATTACCTCTCGCAGCCCCTCCTTATTTCCAGGATGGCTACGCAGTCTCTCACAAGCTAAATGAAGTAAAGATGTACAGTGATTTAGAATAGAATTTTAGTGAATTGAGCTAGATTGTGGTTGTTAGAAGATGGTGCATTATCATACAATCTAAGAAGTTAATATGTATTCAGTGAATTGTAATAGAATTTTAGTGAATTGAGTTGAATTGTGGTTAGAAGATAGTGCTTAATCGGCCAGACTAAGTGAAGTTAATATATTTAGTAAGTTGGAATAGAATTGTCGTGAATTGAGAAATTGTGGTTAGAAGATAGTATTCTATCATACACGGGCTAAGTGAAGTTATGTATATTCGGTGATTTGGAATAAAATGTGGTTGCTAGAAGATAGTCAGTGCTCTATGATGTGCGAGTTAATTGAACTTAAGATATTCGGTGAATAGGAATATGATTTAGTGAATTGAGATATATTGAGGTTATTAGAGGATTGTGCTCTATCATATACCTTCTAAGTGAAGTTAATGTATTCAGTGAATTGGAATAACATTTGAGTAAATTGAGATAAGTTGTGGTTGTTAGAAGATAGTCGTCTGTCTCACAGGCTAAGTGAATTTAATATATTCAGTGAATTGGACTAGAATTTTAGTGAATTGTGATAGTGTTGTTTGTAGAAGATAGTGCTCTATGATACGCGAGTTAATTGAATTTAAGATATTTGGTGAATAGGAATATGATTTAGTGAATTGAGATAAATTGTGAGGATTGTGCTCTGTCATACACCTTCTAAGTGAAGTTAATATATTCAGTGAATTAGAATAGAAATTTAGTGAATTTAGATAAGGTTTGGTTGTTACAAGATACTGTTCTACCAAACATGGACTAAGTGAATTTAGTATATATTCGGTGAAGTGGAATAGAATTTTATAATGAATTCAGATAAGTTGAGAATATATTGTTCTATCATACAAGGGTTAGGGTAGATTTATATATTTTGTGTTAGAAAATAGTGGGTACACGCGCAATCCACGATGTCATTGTATGTAACGAGAAGATTTGGTTGGTCTGTAGGGTACTCGTCACCTTGGCATCCATTAGATTAGGTTTAATTGGGTTAGGTTACACCGTGTTTTTGTCAAGGTTGGATTCAAAGACTTTTTTTTAGGTGTAGTTAGATATTTTCGCATAATTAGAATAGCTTTTAAATTAAGAGATAAAATGTTGTACTATCAAGTTATTTCTGCACCAAATACACAATGCGTGAAGTCACTCTGGTTGGTAGTGGGTCCTGTATGGTGGTGTTAGGTTCCATAGCATTAGATTGGATGGGGTTTAGATTACGTTTCTTTCTGTCAATGTAGTTATTTTCTTCGAAGGATCGGAATAGAATGGTTCTCTAATTCAGAGAATTGTGATAGGCCTATGTGTTGTGGTTATTAGAGGATAGTGCTCTGCGATAAAGAAAATAAGTGCAGTCACTGTAGCAGACCAAAAGAACTATATAAACTTGAAAATTCGGCGTGTACGGAAAGGGGGGGAGTGCGGAACTGCGAGAGGGGGGTGTCCTGACATTCTCACTCTTAATGCACACTACGAAAAGTCGTGTTGTGTATGGGAAAGTCGTGTTTTATGTTTTAAAGGATAACAATACTCATTTACTTAATTTTTCATGTAAAGGCCGAATCACACTGAACTGGATTTCCAGTTAGTTGGCGCTGAACTGGCTGACTGCTCGACTGGTTTGGAGGAATAGGACATGTTCTAATTGCTACTAGCTCTCCTCAACTGGATTTTATGGAACAGCCAATCAGAGCAAAGTTTGGGCGAATATAATCTGAGAGTTTGCAAAGAAGTTTTTTGTCTGTGGTTTCCGAGTGTTTGCTGTTTTTTTTAGTTTCTCGATAAAAAAGAAGCAACGAGATGACGTGCAGTGATTCGTGTTCAGTTAATTAATAGTTAGGAATTTATGTAAAGCGATGAGATGTGTACGTGACAAATAAAATTAGCCGAAAATGAAAATCCTTATTACAAGTGTATTAAATTAAATGTTTGATTTTTTTTTAAATGAGTGAATCCTGCGAATGTCATGTATGAATATTGAATATGCATACCCCAGTTAATTAAAAAGCTTGTTCGGTACGCATTGATTACTATATTATTTCCGAGCCAATCTCTAGTCCATCCTTTTCTTTCTCAATTTTTAATAACAGCACAAAGTAGTAATTCTCCACAACATTCTTCAAATTACTCGTCCATCTTTACAGTACAGATTGTCTGCTCTGCGCAATGTCTTATGGGTACAAACGTCGATCGATAAGTACGCGGTAACAAGTATTGCGTGAGGCGAAAACTAGCAGATGGGTAGCCAATCCAGCGCCAACTAGGACATTCCTACTGGAAATCCAGTTCCGTGTTATTCAGGCTTAAATGATGAACTCTTGACTAATATTCCCAACATGAGATGTGCTTCTGTTAAGTCACGTCATGTTTCATCTTTCTTAACCTACAGACTAATTGGTACAAGAGATTGAATGCTGTAAATCTTGATAAAATCTTGGTTGAATATTGCAAAAGGAATTATTGTATGTAGGGCTGAGCCGATACCAGTGATATGGGTCGAAATGTTCCCACCTCCCACCAATAATACCCAAAACCATTGTTTTTGAGTCGCTAGAACCAAGAGCAGCATTTGTCCTTTTCAAAAGTTAGTTCAACCTACTTGTAGCAGATTGGAAGAAATTCCACATGTAGTTTTTCCAAGGAGTGCTGGATAAATCCCCACCATCCTGGGAAGCAGATGATTGACAAGATCAATGGCACGGGTAAAGTGAAAGCTGCGACTATACTTCTCGATAGCATGTAGATACCTGGTAAAGGCTGTGTGGGCATAAGAGAAGTCATTCCAATTCTTGTTTGCAAACTCGTGGGGTAAGAAAGATGGACGTGTTTAAAACCAGCATTGCTATCATCCTGGGCTGTTTTCGAGTCAGATGATTGCGTAGATCTTAGGATGAACGGGTGCAGGTCACTCTGGGATTCGTTTTATCTACATTCAAGCGAGAAGCGAGGGTTGTGGATTCAAGAATTTCTTCTTGTACTCTTTCCTCCTGTGTCTTTGTGACTGTTGGTATCTGTCGATACCGCAGCGATTGGTTTTTATTACAAATGACAGCAGAGTATAAACAGAGCCGTCCAGATGAGCGTTATCTTAATAACCGTATTTGCATGTATTTTTACGTCGCATTTCTTCCTCTCCACGTTAACCCAAACTACAAGAATGAATAGTGTTTACATGAAACTGACTTTTTGGTGTGGCTGCAACAGGTTTAAAAAAAAAGTTTCAAAAATCTCTTTCTTTGCGTCCTCTGGAGGGACTGCAGAGAAGTTCACATTTTAGTGTGTTGTAATGCTACAAAGAATAATTTGGGAGTTTTTTTAATGTCATTAAAGGAATGCGACGTGATGAGTTAGTATGACTCTGAAACTAGCTTTTCTTATTTTAAAATTGAATTTTACAAGTATCATTATCGGTACCTGTTGAAAGTGGTATCGGCTCAGCTCTATTTGTGCGCGATATTGATAATTTTCAGTAAAAATTGATAATTTTACACAGTTTAGTTGGCGTAGCACTCACTTTGTTTCGTGTTCTGTGCGATAGCAGAAGGATTCATTTCGTAAGTATTTGCTTCTAATGTTCATTTTCCATGTTTTTAGGTTATTACGACATATTTCCATACATAATTTCCTAGATTTTAGAGCATATACGAATATATCCGCATTCTTCAGTGTACTCATTACACAGCTGTTATCTTGCACAAGAATATAGCAAAACAGACTGTCACGTGCCACTTTCGATGAGACAATGAGAGTTGCAAGGAGGAATGGTTTCTCGGAATCGACGAGAGATGGCAGCACGCTATATAAAGAGGAGCAAAGGAAATTATAAAAAACTTAGAGCGGAGAAGAGGGATTATATATATTATAGTAAATTGAGAAATATATAAAAGAAGAGTTAAAATATTATAAAAGAAATAAATAGAATGTTGTATATAGTAAATTAAAAGAATTAAGAATATGGCCGCATATGAAGCGTTTAGGAAAGTTATTAAGTAAGCGAACGGATTCAGAAATCTATCTCTCTGATTCTCTGGCGAGGAGAACGTCGCCATGTTTTGGTTGCTTGTCCCCGGTGGCGCTGTGTCAAATTAGACGCCCCGAAGCACTTATCGGTTGCGCTCTTTATTAGTCGCACTGGGCCATTGGCAGCGCTTGTTATTAGCGATCCTGGTTATTTCCCTTGGTTGTTGTTTTAGGAGGAGGCGCTATTGTCAGATTAGACGCTCCTAAAAAATCCTCTATAACTTTGGTTCAATTCTCTACAAGTAATGCAGCATAATGATTTGTCTATATTATTGAGAAGAGATATGGTAAAGAGAAATATTTGCGATAAATGAGAGAAATAAGACTTTGGCAAAGAAGAATAGAAGAAATAAGAATTTGCTGTGGAAAGAATAAATAGAATAATTTATCGAGAATATAAGAATATCTCGGCGGAATATAGAAGACAATAAAAATTGCTGCTGAAATAAGAAATAAGAATTGATATGAATAGAGGAAATAAGAAACAACGATGAATAAAAGGGGATGACTATTTTTTTGTAAATAGAAGAAAGAGATTGTCATAAAAAGTAGATGAAAGAAGAAGAACTCCTATTACCATAAAAGCTTTTGATGATAAAAGAAGAAGTAGCCATTAACATATTTTGTCATAGAAGAAATTGATGAAAGAAGAACGAGCCTTTCCATATTGATGAGAGAAGAAGCCTTCCTATTACCATAGAAGCTTTTGAAGTCAAAGAAGAAGAAGCCATTTCGATAATCCAAGAAGAAGAAGCCAATAAAAGAAGAAGCCTTTTGAAGTCAAAGAAGAAGAAGCCAATAAAAGAAGAAGCCTTTTGAAGTCAAAGAAGAAGAAGCATTTCGATTATATATATATATATATATATATATATATATATATATATATATATATATATTGTTTCTCTGTATTTTGTGTTGTCATCAGAATATAGACCCGCATTTTACTATATCCTCTTGGCTATAAAACGCTTTTTTATTTGGAATTCTCAAACAAAGAACCTATCCCCCTGAGATAAAGATATCTGTAGCCGTGGTAAATAACATTTTAAGTACGTACCCACAAGAGGCGTAGCAAGACCCAAGGCCATCGGTTGTTATGAGTTCTGGAACGACACATTTCTTCCAAGTATTTAAACATTCTTTACCAGAAAACAGAGTGGTAAGTGCCTCCTTTAGGTATAAACAATAAGGGAAATAATTAGTAGAACATTAAAACTTATTAGAATGAAAATTGAAGAGTTCTTGGATGAAAAACAGTGGCGTGCATACAAGGTAAGCTACCGAAGCACTGCTTCGTTAAGCAATTCGAATTTTGCATAATTCCTAGGATACTTAGATTCCCCGAAAATGTCGAGAGGAGGCCGTGAAAGACTAAAATGGCGCAAAGCAGGGGCGTGCGGTGTTTTTATCAAGGCAAGCCTGCCACTTGATGTATTATTGTTTATTTCAAAATTATATATTCAATGCTTCGGCTATCTAAATGGACGCCGCACGCTGCTGATTAAAAGAAAAAACAGTTATTGAATTCCCTCAAAAGAGTTTATATTTGAAATGTGCAATTAATTTTATATTATCTTGATTGGCGTCTAGTTATGAACTGAAAATCGTTTAAGCAGTAGAACAATTTACTATAATTGCTATTTTTAAAGAGAGTCGTCATTTGATTTCAACTGGTGAAAAGTACACATTTTCACAACCTTGCAACTCGCAAATTTCAGTTTTGGTGCAATTTTGGAATGCTGCTAAGATTTATTTTAGTCTTGCAAATAAAGAAAGCTAAAATTAAGTTTGTATCAGATTATTTACATGAAAAGAATAGAGACTGACGAGGTATTGGATTCATAATGTAGATTGAGAAAGAAGATTAGTCAGTTTGGAAAACCTTTGTGGGAGGAGGGTGTCAAATATTAACCTCTAGAAAAATACTGTTTGGCATTGTTTAGCTTTTTGTTCACATGTTCTGTTCTCTTTCCATGGTTCGACCAAAGATGGTCCTGGAAATTCCAGAACTGTTCATCGACCAACGAAAGATCCGACCAACTCATCTGATCCAAAGATTGGAAGTTATATCATGAATATAAGTTACATTAAAGAGGAAATTGGTATGTTGAAATATTAAATTCCAAAAAGTTGAAGGGGTATCAGAATATGTGAAGTATGGTAGGTTTGTATAAGAGTACGCTGTCTTGAAAGAGTAAGCAGTTTACAAAGTTGGCAGCATTGTGGGATGGTAGCTTCAAGACGTTAGCAAGCAGTAGTACGGAAGGTTGTGTATGAGCATGAAGGAAGTAACAAGCGGCTGGCAGGGACTGAGAAATTAGCAGGTAAGTACTTTAATTCCATTTCAGTGTAATATTTCCCTTGTAGAATATAACGTCTGCACAATAACGCTAAAACGGGAAGACAATGACCTGTATAGTAAATATCTGTGCACGTCTTGAGAACACACAGGTGTGGATTTCACATGTCTAGTCTGATTGATTCTGCCGTCTGGTGACCAAACATTATATGTGGCGTTGTCCTCAGAGTACGCATTGAAAAGAACCCAAAGAGTTCGCATGCGTACTCTTGAGGAACAGGGCAGTTTCTACGTAGTAATATTCCTTGAATTTTAAAAGATGTCTGAGGTCACAATTTCTCAATAATTTTCTCTAAAATTAGAAGAATTTACATAGATTGAATCACAAGTAAAATGATAGTACAGTATCCTATGTGCATAAATTCATACATAAAAGACAAACTTTGTGACAATAGTCATTATTTCATCTAGAGGAAAGATGTCAGGCTACAAAAGGAAAACAAACCGTAAATTGGTGTTAACGGAAGAAGTATTGAATGACCGCTACAGGCGATTACAACTGGGAGAAAGCAAAAGGAAAATTGCCGCATCGCTGGGAGTAAATGAGTGCACACTCCAGAAAAGAATGAAGGCTGTACGAGCCGTTGTCCTACAATAATTTATTTTCTTACAAAAATCTTTGGCATGTTACAAAAAATTAACTTGCCTATTTCTTTCCAATCATGGAGAGTAGTGGTATTTATGATACAACCAGCACCACTTACAAGTGTAGAAAGTATGAACCCCCCTCAAGCAGATTTGGCTATACTTAAAACAAGCTCAACATGCCTACATGAGTTTTTTGCTCTAGTGTAGCACCCCCGTCTAATCCAAGATTTTTGTAAAAATGCCCTCGGGAATTTTTCAGAAAGTATGACCCCCTCAGATTGATGAGGCTACACTTATAAAAGGCACTTCTGTGAGATTGTTGTCCATAAATTTGCTAAAAATATGCCCCTCTTGTGGCCACACTTAAAACTAGGCCACCCACACCCACATACACACATACATACATATTTATTTCTGGTTTAAGTTCAATTGGATACCAGGTTCAATTTGTTTATCTATTATTAAAACAATGTATTGTGCAGAGTTCTTCTCGAATTGCTCCGTGACTCTCTCATTTCTTACATCATAAACATATGATTTTTCGCCTATGAGAATAACACTACATATGGTGTCATCGGGTAAAGCCTCGTGGAATTCACAGATAATTTTAATGTTTGTCCTGTCATTCACCACAACTTGTTTCCTTTTTGAAGTGTTGATGACAAACATGGGTCTCCGTGCCTTGAATTCATCTGGTGTGTAATACATGTCAGTATTGCCAGTAGTGACCCTCTTGAAAGCCGAAAAAGCCTCATATAATTTGAGGAAATCATTCTTGGACATGTCTAAATTGTAATTTTCTCTAGGAAATACCTCATTTCTGCCATTTATAAGATATATGTTCTTGATGTTGCAGTTATCAAATTTGCTTGAATTTTTTTCCTGATTATTGTGTCTCCCAGTCTGAAACAGTACCACCACAAAATCAGGCATGTCATATTGTATACTGGAGAATGAATTTGTAGCATCAAACTCATAATAGGTACCAGTGGCAGGCTTCTGTACACATTGATATGTATAAAATTGTAAAGGAATCTGTGGATTTTTTAGGATATCAGCTTTGTATTTAAGAGCATAACTGGCTTCATATTCAACAACTGGCATTCTTAGCTCCATAGTCTGAATAATGCATTTGCCTGCATCAGGTAGGGTATTAGGCAGAGCTTCCCCTGTAGGGTTTATTGTACTGTACCTCATCAAAGCATTATTATCATTGGCAGCTCTTCTAAATGTAATTCTTAACCCACCCTTCCACATGATATCTTTGTAATCCGAGAAGAATCCTGGCAATAGGCGCATCGGGAACAGCACTGTGTGGTTCTTAGATAATATCTTATCACCAGCTTCAAATCCACCGATTCTGTAGTCAGAAGCCTCGGTTTAGGATAATTTTAGTGTGGCCAAAGCTGTGGAGGTAATGCCGGGATAATCCACTCTGTTTATAACAACACCATGCTTTCTGATCTCAATTTCAGAGAATAGATGCGGCACAAAATTGTCTACCAATCTTATATTTGAATTTGCAGGATAATCTGTTCCATCGAGCTTTACAACATCAAATTTGATGTATAGATCTGCTCTGTGGGGGTGTATAAAGCCATCCCCTACATCAAGATCAACCTCAATTTCTGTGTTGGGTTGATTTACATTTGCAAATGTCCTCCTGTTTGGAGGGAATGATTGTAGCTCATAACTCTCAATATTTTCCATTGTATGTATTTTTATTTAAATGTTAATCTCTATGATTGCAGTTGTTGTGGCTCCAGCAAAATCAACTAATTCTTCTTTTTCATTAGTGACCATCAATTCAATATAATCTATTCTATTATGGCACACAGGAAAATATAATGTTGGGGATGGATTGTAGATGATTGGCTCCATAAATTCAGAATTAGGTTTGAATGTTGCAATGATGCCAGTTTGTTTGTGAGTGCCTATGCCATTTGATTTGGTGATCATACCCTCAGCCACATTACAGTGAATATTCAGAGTCTCTATGGCTAAGAATTTAGGTATATTGATAGCAGTGTGTTTGATGGCTGCTTCAAGTTTTGTGTTGTTCTCAAATCCTAGCAGTTCTCCTATAGTACCCAGATGTACTGTCTCTGTAGCAGATACAATCTCTACTCTGTGAGTGACAGAATTTTGACTTAACACTACACCTCTGGGTAATTGAGCATTTAGAGTGGACAGATTATATTGCCCTGGAGTGATGACAATTTTTTGATCCCCTACTGCAATTGTGTTGTTGTGGCGTGTAATATTTGGGATCAGGTACATGCCGTAAAATGCTCTGAGAGCTATTGTTTTGGGATACACTATATCATCATGTAATTTGAGTTTCAATATAGAATTTTGGTTGGTGAGATGGAATACCCCCATGATGTTTCAGATACCACAAGGCTTTTTGAAAATTTTCAATTGATGGTTTATTTATTTGAGACATATATCTGAGAACAGATAAACACAAATGTCCGCAATTAACATCTTCGAAATTTTGAACACGGGCATTATTGTAATAAAGATTAGGTGATTTTAAATATTTTATTAAATTTTCAGGTGGAACACCTCCAAATGAATCAAACACAAATGCATTATTGTTTAAATATTTAAGATAACAAATCCAGTGAGTGCCCTGATTTTTGTACTTATCCAAATTAACAATGCCACACTCTTTGTTGAGTGGTTGTTCTGGTAAAGAATCAGACATGTACACACCTCTAAAATTTTTGATGCCCAGTGGCTTGATTAAAGCTTCAATATCTTGGTTTGTAAGCGGCTCTTGTTTTTTTTAAACTTATTCATGGCTCTCTTAACACCTTTGCCTTTTTTCTCCATGGCCAGGTTATGGCGCCTCTGCTCATCTAATTCTGCCCTATTCTTCTTGGCATCTATTACTGTTTTTGCTATGGCAGCTGATCCCCCAGCCAAGCTCCCAACAGCCCCAAGTGCTGCTAAGATGGCCGGGATAGTAAATATGAAACCCCCCACATGTGATTTTTTTCTAGATTGTAATTTTTTTAATTGGGGGGTACTAAGCAACAATTTCATACCATGTCCCTTGGCAATACAAGAGCTTTTTTCTTGCGCTGCTTTTTGGTCAAGAGACTGTCAATAGTTTTAAGAGATTTGAGACCTGCATAAGGTATTTGATACATAACACCCTTGGCCTTCATTGTAGGTTTATTATATACATATTCACAACCCCCACCCCAGTTTTTGTTTAGTGTTCATAGCTATGGTGGTTCCCAATGCTGCTATTTTTTCACTCAAAGAAGCATCTTTGCTTACAAATCTGCCAAATGCAGCCTCTTCTAATTTCTTGTCTGCAACATGTCTCTTGTCAAGATCAGAATGTGTGTTGTATGCTATGTCATGGTCTCTACAAGCAGCATCTAAAGGATTAACACCAGGATCACCTCTGTTTAATCTATGGTCCAATTTTGTACCTGGACCACAATACTGATAGCCTGGAATGTGTAGTTCAAATGGCAGCTTGTTTATAATGTCATTAACCAGTCCCCGACCCTCAGAAATATTCCAAAATTTAGGTGGTAGAGTATTAATAATTTTTATGAGATATCCAATCCCCTTAGTGTCATTCACTATAAAATTAGATAATTTGGTGCTTATCATGTCCATAATTCCAACCTTTTCATTGTAAAAATTGTGGTTGCCAGCATTTTCCTCCCCAGCTATCACCAATAACCTATCTACAAGTTTCCTGACATCATCAACCCACACAAATTCTTTGGGCAGGGTGTTGTATTGTTTGATTCCACTGCCAGTCTTGATCTGTGACCATATGGGCTTGATTAAATTATTGTATTTTGCCCCACTTCTAGACTTGACTCTTTTTTGTGTGGGATCATTGTTCTGGTATAGAGCATCTGATTTTTTTAATATTTCTTTGTAATAATCATAATCTTGATCTGTATAGCTGCCAGGCCTCTTCCTAGTCATCAGTTCCCACAATCCAGGTGTCCCGGGGTACTTAACAAAAGCACCTTTTTCTCCGAGACGAGATTCTGAATGAACAATCAGATCATCCCCCATAAAAGTTACTCTGAAATTGCCAATTCTATGTATGATGCTGCCATCAAGCTCTGTGTCAGCATATAAGCCAAACACCTCATCTTTATTGTCTTTAGGTGTGGTTAAATATTTTTGAGCAAGAAGACCCAATTCAATAGGATCCTGAGTAGCTTCAATTCTTCTAGGAGCAACAGGACTAGGTGTATGAATACTTGAAAGTGGGGTGAATGGATAATCTAATATGTTCCTAGCAGCTACAGGTACAAGCTCTGTGATCAAATTTTGATTTTGCTCTGTAACAGTTTTGATATTCTTACCTAAATTATTAATAGCATCAATTACAGGCTGTTCTGTTTGTTTGTGTTTTTCATAAATTCCACGGTTCTCTGATTTCCATCCCTTAAATCTTTTTACAAGATAATCTCTTAACTTAAGATCATCAATGATTGGCCTTTTCATGGTTATTTATATATGTCTCAACGTCTAGAAAATCGTTGATTTTATTTCTGTATTTGCCACTATTGGGTGTTCTTGTCATATCAATTGTGACAAACCCATAACTGTCCTGGTTCCAGCACTTGCTGCAAAACTTGGAAAAATCATTGTAGCTCAAGTCCCCACCTACATATTCATCATGTATGTGTTTGAGGTTGGTATGATCTTGATGAAACACACATATAAAATTGCTGTTGTCTCGGATCAGCTGCTTCGGTATTTTTGAAAAAGTCTGTGCCAGGTAGAAGCAATCAATGTTTTTGTGCCGGCCCTGTGTAAAGAAATTTCTAACCTTGTTTTGATTATCCAGTATAATGTCATCAAACACAACAACTGAATTATCGAGACATTCATGAAGTGGCTTAACATCTGGTTCAAAAATGGCAATATCCAGTCCATCATATAGCTTCATCAACTGCTGATATTTTAATTGTTCCAAGCTCTTAGAGAAGACATACAAGTGCCTGTTTTTCCAGTCTAACCAGTTGGGTGCCAATAAAAAATTATCAACCATTAGTGTAGTTTTACCACAAGCTGATGGCCCAACAATAAGACATCTAATATTATCAGGCAGCAAGTTGCCATTTCTCTTATTCTGCTGTTCAGGTTCTGGCAGCCTTTTTATAACATCCCAGGTGCTCATATTATTATTTTGTTTGCATCGATCCAGCTGTTTTCCGGAAGTCCTAGCCATTTGACAAATAACTTGTTGCCTTTTCTGCGGATGATTTTTTCTATGAGATATGTGTCAGGCTGTTTAGTTTTGCTGAGTTCTTGTTCATAGAATCGGCCTTTGAGAATTTCTCCTCGATGATCCTTTATTATATATGTGTTAAGGGTCCCAGGTTTAACTTGAACCACTGTAAATAATTCAGTGCTCCAGTTTCTTGTAAAGCCTTTCTTGAATAAGTGCTTATATTTGCTGATTCTTACTTGATCGCCCACCCTGTATTTGGCCTTTCTTGTTGTTGGCTGGTATCTAGGATAATAAACAGTCCTGATCAATTTTTGCTCATCATATGAAGTTACCTCAGAGGGTTTCATGTTGATTGTGGAATGGACCGAGTTGTTATATTTATGTAGAAGTTCTGGAAGAATATTAAGCCATTTATAATTACCTTGAAGTGTAAATTGTTTATACATAAGATTTTTTAAGGTTCTGTTGAATCTCTTTACAATTGAGGCTTTGAGATCACTGTAACTCGAGTAATGTTTTATTGCCTGGCTTTTAATAAATTGTTGAAACACTGAATTATAAAATTCTTTGCCATTATCTGTTTGCAAATAGCGCGGTGATCTTCCACTCTGATTGATGATTGTCCTGATGGCTTCTGTAACACATTTTCCAGTCTTGGATTTGAGTGGCACAGCCCAGGCAAATTTTGAAAATGTGTCTATTACAGTGAGTAGATACTTGTAGCCCTTGTTGATTTTGTCTAAGTTTTTCAACTGTCCAGTTGACAACTCAATCAAGTCGCTCTGCCATAAATCATCTATGCCCTTTGTGACTACTGGGAGTCTTAAAATTATGCCTGGCTTGTCTGTGTAATTCATCAACAATAATTTGTCTAGACATAATATGAAAACAAGAATATTGCAACTATGGGGTGTTCAGCAGCTGATACTACAGGATTTTCTAAATATAATTTGTCCCCTATTTGTATTTTAAATTCCAAAGTGCCATCATCTTCAGTATAGGCTGTTTCTAATGTATTGGGATCTGTAAAATCCTCTAACTCTACACTGTTGATTTTTGGTTTGTTGTCAGCATTTGTTATTGATAATGTGGGGTAGTGGTGTGCCTGTGGTTGAAGCCAATATTTGATCTTGATTGGTCTCAGTGTGCCCCCAACAAAAAATTGGTAATAAAATTGTGCAGGGGACAGCATATATATTTTGCCACCTGGTGTAAATGGTGAATCATATTCTTTGTTGGGGATGCTGTACAATTCAAGAATTACTGTATGTTTTGGATTCTCGATTATGCCCGTTATTTCTTTTTCTGCTGTAAGCAATCTGCTTGTTACAGATTCAAGGTGCTCATTGATGGTCCTAACAACATCATCATGGCCTGGCTTGATTTTTATGTCCACAACAAGTTTCTTGTATTGTTGCACAATCTCTTGAAGCTGGGTGGCAAAAACAGACAGGGCATTTGCTTGATTGGATTCCATGGTCCCTAGCTGTTGCTTGATATTAGCTACAATTTGTTGCAAATTTTCAACAACTGCCAATTTTGAATTTTGAGCAGTAAGATCATGGACCTGTCTTCTGATATCCTCAAACAGGGCATGCAGTTCATTAATATGTTGATTGGTTGGTAGAGTGGCCACTGTCTGAGTGAGATGTTTGATCTCTGTCTGGATATTCTTGATATCTTCTGATTTCAATATGCGATTCACTGCCCTTTTTATATTTTTAAGTTCCTGTGATGTGGGAAGATTTGATACTGTATTTTGCAAAGATTCAAGTGCCAATTTTACATTGTTTAATTCAGAAGCATCAGCCACATTTTGCATAGCATTTTGGAGCAGGGCTATATCTGCCTGAGAGGGTGTGGATTGTTGTAAAATTTCAAGCTTTGTTTGGATATCATCGATCAAGTGATGAAAATGAGATAGCTCAGATTCAGTGTTGAGGTTTTCAAGCTTTGTGATCTGTTGCTGGACACTGACAAGGGTATCTACAATCCCAGGCAATCGGGATTCTAGTACATTTGCCAAATCACTTTGCACTGCTGCTATTGTACCTTCAAGATGGGTTATGGTACTTTGAATTTTTCCAAAATCTTCATATGTTTCAAGTTGCAGCTTAATATTTGCTACACTCCGAGTTATTGCACTCAAAGCATCAGAAGATAGCAAGTTGTTCATAAAATTTTCAAGTGTCACAATTTTTTCTTTAACCTCGGCTATGGCATTGTTCAGAGGGTCCAGGTTAGGTATCTGGAGTGATTGAATCTGTTCTTTTAGAGTGGAAATCACTAGATCAAAATCTTCTTGTGATTTTATGCTTTTGACAATTGTTTGGAGCTGTGTCTGGACATTATTTATCTGCTCTTCCAATTGTTGTTTCAATTGCTCGGAGTTGGTGGCCTGGGTCTTAAATTTGGCTTGAAGAGCTGCTACAGCTTCTTCTAAACTTTGAAAATTATCCAATGTTGCCAAATCAGTATATTTTTGAAGCAACAATTTGAGTTCAGAATCAATTTTAAGAAGAGGGTCCATGCATTGTGATTGTAAATTTGTAATTTCTAATTGAAGACTGGCATTGAGTGTGGTCTGTAAAGCTTGTAAATCACTTCTCAATTTCTTGACTCTGACATCAAGCATCAGAATCTCATCACTGTGATCTTCATGTCTTGTATGGCCAAATATATCATTAGGCATTTTTTGTTTTAGTGGTTATTTATTATAGAGTATCTGATTCTTAATTCTATAAAAAAGGGTATAAGCTTGTCATATGACCCAGGGACCTCAATATATAAGCAGTCACCAGCAGAAACAGTATATACAGTGCCAGAAATCATGTTTGAGTGCTTAATTCTATAAATATTTCTCCCTACTGAAATTTTAACATCACCCTCAGGGGTTGTAATAAATTGCAATTGCCCACCTACAGGTAATTGGTAATGATTTAAATTATTGTTAAATATGTACAATATTTTGCCCGTTTCATCATCAACATCTGTAAGTATGCTGTTCAGATGAATAATTAACAAGCCACTCAGTTTAGACAGCATATCAGAAGAGGGTTGTGGTGTTGGCAGCTCCATAATAGCCTGTTTTTTGAACCCAAATAAGTTCATAGGCATGTTTATTTATTTCAAATCATGCTCTGTAATTGGGCATTGATTTCCATTTTTCAAATCACAATGCCCCCATGGTAGAGTATGTATGCCACATGATAAAATGCATCTCTTATCATCATGTGGGTCCAGAGCCACTTTTCTTACAATATTTGAAGTCAATAAGTGATCCTCACTCTGAATTCTATTTTCTGATGTTTTGATTAAATTCTGGGATTTGAGGCAATTTTCATAATCTTCAAATTGGAGGTCTTTTTCAACAGTTACTTTGCCAATGCCCTTGGCCTTTTTGGCAGCAACACTACATGTTTTAAAACTATACACCTTGGCACTTAACCCAGCAAATTTCACAATAACATCACCAAGTGTCTCATCTTTTAACTTGCCAGGCACCTTTTTGTTGTGGGGTTGAATTATTGTATGTTCACTGGTATCAAAGTATTGAAACAATTCAGGCTGTGACATATCTTGATAAACATCTTCTGTTTTAATGTCAAGAATAAAACTATCCGTATCCATGTACATCAATTTTATATTATCACCATAAAAAGGTTTCAACTTATCATAATACAATGTTAACATATGTAATTTAGACGATTCCAATATTGCAGCCCCTACATAAATAGGTTTATCAAACTTAATCTTTGTTTTCTTCATGTTGAAAAGTGCCATGTGCTCATCATAAATTCTTCTGTAATTGAAATTAGGCTTTGCAACCAATTTTTTGCTCAGGCTGGGGTCAGTAATTATTTTAACATCGGTATGTTTTCTGACATTTTCAATAGTTTTGCCATACACAGAATTCACCATCAATTTAAACAAGCTCTTATCAAATTGGCTCTTTGCAGATGTTCGAAGCTCTGTGTTTGTATCAATATATGGCTTCAACCATATTGAGTGCCTGAACCTTAAGACTTTTCCAACTTTGGTCACTTGAACACCATGTTTCATCAGGAATTGGAGGTTTTTGTAATATATGACATATCCCTGTTTCGGCTCCAGAGTCATCATGAGCTTCTTCTGTTTAGAGCCAGGTGAGCACTGAACCTCGGGAATTGGGGGCAGATCAGAAAATTTATTGTGCAAATCATCAGGAATTATCAGATCAGCCTCTAAGAATAGGCCATAGTCACTGTCATCAAAATTCTTAAGATCTTCAATATTGAAATCTTCAACCCACTCAAGCCCTGCATATGGCAGTTTTTGCATCATGGCATGACCATAGAGGCTGTTTGCATCTACATACAGTATATAATTTGATGGCCGTGCTGGATCATAATCAGGCATATATTTGTTATTTGCTCTGGCATATCTCTGAGAACATTGCACCATCCCCCCTCTTATACATTTCTCCATAAACAGATACATATCTTGATCGTGGATCAGATCCAATTGCATTTTGGTGTTCAAAAACGTTGCAGACCATGCTAGGCCCGGGGCACTGTAAAAATACATTGGATCCAGTCTATAATTTTGCATAGAAGATTTTCTGAATGCCTGCAATATATCAGCTAAGAGGGTTACATCAAGTTTTAAATATGCCATGTGATAATCACCAAATGTCCGGCATTTTAAATTGTCCCACATCAACTGGGCATGGTGATAATCTTCATCAGTGATTCCAGATCCTCTGATTCTGCTGTAAAACTCTTCTTGTGGTGGCAGGGGACACTCATCAAATTTAGAAAAATCTGTAACATAGTCATATGGATATACACCCTTCCGCCTAATTAATTTCAGGTCCTGATTTGGAAACATAGCACTTGTGATTTTGAATTTATCATCAGATAATTGATTTGCCAGTGTAGGCAGGCTAGCCGATAAAAATCTGTAAGAATCAAGAAATCTTATGTGAATAGGAACACCATTAACTTTAATTATTTTGCTAATAGATATATATTTCTCATCATTTTCAGCTAAAATATTTAAATTCTGCTTGTCAAACCCCTCGTACCTGATCAGATGATGAAAATCATAATTGGATGCTCCGTGGCAAAATATGGGGATAAATTTTGGTCTCTTGATCTTAATATTGCAGCTATTACACAGGGCCATTAAGAATTTACCATCTGTATGAGAATGGTGTTTCACTTTGATATTTGTATCTGAAAATTCAGAAACACATACCGGGCATTTTTCTGCATTGTTGAAATCCTCAATCTGTTTCTCTGTTAAAGGCAACATAGGCTTTGATTTTAATAAGAAATTAGATGCTATGTCATGGCACTCATTTTCTATTCTATGTTTAAATATTTTGATGGCATTTGGTCCCACGTATGAATATTCTTTAATAACAACACCATCCCGTATAACTATATAACAAAAGCTGGAAGGTTCATGTCGCTGGTATGGTGTAATTGATGATTCTTCGGGATCTGGATTGCAGAATGCAAGAGGTTTGAGGTTCGATTCAAAATCACAGACAATACATGCTGGGTGTTCCAACAAGGCTTCAAACTTTTTGAATTTGCAATTTTCACTTGGATTAGGCATCACCATATGAACAGGTTTATGGTTGCCACAGTATTTCAGATGCTCAATTAACTTGTTTTTTGCAATTTCTGTATTACATTCAGGAACCCTATTTACCATTTTTTGACCATCAAATACAGTTAAGCATCTTCTGCACAACTTAAATATTGTATTGGATTTGTCTAGTTGTGTTCTCACTAAAGCTTGAAGATTATGTATCAGAGTGTAATGATATGTACCATCCCCTTCAATTAAGAGCAGATCAATCGGAAGAGCAGATTCATCATCAATTGTACTGATTCTGAGAGGTGCTATCGGGCAATTGCCAGTGGAACAAATAAATACATTAATAGATAATTGTTTGCCATTGATGTGCCTGGCCTTTTTTTCAAATTTATCAATATTCTGAACAGACATTGGATATTCTAAACCCTCCATTGCCTCGTCAAAATCATGTTCATGTTGTCTGTAATAATTTATTCTCTGAGGATTTCTTGAAACTGGATACAAAGCAGCTAATATACACCACAAAAAGCATTTCTGGTCGGTATTTTTTATATTGACCACGGCTTGTTTGTTTTTGATATTAGCAGGTAATGGCAGATAAGTGGAACCTTGTAATGGGCTGAATTCAGAAATATTAACATATAACTTGTGCGGAGAGCCACATAGGCTCCATCCTGACTCTTTTGCCGCAAATTCAGAGTGTTTAATGTTCAGTTGATCCATCAACCTGCTTATTATTTTATCTGCATTTGAATATACTGGTACAGTTTCTGTTATGTGGGGCTGTGTAAATTTTGTGCCATTTGGTTTCTTATGTTGTGTAAACAATTTGAGGGAGAGCTTATAAGAGCCATTTTGTGCATTTAGAATTGCCTGTAGATCAGAATTTATACTGTTCAAGAAATTCTCAATGCCACATCTTGGCTCTGATACAAACCGATAATCCCTAAGTTGGGCATTAAAACTGCTACGGATGGGTTCATAGCGTGGCTGCTTTGCTGCTCTGGCATTAACAGGTGCTTCGTGCTTTCTTTTCAGACCAGATGTAGATGGTTGTGTTGATGATTGTACAGAGCAAGTATCTTTATGTATATATGTGAAGTATTGCATGCTGTATTTTCTATTGCATTTGGGGCAAATTTTTGTGGGAGTTCTGTATTTGTCTGGGTTACAAATCTTTTGGTGCTTAGCCCAATTGGGGCTGGATATATTTTTATTGCATTGGTCACAATGTTTTTGATTTGGCATTTTTGTTGTTGTTTATTATATACAATTTCCTGGGTTTCAATTCAAAACTTTATGCTTAATAAAAAATATCAGTTGGGTTCAGCACTGTGCTTTGTATGTGTGTGTGTGTGTATGTGTGTATACACTTAATATTTTTGGTTTTGGTATTTATATACAATTTCTTGGGGTTCAAATCAAAATTCTATGCTGGATAAAAATAGCAGCTGGGTTCAGTGCTGACAAAAAGAAACTGCATAGCTCTATGTCAATTAGTTCTTGAGTTTTGTATTTAGGAACCACTTTGGCCCCCCTGCCAAAAATTTGGCTTTTATTGTATCAGTGTATATTGTCTCTATGACCTTAATTGGGTTATTTCGCCAAATTATATGCTTTCAAGTCTCCTATACTTTGGTGGAGCCTGTTCAGGTTCTGCCCCCCACTTGTGGGTTCCACTGCCGATCCAGCAATGGTGAAGAATCTGTACTGTGCCCTGGCTTTTATAGATTTACAGAGCCAATAGAAACACTGCTTATTTAAACCAATCAGAAAACACCACATCATCACATTATGTCATAACCATTTAATCAATTAATATTGCACAACATGATGCATAGAAGTGGACCGGGAAGTAAATATGTATGGATGTGGGTAGGTGGGTGTGGGGGGGTGGGTTGGGGGTGCATTCAGAAACATGAGCTCTTCTCTAATATTTTTTGCTGAAGTATTTTCTTCTGAGCGTACATCCCGTTTTTCTGCTGAGCGTACATGCAATCCATACTGCAGCGCCATGCCCCGCCGGGGCGGCGGAATTGTCTGGAACTAATTAATTTTGTAAAGGATCGCTGCGCCGCTCCAAATATTGATCCCATTGCTTTGGGGCCGTCATGCGCACATATTGTTCAAGTATTGATCTTATACCCTCTCGGTGCTTGATTTTATATATGAACAGATTACAACAAACAAGCTGGATGTAACAAATGCAAAATATCCCAGTTTCAATTCAATCCATTTATCTGAATCGAAGAAACCAACAATTCACATATCCCCATATCATTGTATGCTTGCCCTATTGGCACCTCTTTTGCTGTTGTGCAATTTTCTTGAAGAGGCAATTTTATTGAAAAAGCCTAATAGAACAAGATACAGCGGTATGAGAAATATGTGAATTAAAGATATTTTAGTAATATACGACGTCTAAGAAAGGCATATTCGGCTCCAAAGTACTTTGTCTAATGCTTGCTACCATTTCCCTATTACTGGCAAAAAGAGTTAAAAATATTGACATATTGAAAAAAATTGACTTGTTCCCAAGTGTTCACCGAGTTCAGACATTTGCACATAGATGGCCCTGTTGTTGTTGCTTATCAAATATATGGAATATCTCTAAAACAGGCAAATTTTCTACAATAGGCAATACTGACATGTATTACACACCAGATGAATTCAAAGCACGGAGACCCATGTTTGTCATCAACACTTCAAAAAGGAAACAAGTTGTGGTGAATGACAGGACAAACATTAAAATTATCTGTGAATTCCACGAGGCTTTACCCGATGACACCATATGTAGTGTTATTCTCATAGGCGAAAAATCATATGTTTATGATGTAAGAAATGAGAGAGTCACGGAGCAATTCTAGAAGAACTCTGCACAATACATTGTTTTAATAATAGATAAACAAATTGAACCTGGTATCCAATTGAACTTAAACCAGAAATAAATATGTATGTATGTGTGTATGTGGGTGTGGGTGGCCTAGTTTTAAGTGTGGCCACAAGAGGGGCATATTTTTAGCAAATTTATGGACAACAATCTCACAGAAGTGCCTTTTATAAGTGTAGCCTCATCAATCTGAGGGGGTCATACTTTCTGAAAAATTCCCGAGGGCATTTTCACAAAAATCTTGGATTAGACGGGGTTCCACACTTGAGCAAAAAGCTCATGTAGGCATGTTGAGCCTGTTTTAAGTGTAGCAAAATCTGCTTGAGGGGGGTTCATACTTTCTACACTTGTAAGTGGTGCTGGTTGTATCATAAATACCACTACTATGGAGGCATAATGACATCATCACCATATCCAACAACATTGGAGTGTGCATCCCAAAGTACGGAGCCAAGTAAAGGAGGCAAGCGTTGCAAAGGGGAAAAAGCGCTTAAAGACCTTCAAGAAGTTGTCAACTGCCCTGGATGCCACGAAATCTACGGGGAACCAATTACAGAAGACTGGATTCAATGTGGAGGTTGCGAGCAATGGTGTCATGAAGCTTGCTCTTCATATGAAGGACAGGGTGCCTTTCAGTGTGACATGTGTTGGAGGTTTTATTTCGTTCATCTACACGACACTTTCAAGTGCGTACTTTTAGAGGACGTGTTGCGTACTCTTGAAGGACTAGTCCCCTAAGAGTACTATTTTGCATCTATTTAAAAAGATAATTGTATATCCTATATTTTATTTCCTTTGTCTTGCGTAGTAGTTGTGCTGTCTAATTTGTGTGTTTGTCTTGTGTAGTAGTTGTGGTGTGTTTGTGTTTATATTGTGTTATAGTTGTGATGTGTTTGTGTGTGTCTTGTGTAGTAGTTGTGCTGTCTAATGTGTTTGTGTTTGTCTTGTGTAGTAGTTCCTCCATTCATATTAGGGGTTAGGCGTAGAGCTGACAACTCTGCACTGTAAAAAAAAATGTCAAGAAACAGCAATATAAGGCCATGGATGTTCCCAAGGTAAAATAGTCCCCCATTCGGATCTCCGGGTGGGGACTACTTTGGGAGGTCCCTGGACTAAGGATAAGATCTACGTTAGGAATAACGATATTAAATTAGGCACCTGGAATGTTCTGAGCCTTTACCGGCCTGGGGCATTTCAGTGTACAGTTAATGAGATAGTTAAGTATAAATTAGATGTAGTAGCTGTCCAGGAAGTTAGGTGGCCAGGAGAAGGGAATTGTAAAACTAAAAATTATACTTTTTTCTATGGTGGTACTGAAAATCATAATTTTGGAACAGGCTTTTTCATAAATAATAGAATTATCTCGGCTCTTAAAACAGTAGAATTTATTAATGATAGGATATCATATGCAGTTTTACAGGGTAGGTGGTGTAAAATTATTTTAATAAACATACATGCACCAACGGAAGATAAAGATGATAATACTAAAGATGATTTTTATGCAGAGTTAGAACAGGTCTTTGATAAATTTTCTCAGTATGATATGAAAATTCTGTTAGGTGACTGTAATGCACAGATTGGCAAAGAAGAGACATTTAAACCAACGATTGGTAAAGAAAGTCTTCATGAATTAAGTAATGATAATGGTATAAGATTGATTACTTTTGCAACCTCAAAGAATTTAATTGTGAAAAGTACCACTTTTAAACATAAAGATATCCATAAATATACCTGGTCTTCTCCAGATGGTAAAACTCATAATCAGATAGATCATATTCTCATTGATAAGAGAAGGCATACTAGTATAATTGACGTTCGTACACATAGAGGTGCTGACTGTGCCAGTGACCATTATTTAGTAATTGCTAAATTAAGAGAGACTCTCAGTGATAAATCATAAGCAACAAAATCTAAAAGTTCTAAAATTTGATACAGGAAAGTTTACTGATGAAAGAATTAAGAAAGATTACCAAATTAAACTGTCAAATAGATTTGATGTTTTGCAGGATTTAAATGATGATGAAAATATAAATGAAACAGACGTAAATAAGAATTGGGAGCACATACGTAATGCAATAGAATCAGCAGCTAAAGAAAGTGTAGGATACCATAAACCGAGAAAAAGTAAGCCATGGTTTGATAATGAATGTCATAATCTAATAGAAATAAGAAATTAGGCTAGACTTAGGTTAAATAACTCTGATGATGCAAATCTAAACAATTATAATAGAATAAAGCGAGAAGTTAACCGCACGTTTAGAAGTAAAAAAAGAGATTACTTGAAAAGCAAAATTAACGAAATTGAAACAAACAGCAAAAATAAAAATATCAGAGATTTATATAAAGGTGTAAATGAGTTTAGAAAGGGGTGGCAACCTAAAGTAAACTTGATAAAAGATAAAGACGGTGATTTTCTAGCTGACCCAAGCGATATTCTAAATAGATGGAAGAACTACTTTAATGACCTTTTAAATGTCCATGTAGGAGATAAATCAGAAGTAAATGAAGTCCACACAGCAGAACCTTTAGTTCCAGAACCTAACTTGACTGAAGTTAAAGATGCTATTAAAAGACTAAAGAATAACAAAGCACCTGGCATTGATTTAATACCAGCTGAGTTAATTAAATATGGTGGAAATTCATTAATATGTCAAATTCATAAATTAATTTGTTTAATATGGAATAAAGAAGAAATCTCTCAACAGTGGAAAGAATCCATAATTGTTCCTGTGTTTAAAAAAGGTGATAAAATGAACTGCAATAATTACCGTGGAATTTCTCTACTCTCAACAACATATAAAATATTATCTAACATTCTTTTAACAAGACTAACCCCATATGCTAATGAAATTATAGGTGATTATCAATGTGGATTTAAACGCAACAGATCAACTACAGATCAAATTTTTCACATCAGACAGACACTTGAAAAAAAGTGGGAATATAATGAAAATGTCTCATCAGCTATTCATTGATTTCAAAAAAGCATATGATTCGGTCAAAAGAGATAAATTATATAATATATTAGTAGAGTTTGGAATACCTAAGAAGCTTGTTAGTATGATAAAATTATGCACCAGTGAAACAGAAAGTAAAATTCGTGTGGGTATTAATATGTCTGACAAATTTACAATTCATGATGGGTTAAAACAAGGAGATGCATTATCTCCATTGCTCTTTAATTTTGCCTTAGAATATGCTGTAAGGAAGGTAAAAGAAACTAAAGAAGGACTAAAATTAAATGGTATGACTCAGTTGTTAGCATATGCAGATGATGTAGACTTACTGGGGGATGATGTGAATACAATTAAGAATAATGCTAAAATATTTTTCAAAACTGCTAAAGAGATAGGTTTGGAAGTTAACAAAGAGAAAACTAAATATATGCTTACAGGTCGAAACCAAGTGTTAGGTAATAATCAAAATCTAATTATTGATAACAACTCGTTTGAACCAGTTTCCAAATTCAAATACTTAGGAGTAATATTAACAAATGAAAATTATATTAAAGAGGAAATAAAAAGTAGGCTTAATTCAGGAAATGCATGTTACTTCTCTCTTCATAAACTTTTGTCTTCTCGTTTAATATCTAAGAAACTAAAAGTTAAAATATACAAAACAGTAATTTTGCCTGTAGTATTATATGGATGTGAAACTTAGTCCCTTACATTGAAAGACGAACATAAATTGAGAGTATTTGAAAATAAGATCCTTAGGAAAATCTTTGGACATAAAAGGGATGAGGAGACAGGTGAGTGGAGAAGGTTACATAATTTAGAACTACATAATTGTATTCATGTCCAGACATTATTAGAATAATTAAATCAAGAAGACTTAGGTGGGCAGGCCATGTGGCACGAATGGGAGAGGAAAGAGGAGTTTACAGGATTCTTGTTGGGAAACCTGATGGTAAGTGACCTGTAGGAAGGCCAAAACGAAGATGGAGGGACAACGTTGAGATGGACCTAAGGGAAATCTGTAGGGATGAAAAAGAGTATATAGAACTTGCTCAAGATAGGGAAAGATAGAAGGCCTGTGTTGCTGCAGCCATGAACCTTCGGGTTTAAGAAGGCTAGGGAGTTAGTTAGTTAGTTATATTTTATTTCCATTAATTTTATTTTTAGTTCCTTACGAAAGTAAAGATACTACTTAAGAAATAGGTGCAGTTGTTTTGTATTCCTGTTTGTTTACGTTTCCGTAATATGGCTTTAAATACTAAGTGCGTACTCTTATAGGAACCTACCCTATATCAATTTGCAGGCAAGAAGTGTGGGTGCATATCATTATGCAACCGAAAATTTGGGGTATCTCTTCAATTGAGTTTTGAATTTAACTTTCCAATCTTTCACTCTGGTAAGACTTGTCAATATGAGCGTGCAGAATGGAGTAGACAATTTTATATGGGGCTTAATTGTGGAGGTCTTGGTTTGCATGCAAGGTAGTTAGTTGGTTATAATTAGCTGCACTTGCTTAGTTTTCTATTGACAAAAGGTTCTAGCGTTTATTGATACAAATGTGTTTCTTTCTTCCATAATTGCGATTCGGAATTTACTGTAATTTCAGTTTTTTTTGCCTGTTGAACATATCAGTGTTTGTCTTTCTCTTGGTAGAAAGGTTTAGCACAGTCCGGGGGGGAAATGGGGGAGCAACTGCCCCCCCCCCCAATCGCCACTGTGTGTTTCAGATACTATAATACTCTTACGAGAAACTGAGCGTTTTGTCTTTCAGAACTTGCTGTTGGCCTTACGTGTGCAAAACCAGTTCCTCAGTAACACGGTGTGTGTAGAAACTATTACTTGGATTATGACACCCTGTATGTGTGTGTGTAATATCAATCTTATTAGGAAACTATAAAAGAGAGATACACAACCAGAAGGATGACAGGATTTAAAAGTCGTTCCTACCGTTATCATCTGTTCCTAGGAATGAGTTGAGTCAACATCTCATCCTCGGCCAGAAACACAACCGTGAAGTAGAAAAACCCATACCTAGAGCATCGGGATTAAAAAGTTGGTAAGTTGAATATAATAGAAGGGCTAAAAGAAGATTTTTGTTCTTGTTGTACATTCTCTAATGAAGGATCTGAAAATATAGTGCTCTTTATTCAGCTCGAAACAATATTCTGTACAAAAAACATTAATCTTGTTTCACAGGAAATATAGTTTCTTGGGGAATTAATTGTGGAAATAGATTCTGGATTTGTTCTCCAAGAGAGCCATACTTACGAGGCTAAAGTGTTCAACGTCCTATTTCCAATAGAAACTCTATATTTGAAGATAAGTAAAATGGTGATACTACTAAGGTATGTATTGAATAGTATATTTGTGATATTTACTTAGTTCTTTGAGCAACGTGTTTATTTTTGTGTACACATTTTGCATTCTTTACCGATGAGGACAGTGTCTGATGAAGCTAGGTTTGATGGTTATGATGGATCTAGCAATTGGTAATTGCAACCAACTGGCTTGTTATGTGGTATGGAGATAGATTAGGTTCCGTATATACAGTGTACGTTTCACAGAACAGTCACATGGAACTTGGCCAATACGAATACGCTTAGGGGAGTAGAGAAGTGCATGTGTGGTATGATTTTATTAATTTTAGTTTTTACGTAGAGTAGTATAATTAACTAAACTGCATGTACTGCTTCTGTATTGGCCAAGTTACAGCGTTGTTGTAACAATCTCGAATTAAAAACATTTAAATTATTTCTCATGAAGGCGTGTTTGTCTCTATTTATAGAGATCATACGTAAACCTAATCTAGCTTCATCTATTGCCTTTCAACAATTCATAAACTTTGTGTGTAAAATCACAATTTAACTGTTATTACAATTTTCATTTTGTATATTACACCCTTTCTACAGGAAAGTGTTTCAAAAAGTAAAAGCGAATAATATTTTAACTTGCAAATTTCTATTATTGTTTGTTTGTGTGTGTGTGTGTGTGTACACTTTGAGAATACCCAAGTGTCTAGTAGAAATTATTCAATGGGCAAGGCAGTATTTATACAAAGAGAATATTACTTGCGTTACAAGCCATGATTATTTCGATAATGTTTTAGAAAATAAAAAAAAAATTGAAATTCTTGTATTCTGAGCATCAACCTGCAGTTCATCAAGTAAGATACGGAAGTTCTTGTCCTGAAGGAAGTGAAAGTGTACCACAGAGTTTGACCAGGAGGAACTGCAGAGTTTTCTTCCACCTGCCTGCCAGTAACACAAGCCGTGAGCCATACATTTCAATCTCGCTGAGCAACGCTGTCAACTTCCACCTGCCAACAATGACCCAGATCAAGATTTCGAATCACATTGGAATATGGAACTTGGTGAGTCAAATACAAGTAGAATTGAAAACTGGTAATTGGAGATTTCAATGCCTGGCGAGTCGTTTGTCAAATTTTAAGGAAGGGTCAGCAAGATTAGTTAACCGAATACAATGTACTAAATAAAAATATTTGTTGTCCATAGAATTACAATACAAGAGAAGCCTGATTGCTCCTCTTGATTCTTGGAATGATTTTTATTGATTGATTGAGTTGGTGTTCTAAGTCCATATTATGCACAGTAAGGCCAATTGGGACTGGTCCTACAGTTGAAAATGGGATCCGAACCACTATGTGCCTCCACCAGGTATCGAACCCGGGACCAGGAATTGTTTTTAATATTTGGCTGTTTGTAACTAATATAGTTAAGGGGGAGAGGAACAATTTCCCCTAGGTCCATCTCTCTTCGGCAGCTGCCGATCACTGTTGCCATCTTCGCTCTTTTGCAGCCAGATATGGCTCTTTCGTGCACTCGTTTGGCTGTGAACTATGGCACCCGCCCCCTACCCCACTATGATGCCATCACTGGCTCCAGTTTACATAGACAACTTCTGTCATAAGTATACATTTTGTATGTGACGTGATATTGTTATATTGGCTGCGTCGCCCACACCATCTTACATCCCCTGCTACTTTTTCTTTATAGCGCCTTGGCTGACATGAAGAGGACGTAATATTGTTATTCGGGAATACTTTATTTTCGATTTCATACGACCATCGCTGCATTATTAAGATGGGTGATGCCGCCGGATCTAGACGGTGAAAACTAAGAATAAATTGCCATCACTTTAAAGTTAACGGTAATAACAGCGCACCCACACGCCCGCTCATTTGACACCTAAAATTACCCCAGCAGGCACTTTATCCAGTTTCGTAAATGTAGCTCCTTTAAAGGTTTTTACTCAGTTTACGGTGAAATTTAGCTCTTTTATTTGCATCAGGTTTGGCAACACTGCCAGGATGGCCGTAGCAGACACGGAGAAATACATTGCTCTTATGGAAGTATTATTTTATTTCTTCTTTTGGTAATATCAAACTTCCGATGGCATAGAAAAATGTATCAACGGTAAAAGGACAGATTGAAGTAGTAATTGATAGACGGAAATGTCGAAACTTCCATTTGATTAGCCGTAACTTTTAAGTTGAAGTTGATTTCCCATAAGGAATACATGGGTTTCTGAAAATTCTTATTCATCATATTTTTCAAACATCGTATCTAGCTTAATAATCAACTTTAAAAAACACTTTCACTTGCAACATGTGGAGAAATTTATACTCTATTGAACCCCAGCTTTTTTTCTCAGTGGCACTGCCCATTCGGACGATATTGAAAAAATTCACAACTGGTGCGAAATTGTCCCTGATCCCCTTAAACAATTGAAAGATTCTTTCTTTGTACGAATGATATTTGGTCTCGATGAACTACATCTGTAAGAACTAATGTGCAAAAGTTTGATGCAATCTTTGTTTTTCGTAAAGGTATAAACTGGAACTGAAATTCTAGAAATAAATGCATTAATGTTTGTCGAACTTCTATTTTTGTATGTATATTATTGGCCTATTAATATTGTAATTAATGTTTGTTTGCAGTTCATGAGTCGATGAAATGTGTGTGAAGTAATTTTCTTACTTTTCATATTTTTGTATCAGAGGAGTACTGTTCATTTGTTTCTTTTCAGACATTTATTCATATTCTTTATCCATAACGACCCCTTTGGTCGTTATGGATATACTAGTGATGGTGACAATTTATTAAGTTATTGGTCATGCAAGGAGGGTGCAGCTTAGAGAACAAGAAACATGCTCACTGTTGAGCAGGAGATAATCAACAATCTAAAATATAACACATTTATGATGAAGAATTGTGAAGGACGTTATATTATATGACGTCAGAAACAGGTAGCAGGTTGGAGTATTTTGAGACCTTAATTTCCAGGAAGTGGAAGAACCACTTGTATAAAGACGCAGAAACTATGTAAATTGTTCTTTAAAATTATCTTAGCTAGATGTTACCTCTGCTTGTATCTCTCAATATGTAACGTTCATAAAGGAACAGAGATGTTTACTGATGTCTCAACTAGTTGCTGCCTATAGTGTTTCATCAAACAGAAAAATATCCACATGAAACCTGACCTGGAAGTAAACGGCTGGGTTGTGTTTCGTATGTGTTTGCCAAATATAGTAGACTGGACTCGTTAATGTGGATATGTGAAAATCGGTAAAGGTGTAGATAGATTATGCTGGTGTGGTGGTAGTCATTTTAGTTCATATAAAAGTAGTTGAATGAATTAGTTCTGTATTGACTTACTTGATAGTATCCGAAACACAGCCCAGTGTTATCTATTTTCTCATTACTATGTTACTAAAATTCCAGCAACTTTTATAAAATCTCAATTTTAAATTAATCACATTGTTACAGTATTAATAATTTCACTCAGTTTCTCATGTTACATTTTCTTATGTTAAGACTTTATGCATAGTTGCTACAATAAACTCAATTTCGCATCACCTTGTAATTAACAAAATAGCTTGTCGACTCTTAACGATGAAAATACAGTTTCTTACATGAACAAGATGGTTCTTGTAGTAGGCCTATCATGAATAATTATTGTGGAAAAGTATTGCAACTTCGTGACCTTAAGTTGCATGTGGAGACTGTGTATTAATAAGAAACTGAACATGCTCTGTATGTAGTGAAAATTCAGTATGCAACATTGTTCAAGATGACACAATTTGCATTAATAACTGATTTCTCTCTCTCAATAGCTTTAGTAAACCTTTGAATTCTAAAAATGTTTTGAATTCTACTGCAACCAGATCCTCAAATTTCAGTTCATTTACAGCCTGGAAGAGAGACCTCCATTCAACTCCCGAAGGAAGTGAGAGTTTAGCTCAAGACTTCTAGAAGGGAGGATATTTCTACTACTTGATCTTGCTGTACAGATGTGGACTTTCCACCTGATAACATGATGCATATGTGGTAATATGCAATGTGGTGAGTTGAATTCGTTGGAAGATGGGATTTTGGAACATATATCTAAAAAAAATATTATTAATGAGACGTTCCATTACTTTGCTCTTTTGGATGAAGAAAATCATCATGGGAGCTCTCATAATTAATAAGATTGTGTTTCAAAGCTATCGATACCTTAAATTTCATTTGTGATTTTCTTTTTGTATATTTTAAATTAATCTTAATATTGATTCCCAAGGTTAAAGAGTCTAAAATTTGAAATAGTTGATACAAATTCTAGTTATTTCTCTTGTTTTGTAAATGTGTAGGCATTCACATCAGCGTCGTTCCTGAGACTCTCACTGCAATTGATTGTGGGCCTCTAGAGTTGACTGGACACTACCACCAAACCTAGAATCTTTCGGTTCTGAAGTGAACGTTACTTCACTGAAGAATCATCATTGTTAACCAATTGAAAGTATTGGATAGAAACAGGCAAGTGGTATGTTGAAATGTGTGTGATGGTAACTTACAAAATGTAAAAAGAAGATAAGTTTATAACTTTATTGCATTTATTAGGATTTTGTTTCCTGATATTGTTTTATTGTTGAAGGCATGTGTCTTTTGTGGATCGAGGGTGTCGATTTGATAATTGTAAATTTCTGAATGATCTTGCTGGATAAAGCTAATTTTGTTGCGGTAAACCATAACCAAACTGACTTTTGCGTGGAGTACACACATACAACTCATTACGTTTAGTTATTCAGATAGAACTAGCCAATATGAACTTAACATAAGGTGGTGGAATAGTTTGGGTGCGGTTTAGTGCTAATCATTGTAGTTTTGTGTGAAGTAGTAACTTTCAAATTTCGTTGCAATGCACATACTAGTATCGTATTGGCTAAGTTCTTTAATGAATTGATGTTGTCATTTCGATTTAATGACGTCAAAACTTTTGCTGTATATCTTAATGGAAGTTATTTCCATTTATTGTGATTCGGACCAGCAAATACGAACTATCTTTTTTCCCCCGAAAGACCATGCCTGTTCATCTTTTTAAAAATTATTAATTACATAACGTTATGCTATTAGAATTTTGTATTTTCCTCTGAGAATCTTTATTTTAAAGCCCTTCCAGCATGGTTTTTTGAATATACTTCTTGAAATTGAATGCATGTTTATATCTAAAAAAAAATATTTACTGATCAACTGTCATATAATTATTTGTTACAGCTTCATGTAAACATGGTTTAATATTTGAGAAAATAAAAAAATAAAGAAATCGAACTTCCCAAGGAGACAAAAATGTACGAGTGTTCAAGATAAGAGGAACTGATCTTTCCAGATGGTGCAGTTATCACACTCTCAAACCGTTGAGAATTTTTGTACAACTGTTGACCCTTCACTAAACAACACGGCCCAGAAGAAATGTATCAATAATCGATCTGAAAAATTAATTTTTGGATTGTATAGCTGAAAAGTGGATACTTTTACATGTTAACTACAGATGTATTCAAGATTCAGGGAGGGTACATGTAATTAGGTATCATGTGGGATGGGAGAGAAATTTTAAATTGTATTTGAAATGGATATTTTCTCTTCTCTAGGCTCCTGTTCTTATGCTTCTAAGAGTTCCAGCACCCGTTAATGTGTGGAGAGGGATGCTGAAGTGGGTTCAAGAAAATGGAGAAGCAGTTCTGGAATGAACATTCCTGGTCCAGTCAACTGACCTTCATAGATCGGTGAAGAAGTCTACTGCTTTCACCCGACAAATAAACTGCAATTGAAGAGGAGGAAGTTTGGAGATAAATACAGACAAAAGTTAAGTTGGCATGTGATTTAGTTAAAACTCTTGGTGTTCTTTCTTGAATGAATTCTAAACAAGATATTGTTGTTGTTTTTTGATAAATTAATATCGTAAATATTTCCAGCAATAGTTAACTGTCGTGAATATTGCAAGCGGATATTACACCCACATTGGTGTGTTGTATAATGTACGCTGAATTTGCCTTGGTAATATTTCAACCAGGTAGAACTTGCCAGTATGGACTTGCATGAGGGTTCACAGTAGTTACGCGTTGTGTGGTGATAGTGGGTTGTAGTTTCTATGTAGGTTGGTTGATGGTTATAATTGCCCTGTCCTGCACAAACTAATTCCGTATTGGCAAACATCTCTGATTAGTTACTATCCTCCCCAATTAATTACCTTTAAATTCCGTATAAACTTTTATAATTTGATTTATTGAAGGAATATTTGTAATATCCGTTTCATCGGTTAAAAAAAACCTCAATTCGATATTTTCAGTCCTTCAGATATAACTAACTCATTATTATAGAACAGAGTTGTCACTTTTCCTTTAGGATTGTTGAATGTTACATTATTTCAAATGTCACAATTGAAAGTTTTTGTGGCATTGTTTCAAATTCGTGGTCAACCCAAATAAATGGATAACTCATAAGATATGCTGCATTCGTCTGCATTGCTAAAAAGAAAGTCTAAATCTTTTTTTTAATCTTCCATACAGTTTTTCATCCCGTCCATATCTCATCTACTTGGTCTGTGACTGAATTCTGACATCTTAGGAGCGAAGAATCTAGGCAGAACTGAGCTTTCCATGAATGAAAACTACAACTCGGACACTTCCTACCTGAGAGGTGATTGCAAGGATCAGTGAGTAAGTAGAAAGGATCAGTTTATTGGTAAATTTTCCAGGAAATGCAAAGCCAATATTTTTGGAGTTCTCCTAGCTTGAAAAAGTTTGTGCTCATTTCATGTACGAAAACATGAAATACAGTAATTTTGGAATAACCCGATGTTTATTACCTTGTGGTAAGACCATATCACTGGTAAGTCTTTTGCACGTTTACCGGGATATTGCAAATCTTATCATTTATGCTACAGTCACAATTGTTTGTTACATCTTGCAAATAAGTTTATGTTTAAATCAAAGATTTCTTAAAGAGAAGTTGTGGTCATATTTATCGTTAATATATAATGTAGGTACTGAACGAATTGTTTGTAAATGTTTATTGTGCACTATCAAACATTTATGTTTATTATCGTCAATTGTAACACACATTTTGACCTGTTTTAAATTTAATTTAGTTTGTAGAAGTTACGTATGTCATCATTCATGGTGAAATTTGTATATATTTTAAGGTGCAATCATCAGTGTAAGAGATTCATCGCACAAGCTGATCGTGCTATGGCACTTCTAGGACCAAGAAAGGAACATCAACAGACTCATGAATTAAATGGATTTAGAAACATGATTCATCAACAACGGAGATGTCTTTCACACTGTTAGAAGGAATATTGGCAGTTACCGGCTAATGTAAGTTTCTAATCATAAGTATTTTACGATACAGATGATTAGGGGGGCAGTTGCCCTCCCTACTTTTCGCCACTTTTGCCCCAGCACTATGCTACACCTTATCTACAAACGGAGATATTCTGTCTTCTCCCCCCCCCACTTTTGGCACCTTGCCTCCTCCTCCGGTTTTGGAACCCAATCGCCGCCACTGATACATAGGAATAGTTATGAAGAAAATTGGACATGTGTATCCCGTCTACCAAGTATAGTAGATACCTCTGTAAATGATACAAGGATAACATTTAAACCAGCAATGTAATCATCCTCAAACAGGCCGACCGTCCTTTCTCTCGATATCACAAAATATAGAACAAAGTGATGTGAAGTATAGCAGTTCAATTGTCCCGTTTGTCCATCGGAACAAGCCCAGCTTCATGGACCACATTGCGATTTCATGCTCCAAAAACAACTACAGCTTGCTGAAAGTGGGGGGGGGGGGGGGGGAGCAATGTTTTTTTTTAGAGCAGATCTAGTTTGAAATAAGTTATAGATGTTTTCTTCTGCCTATGTAACTGTATGGGATCAGTTAATCAGAGAAAGGGTGCTACAGTTTTCAAATTTCAATGTAAGATTGTATTCTGCTTACTTTCGGTTTGCTCCAGTGTTATCGAATTCCTAACATTAGATTATGTACGGTTTATTTCCGGATTACTTTGTTTCTAAGTCCATTTTATGCACAGATAGGCTAATCGGGTCTGCACCTACAGTTTATAGTAGTATCTGAGCTACTATGTGCCTCAATCGGATATGAAACTTGGGACCACCTGATTCAGATACCTTACTTGGCTTTTCTGATAACATTAGCAAACTGACTTGTTTAACACTTATTAGTAATCAGTATTCAGATAAGATTGTTAATAGTAAATAACATATATATGAAGTAGTCAACAGTTAAAATATCAAATGTTGATTTGAAAACTATACACATAATAAAAAGTACAGAATGTAGAGATCGAAGAAAAAACTAGTTCCACTATTGAAAACGTTGCCTGTTAAGTTTTTCTTTCATTTCAGCTGTGGGTTTAATTTTATTCATCATGAAAAATATATCGACACAAACAATAGAAATTTGTTAATAATGTAAGTGAAACAGTACATTCACATAGTTTTTCTCCACTCGAAACAAATTACACAGTTAATTGAGTTCTAACGAAATAAGAACAAAAAATATAAGAAATAACCTCGGTGTACCAATATTTGCATATATATATACAAATCATGGAAATATGCTGTTGACATACTTGATATTTAATTAAAAACATTTCAATTTGAATAAATCTCATCATAATAAATTATCTTGTTCTTTTTTGCTAGGGTTACCATGGGTGGATCAGGTTGGATCTACAGACTAGCTTCGGTGACAACACGTGGATGTATCGACCTTTCTTCAAGTGAATTGATTCGTCTATGTAATTACATTCTTCCGAATGAAACAGAAATGTATCTGTTGGAAGCAGGGAACATGTTTGGAACAGTGTTGCAATCTATTTTTAGTGTAAATTGAATGTTTGTAACTTGACGACAGCTGAAATATAATTATATGTATTGCCTCAAACATCCAAACCACATTGTGCATCATAGAATCATCTTTGCCTTCACCTGTATATGTACCCCATATCTGTCGGATGGTGCTGGAATATGCTGTTGGTGTGATCTCACAACAGATGATTATTATGTTGTACTTCTCTGGTTACACTGCATCTCACAGTAGGACAGGCGACACCAAAAGTGAGACAAAATTTCAAGTTGAATTTTCTTCAAATATTAATATTGAACTCTGAATTGTGTTTGTGTCCTGAAATGAATTTACACTGATTGCATGATTGTTATTTTTTTTGAAGAAATAAGTAATTCGGTGCAGGGTAAATTCCCGCATTTTTCTCCTAGAAAAAGTTGTGATAAATGCTATAATGAATAGAAAATGATCTGGCAAATATAATGAAAGACAGGAAGTTCGGTGATACCTTTCAAGGATGAATGTTGTTAAAGATTTAATACTCGTAATGCGACTATTGATAATACCGTGCGTCCATTTCGATCTTCAGCCGAGAGATCGGGAGAAGCGTAGCGGGCGGCGCTGACGGAGATGCCGACATTTGCGGCCTGTAATGCCCGCTTATTTTTATGGACATATGCAGACATTTATATAAATATTGCAGAACGAGCACTAACCTGTGTTATAAGAGTACGGTTTTAATTTTAGCAGCTTAGTGGCTGTATGTGCCGATGATTTTGACTCACCCACCTCTTGTGAAACACGGCGTAGAGGTTTGTTTGGAGAACGTTCTAACGATGTACCAATATCATCGAGTTTTGCTTCGGTTAGAATCCGTCGTTGTTGCTTAGGTGTTTTAAAATTTAACGATCCAGTTTCTCGTAATTTAAGGACAAGATGTCTAACCGTATCTCTGTGTGGAGTTGAAACGCCTGGGAATTTCTGTACAAATTGATTGATTGATTTTATTTTAATTCGCGTTTTGTGCCTCTTGGCTAATTTGCGAAGATGGGGATGCGTGATGAAATGATGAAATTGATGAATGGACATTCACAAACAACCAAGCCCGACCGGGATTCGAACGCGGGACCCTTGGCGTCGCAGCGCGATGTGCTAACCACTCGGACACAGGGTCGGGCTGTATAAATTGCCTACACACGTCTCGACACGAGTCTGTTTTCACGTACGTGTCATACATAAAAAAATCTTTGTTCTAACGTGAACCTTGCGGCTGCATTCCAATCGTCTCACTGACACAACACACATGCACATAATAAAAAAAATCTCTCCATAGAAAGGATCGATATGGAATAAAACTTTAAATCTTTCATCTTTAGGTGAAAATCAAAAGATTTTCTTTAGGTGGTAGAGGAGCGTATCGTACCCAAGGTATTGGGCAAGATGTATAAATTCTTAACATAGTAAGAAACAGAGATAGGAATGCTGAGTAAGTAATCAGGCAAAGGTCGGGTGATTGACTTGGAAGTCGGATGTGGCAGGAGTGTTGGAATTGTCAGGAGGTGTGATCAGTTGGCGAGAATAGGAGAGAGAGAGTAAGGACTGCGGATTGTGAGAGAGAAGCAAAGTGGAGAACGATTATTGGACGATGGTGTGTGATAGATTCGATGTCTGACAGGGAGGTCAGACAAGGGATAGTTGAGAGGACAAGTGTAGGAACAATCTTCATATATTTGTAAGGCAAGTAATATCCTTTTCTTAACCAATCCATATCGGTTCAGTCATGGAGAGTATAAAACCCATATCTAATCTAAGCTAATTTCTATCGCCATTCCTTTAAAAGGTAACCTCTTGCATTTATCACATTTAGGCCAAGCGAGTGATAACCATCTGAGAGATGAATGAGAAATGATTACATCACCCAATTTAATCTAGAGGTTCTTGGTTCGATCCCAAACGCAGCTTGGGAGTTGCGTTACGCTGCAAAAACACAAACATGTAACTGCAAGTAACCAAGAATAACACACTTGCGCACAGTACGAAATTAACACGCTCTTGGTTTACATTGCTCGCCTGTCTTCATCTAGTCGCGAAGGAACAAAAAAAAACTCGAGCTCTGATATTTCGGATTGCAAGGAAGCTCACGAAAACCATTCACTTTTAACGGTTTCGTCTGCAGCGTAATCTCGATACAGTGTTGCACATTTGAAACCTCCAAACGATTCCCATGGCCACAAAACTCTTTCAAGGATATAAACTTAAGCAAGACGTTACTGGTCAAAACTATGATTAAAATGCTTTATCTGTGGCTCTTAACATCGTTTCTATAGCGTATTTATTTGTGTATATAAGAGCAGAACTTGGATGAATTACAGAAGAACTTTTGCGTGTTATAACACAGGTTAGTGCTCGTTTTGCAATATTTATATAAATGTCTGCATATGTCTATAAAAATAAGCGGGCATTACAAGCCGCAAATGTCGGCATCTCCGTCAACGCCGCCCGCCACGCTTCTCCCGATCTCTCGGCTGAAGATCGAAGTGGACGCACGGTAGAACCTATTTTTTGATAGTTCATGCAAAAAAAATGTGCCAGTTACTCAATATTGGAAGTATTCTGTATATTTTTCTAATTTTTCTCATTGTCGTTCATACGATTCTAAATCTTGTTTGAAAGTTATGAAAAATGGCTTTACATAGGGACAAATATAATGAATAGTGCTGGTGTAGTACAAAATATCCAGTAGAACAGAACTTTACCTCAATAAGAAATAGTATAGTGAGTAATTCATTAAACCCAGATTTATTTCTAAAAGCAGAGCCCGAAGTGAGGTGGTATGCTGGGGGAATGGTATCCCCCCAGGTAGAAAGTTTCACCAAGCATCCTCCCAGCTGTCGTTGCCACATGTTAAACCATAGGAGCATACCCCAGATAACATTTTCCACTGCAGGTGCTGTCTAAGAACAACATTGATTTAAATCATTGACATGTAAATATTATCATGTTGAGTTTTCAATTGTATTCTATACTTAAGATCCAAATCTCTCTTTGTCACACTTCGATTGATTGTAGTTTGAGAGATTATCATAAGAAGTATGTAATTTTCACACAATATATTAAAATAAATATCTTTATCCCAACTTACCTTTTTGATTTCTAATTTCAAGAATTCGAGATTTTGTCCCACTTCTGCGACGCCGTCTCACTGTGTGTATAATGTAGATATGAAATTTGAATGATGATATGGTGGAAGTAATGAACTTGCATGACGACTCTCCAGAGTTACTCACATCCTCATGACCTTTTACCTACATGGACTGTCAAAATATTTATTGTAAGTTCTTTGGTATTTGTAATGGCTGAAGCGCCAGAACCTTTTCTATGTATGTACTGTTTTTATTCATCTGTACTTCATAATTAATCGGAATGCAATAAAGCAAATGTTTCCTCATGGTGCTTTCTGGCTTTTGGACGTCGTTGCCAAAGGTCATTTGTAAGATTAATTCTTGGAGGTGCATAGTTTATTCCCCCCCTCCTCCTCCTCCTTTCCATCCAGCTTGACAAAGTATATAAAAATGTTGGTAAGTTAACGTACTGTACATAAGACATAGAAATGGAATTATGATCAATGTATTTAAGGGGTTAGTTGTAATTGGTTAAATTAAATTCATTCAGTTCTTTTGTAGTTTAATTCAAATTTATTTCTTAGTATGAAGTCTTGTATGATTACATCTTGTAAGAAAGACACAAAAAAACGTTATAATAGTGTGAAACATATCCAAAATAATTTTCTGTACTCACTATGCATCCACTTTTTGGGCGGTTAGGTAAATGAATTGAAAGCAAAGAAGTAAATATAAATTCACTTCCGTGCAAGTCCAAACTCTTGCAAAATTTATGACATTCAAAGCATAATTGCATGTTAAAGTATCTTTGAGCTTAAAATGTACAACCAACTGCAAAGATGATGATAAACCTGATTTGAATTAACGTAAATAGCAAGACCACACTATCTGCATCGCATCCACAGAATATAAAAGAGAATTAGGGATGGACATTTTGTCTGTTGGAAAAAAGCAGTGAATGAAAATTCGCGTACTATTAATTTTGCTGTTGGGAGTACTAGAATTTAGTACTAGGAATAGAAATATTGACTATGCATGTAGAAGGGGTAGCGTGAGCGTAAGGTGAAATGTATAGTCTTCAGCAATTCTAGAACTTTGAAAATAGTTAAACTAATAATTCTGCAAATTACTATTACGAAATATTGCAAAATATGTAAATATAATAAATTTGCATACTGCGCCGTACAACAGCAAAGATGATTATGAAAATTCCATGTCCTGTGTTCATTTAGAGAAGAGAAGATGGTAATGTTATGAGCAATTCGCCTATTACTTTTGCTGTTTGGTGTACATATGATTTAAGCCCCAGCCACCAACTGGTATGTCTGATGTTACTTAGAAAAAAACGCTCGTTCATGTCTCAACAGTTTTCTTTTTTTTATGAATGCAAGTTAATGCATCTTGTTATTGCAGTACACAATAGTCAACTCGCGAGATCAACTATGGTTTGTATAGCGCAGATAGTCCTCGTGTACACACTGATAGATAAACCCGGAAGAGGAAAACTAAAAACCTAGAGTAAAAAAAAAATCTCCAGTGAGAGGGAAACACTACTGATTGTATTCTCAGAGAATAAAGCATTGCACGAATTGTACCAGGTGGTTATAATTAAAGTGACGGTGTTCAGAGTGGTACAGCACGGGCTGTAATGAGAGTAGCAGTCTGAAACTTCAAAGATATGCTAATGAAACAATGCGCTCGCGAATTATGAAAAAAAAAAAAAATAGTTCCAATTCTCGCCACCAGGGTACAAAATGGCGCTGTAAGCAGTCAAAACGTGGAATTTTCCGTAACTCTGACGTCAAAGTCTGTGACATTGCCTAACCATTGTGTGAGCTCCCTGGTTGTGGTTGGTGACGCTTGTTGCTTTTTCCTTTAGTAATGTTCATGTAATTCGAATAGTGAAATTGTAGCGATATTTTATTACAAAGAGTATTGTTTTCTGCGATTTATAGTGTTTTTCCTGTAACTATATCAAGTTTTGACTGCTTACAGCGCCATTTTTTACCCTGGTGGCGAGAATTGGAACTTTTTTTTTTTTTTGCATAATTCGCGAGCGCATTGCTTCATTAGCATATCTACGAAGTTTCAGACTGCTACTCTCATTACAGCCCGTGCTGTACCACTCTGAACACCGTCACTTTAATTATAACCACCCGATACAATACACACGCCACGCTCGACTTTGGAAGTAAAAATATAGTTACTAGCATATGAAGGAAGTTAACCAAACATGTCTGTGTATCAAAATCTTTGTTTAGAATGTACGATAGAACACACGATTCTGTAATTCTATTGCTGTCTGAAGTGCTGGTAAAGCTGTGTATCGAGAGTCACGTGAGAATAGTATATAATCTGTGATAGAGTAAAAAAAGTAGTCCACAGATTATTCCAATTTATTACCAACCAAGTATCGATTCAGTTTTCCAGTGGGTGTGTGCACTATATATGGCAATAGTAGATACCTGTGGATTATGGTTTCTTCTTCCTGTTGTTATTATTTGGAATCTGTTCGATACTTTTAACACTTATTCAGGCATCGTACACTCGCGCACACACACACACCATTAATTTATGAGCAAGTCTTCCCACAGAAAATTTCATTTTTCCAACAATTAAACCAAATCATTATTGACCATTACTAGGTATAACGTGGTTATGTGTCATTCTGTTCTTTAACTGTATTAACAGTGCTATGGAATAAAGTAGTTACATACATGGACATTGTTTCTCTTTTATTTAAAATTGTGTTTATGGAAAAACGTTGTTCTGTATTGATTACATATTGATAAGTATGATTAGGCACAAACGTATGCATGACACCGCATACATTGGTTATTCCTTAAATGTCAATTATAAAAGCAGGCACAAAATCATTCGTGTCCTCGCTTCTCGTAGTGATTATTCTGCAATGTACCTGGCACGACTGGCCTGACAACCTAGTGTCTAGTTACAAAATCGGAAGAGTGAGAATTGAATTCCTGCAGGGGTGCAAGCCCTTTCAAGGATTTGGTATCACAACAGAAGTTAGTCTTATTTCTCTTAAAAGTCCTTTCTGTTGTTCAAATATAACAAAATGTGAAGAACTCGCAAGGTAGCAGGATAGCGTGGTGACTAGCGTAGCTGCCCCACGTTCCAAAGGTCCTTGGATCGAATCCCCGTAGCGACGAATGCTTTTTCAAAGACTTGGAATCAGAAAAAAATCATTATTATTATTTCAATTGAAAGTCCATTGTGTTGTTCAAGTATCAGAAAAAGTGAAGCATTCAGAAGGTTGCAGCATGGCTTGGTGGCTAGCGTAGCTGCTGAGTGTTCCAAAGGTCTATGGATCGAATCCCAGGAAGGGTGGAATCTTTTTCAGGGCAACCAGTACTTCCATTTATTCTCAGTCTACTCCGTCTGGTTCGATAAGTAGAAGATTCAAAATACGTTTAAGCGTCATCGTAGTGGTCCAGTGGCTAAGATCACCGACTAACACCAAAATGATCCGGGTTCGATCCCCGCTGGTTGCAGAAGAAAATGGTGAAGAGGTGCCGGGTTCGAGTCCCGGTGATGGTGACGATTGCCAAGGGGCAGGAGATCCGGGTTCGAGTCCCGGTGATGGTGTTGACGAATTCCATGGGTCAGGAGGTGACGGGTTCGAGTCCCGGTGATGGTGGTGACGGGTTCGAGTCCCGGGGATGGGGAAGAGAGATGCCGGGTTCGAGTCCTGGAGGTAAAGATAGGGACAGGCTTCGAGCCCGAGAAATGGGGGGTTTTGCTGGATTTTTGCATTTTTCTCAACCAAAATCTCTATGTGTAGGAAATGAAGAGATACATCTCTATCTATACCAAATATAAAATGCAAAAATCCAGCAAAACCCCCTATTTTTCCATCTCTGGGGCTCGAAGCCTGCCCCTATCTTTACCTCCAGGACTCGAACCCGGCATCTCTCTTCCCCATCCCCGGGACTCGAACCCGTCACCTCCTGACCCATGGAATTCGTCACCACCATCACCGGGACTCGAACCCGGATCTCCTGCCCCTGGCATTCGTCACCATCACCGGGACTCGAACCCGGCACCTCTTCACCATTTTCTTCTGCAACCAGCGGGGATCGAACCCGGATCATTTTGGTGTCAGTCGGTGATCTTAGCCACTGGACCACTACGATGACGCTTAAACGTATTTTGAATCTTCTACTTATCGAACCAGACGGAGTAGACTGAGAATAAATGGAAGTACTGGTTGCCCTGAAAAAGATTCCACCCTTCCTGGGATTCGATCCATAGACCTTTGGAACCCTCAGCAGCTACGCTAGCCACCAAGCCATGCTGCAACCTTCTGAATGTTTCACTTTTTCTGATACTTGAACAACACAATGGACTTTCAATTGAAATAATAAGAATGAATTTTTTCTGATTCCAAGTCTTTGAAAAAGCATTCGACGCTACGGGGATTCGATCCAAGGACCTTTGGATTACTGAACAGCTACGCTGGCCACCAAGCCATGCTGCAATCTTCTGAATGTTTCACTTTTTCTGATACTTGAAAAACACAATGGACTCTAAATTGAAATAATAGGACTTTAACTTGGTATCGTATTCAATTCTCGTTTTACATACATACACATATATATATATATATATATATATATATATATATCAATTGTTGGAGATTTATCTCTAAAAACTAACCACCATATATCTTTTTTATATATTCTTATATTCGCATATAACATAACTTTTCTCTTGCTCATTTTGCTATGCATTTGTTTCTATATAACCAATTGTTTATTTTGTGTATATCCAGTGCTTTAAGAAACCTGCACTCCCATTGGTCAGTTCATATCGGGTGCGGTGCGTAGTTGCCGCCATCTTTGCGCGGTAGCTTACTTCCGCCAGTGTTCGTGCAGAAGTCACTCCGGCAACAGCCGAAAGTCACCGCGTTGCGGATATTCATCAAAAAACGTAAGCCTAACGTGGCTACGTTTCATTCGGCATATCAGTGAAGTGCAGTGATATTTAGTTCAGTATCACAGGAACATTACAGTGCTGATATCATTCAGTGAAGAACTAGTGACGTGTTATTGTAAAACCGGCTTCCAACTTTATATACACAGTTTACTGAGGCAGGAGTGCAGGACAGTGTAATTACGTGTTGTGTGTACATATTTATTATAATATAATGTTATAGTTTTAGTAAGTGCCTTCATTTTCTTTACACCTTAAGAAGATCGCGGTGAACTCAGTTCTATAGTGATACAATCCATTCCAGGGAGATAATCAGGGTCCTACCGGGCAGCAAGCGCAATCATCCATACTTATCGGAATGTTTTCAATACCGTATGCTTAATTGAGTGGTAGATAACACTGTAGAGAGCAACATTTTACATAACCATCATTTTAAATAAAAGAAAAACTTAATTTCCATGTACATATCCACTTTATTACATTGCACTGTTAATACACTTAAATACAGAATGACACACAACCACGTTATATCTGCTAAAGGTGAAAGAAAATTAATTGATTTAAATTGTTGGGAAAATGAAATTTTCTGGGGGCAGACCTGCTCTATCATCATTCATTATGAGCCAGTACGATGCCTGAATAAGTGGTCCAAGTATTGCACAGACTCCTAATAGTAATAATAATAAGAAACCATACCCCACAGTACTATGGCCATATTTGGTAACCAGAGAGAATAGAATCGCTACTTGATGGGTAATAAATTGGAGTAATCTGTGGATAACTCGCAGCTTATATACTTTTCTCACGTGACTAGTTAGTTTTACCAGCACTAGACACAGCAATATAATTAGAAAATACATGAATACAAGCGTTACTGTAAACTTACGTCATTTGATATAGACGTGCGTTTGCTTAACTTTTCTCCCCAATCTTCCTAGACATGTAGTAACACTATTTTAATTTTCCAAGCGCAGCGTGGCGTGTGGTATTGGACAATTTGAGCAATGCTTTGCTCTCCGAGAATATAATCAGCTCTGGAGATTGGCCACTTTTTCTTCTTTACGCTAGGATGTTCAATTGTTTGTTCTTCCGGGTTTATCTAGCAGTGTGTACAAGACCTCTATCAGCGCCATACAAACCATAGTTGATCTCCAGAGTTTCACCTATTGTGTACATCAATAAATTTGAAGATAAAGTTAAGAGATAGAAAGCTGTTTCGATGTGTTATAGTTATCCAAGTGAGAGCACATATACCAGTTGGTGGGTGTGAATTAAATTAGAAGTACACCGAACAGCATAAGTAATAGTCGAATTGCCATTCAAATCATTACCATGCTTTTTTTTTCATTCTCTACATTAACACAGGATATAGAATTTCAAAAATGTAAATAGCTATCTGCAATTTGCCTTTGATGTAAGTGAACAAATATGCAAATTTAAGAATATTTGCCTGTCTGTGTGTTTAACCAACGATTTCCTTATTTATTTTACACTATTTCGTACCAGTAATTTTCAGAATTATTAGTTTTTAACTTTTTTCTACATTCATCGAGTCAGTATTTCCTATTCATAGCTTTCAATTCTCGAAAACGCAACAGCAAAACTAATATTAGACTAATTTTATGTTAAAATTTTCAACAATACAACAATCACGACTTGAAATAATGTACGTAAATAACCAGACTTCAGCATCTGCTTCGAATCCACAGAATATTATAAAATGTAATTAGGGGTGGACAATTTACCTATCATCTCTGAGCTTGAAATGTACAACCAACGACAGAGATACTTAAACACAAATGGTCATTACTACTTCGAATGTAATTAATTTTGCAATCATTTGGACTTAAAAAAAAGAAGAAAGAAAATATAAATTCACTCAGTTCTACTTTCAATTCATTGACCTAATATAGTCCAAAAAGTGGATGAATACTGTGTACAGAAAAATATTGATATTTTCACACTATTATAGTTTGAAAAGGACTGAAAATAACGTTATATCTTACAAGGCTTCATACAGAGAAAAAATCAGGGTTTCGGAGCGGAGTGCGGAGCGTACTAAAGGAGCGCTCCGGAGCGACTTCGAAGCGTCATTTCTACTCCGCTCCTCGCTCCGGAGCGGAGCGTGGTACGACAGCACTCCGATCCGGAACGGAGTGGTTCGATTTCTTGAGAGACACGCTCCGCTCCGGAGCGAAGTGGTTCGACTTTTTGAGTAGCACACTCCGATCCGGAGCGGAGCGTGAAATAACAGCACTCCGCTCCGGAGCGGAGTGGTTCAGCTTTTTGAGACGTAAGCTCCGATCCGGAGCGGAGCGTAATACAACAGCACTCCGCTCCGGAGCGGAGTGGTTCGGATTTCTGGGACACACGCTCCGATCCGGAGCGGAGCGTGATACAGCAGTACTCCGCTCCGGAGCGGAGTGGAGCAGATTTTTTAGACGCACGCTCCGATCCGGAGCGGAGCGTGAGACAACAGCACTCCGCTCCGGAGCGTGGTGGTTTTAACAGCACGCTCCGATCCGGTTAGGAGTTTTTTTTTACACGAATGCTGTAATGCAACTATAAATAATGGAATGTGCGCATTAAAACCGACTTCCGTGACGGAGTGGTTATAGTGGAACCACATGGAAAAGAGCCTGCAGTCCTGTTTCCACATACTCTAGTTGTTTGTCTGTATGATCGGCCCCGCTTGGAGGGGAGGGCAGAGTGGATCATGCTTCCTTATGGCCCTAGTCGAACGGGTGAAGGGGGAGGTGCCCGGGGACTTTTGGCCGAAGCTTTTTTGTTTGTGGTCGCTCTACAGCACAGCACCCTATGACGTCAGGGATCCGTGGGGTGGTTCAAAACCCGGCATGGGCTTGTACAGGGTCAACGAAGTTAGTAATAAGTTTGTTTTATACACTTGTATGTTGAATTGTACCTTCTGCAAATATGCTGTATAAAGAAACAAACTGCCAGAGTACTAAGTGAGGCGAGTGTACAATCTTTGTGTGTATCGTTCATCAATTTAATCATAACATCGATCATCCCCATTTTCGCGATTAGCCAAAAGCGACAAAGAAGAGAAGTAAAATTAACTAAATCAATCAATCAATCATGCAAATTAAACATTGGTAAAACAATACAAGAATGTTGTTTTGGCTCAATAGAGAGAGAGAGAGAGAGAGAGAGAGAGCTATAGTACGTAAATTGTTCATTTGATATAAGTTGAAATATGAATTACGTAAATAGTATTTCTGTATTGAGATGAACTATTTTGTATTGTGACTCTTAGATATAAGAGTTTGAATGTTATGTGTTGAATGGGTTACGAATAATTTCAAGCAATCAGTTTTTCTGCCTTGCGGATTTGTCCGACCCACCTCCCCCATACAACAGACAGCTTCGTTTTGTGCCGTATTCCGTGTTCCTTGCAGGTGACTCAGTGCAATCGGCTAGCGCATTGGTCTTGTGCCCGTTTCAAGAGGGAAGGAGAGTGAAACTGGCACATAGCTTGTTTGTGTGTGCTTTCGGGGTTGAGAACTTCGTTCGCTGCGCTGTACATTGCGTTCGAAGTATCCGTATAATAGAGACATCTCCATTGCCAGACAGATCCAGTGTTGCCAGTTGTATTAGAATTATGCTACACCAATTCTGGCTAGATTGTTCTCTTTTAAAAGTATTACTTGCGCGCGTTGTTCTTCTCTTCACTGTCATAAAAAGAAGCTTTTAAAAGCTGTGTTCTCTTGTATCATTACATGCATATTTTGTGTGCTTGTCAACGGTGATGTATGGACATTTAATGAAATTTTTAACGCCGCTGATACATGGACGTCTTCAGGATTTTTTCCAGGAAGGGACAAGCAAGATATTTTCCAAGGGAGGGGGGCAGAATGAGGCAGAATTTCCCCAAAATAGTATTACTCCCTTTAAAAAAATTCTACAGTTTGAAGTTATCATGTTCCTGTAACGCCCTTGCAATAGTTAATATATATTACTGTGACTGAAATGAAATTATATGCGTGAAATATATACTTTTTGATTGACTTTCATTTCCGGGTGGCGTGGACCCCTCCCTTCCGGACATCCATGCGAATGGAGAAATCATTCCAACCAGTCTCGGTTAATGGAATTATAAGGTGACTAGATTTGTTAAATCAATACACAAGAACAAAAAAGAAAAATCCGTAATTGTTAATTCTATGCATCATAAGCCACGAGAATCATGGAAGATCTATACTGTAATAATGAATTGAAGGAAACCATGCCGAGTTTTTATTTATAGTCTACCTGTTCAAGTAGGAATGGAAAGGTGCACAAAAAGAATTACAAAAATGTATGTAAGAAAAAACCAAGTATTTCAATCAAGTTATTTCTATAATTGTAATGAACAATGACCAATTGTCCTTTCAACTAAGTATAAGTTTCAATTTGTTTTTTCCGGACTATTACCTTTGCCTTGCCTTTAATCGTATATTTCTCATGATCCGTAATTTTAAACAAATTCTAGAGAAGTCGGTAAAAAAAATAGGACACCGAAACTATGGAAAAGAAATATACTGTGATAGAGAAACAAACACAAAGGAAACACCAATGACATTAACGCGGGTCAAACCAACACCATTTGTCGTTGAGAGCTGAACTCGCATCCACGAACTCGCCGAAATATTCCCATGGAATTCATTATTCGTCTGATATTGAATATCCAATGATGCTTTCTGTTATTTAATAGACATTTATGAAGTGAATACATTATTAAAACTTTGCCAGATTTCAGAAAACACACACACACACACCTAAAATATATGCATAAGAGGTTGTTCGTTTGGAAATGAATTTCCAAGTTTTATTTTTATGCTCTTGTGAATAGATGTAAAGGTAAGTAAAGCCTCTTATTGTTAAACAGATTTACAAATGTATATTAGCTTAAGGATTAATTTATCACAATATACACTGCAATTATACATTCAAGATACGCTGAAACAATGCCTTTTGTTATGAACTTTTGGTGGATTTAAGACTCAACAATACGCTATCGAGAATAGACCTACAGTTTAAATCCTACCTAAAGTGGGATTCGAGCCACTATGTCCCTCCACCGGGTATCGATCCCAGTGCCCCTTCATTACAAGGCGACGTTGCTACCACTATGTTATCGGGGTACAGCGCGCTACTTTTTTTTTCAGTACACATTTATCAATTCTCTCATTATCATCGCCGCGATTAGCCAAAATTCAAAGCTAAGTAACAAAAATAAAATAAAATGCCATCAGTGAGGAAGGCACGTATTGCTCGCAGCCCCGTTTTTCAAAATGAAACCATAAAATTCAGGACATGCCCCTATCCAAGTAGATAATATTACATTTTGTGTTTATCACGGTTATTAAGGTTTATACATCTTGTTTCGACTTATCTGCTGACTACACATTGTTCATTACTGAAAACTTGCTTTCAGTTTGCTGTGTACAATGTACACAAAAATATTTATTTTATACGTATACATACGTTTTCTGGCTTTCTAGACTCAGAAAGTTAAATATAGCAACATTCTATTCGTTGTTTTTCCAAAATTTTTGCAATTTTCTTATAACCACCATGCCTATTTCCAGGTTACTGCTTACAAACTTGAAATGTTAAATATGGCAAACAGACATTTTGTAATTTTTGCAGTAGTATACGTATGTAACCATTAAATACCTATTTCAACTTCCTGCCTTTAAAATTGGGAAAGGAATCGATATGACAACCCTGTATTTCATACTATTTAAATTCCCCGGTTCGGCTGTATAAAAACAGCATTCCGATTTTCGACTTTATACCTTCATAAAAGTAAACCAAATGTGGCAACTTACATTTTTGGTTAAGCCGGTTTTCAACTTTCTAATGTCAGGATTTTTAAAAAGTTAGATATGAAAACTCTATAGCTATTTCAAATTAAAACGTTTCCTTATTGGCCGACGGTAACATTAATAAGCATGATTCCGATTTTCAACTTCATACATTCAAAAATCGAAAAGTTAAAATTAGCAACCTGAATTTCCAATTACTTTAAACTTTTCCCTTTCGCTACATTCAAAGTATCAAACATAACCAGCGTAAAAGAAAGTTAGATATGGCAATCATGCACCAGGGAGTATTTTGAATGAACACCTGTCTGCATTTTATCTTCCTCCGTACAAGTTGCTTCGGCTTTCCTCTGCGCGCTCCTGGCCTTTTAGAAGGTCGAATGGATTTTCTGCAGTAGTTTCGCCAGTGTTACTCGAACCAATATTCCGGAATAACTCACTTCTCCCGCGGCGTGGACTGTAACGTCGGGCCGATATGCCGAAGTGCTTAGCCCGAACCAGAAGTTGAACCGAAATGAGTTTCAGTCGCGATCCCTGGTGGCAGGAAATGAGAGAGTGGTTCCATTCTGTCAACTTATAAAACCACAGGTGACACACCTGCTATTGAAATATATTGTCCCCAGAAGTATTGTAGTAGTAGAGTAGTTAAAAGTGATAATGAGAATGTAATAATAATAATAATAATAATAATATCGCTCTCTTCACGAAAACAGTCCAGTGAAGATCGAAGCTTCCCCTTGCCTTGTCCACACCGCTGGCCCTCCAGGTTTGCCACACTTCTTCTACGCTTCACAGTTGCCACATTGCGCGTTCTACGTCACGGACACTGCCGGCTTGGGCTTGTAACGATTCCTTTGAAAGTCAATGTATTCATTACAAGCCGGCAGTGTCCGTGACCGTACGTATGCGGTTGATTGTGCCTTCCCTGGTGTATTGTGTAAGGATTGATTATTCCTTGCTTATTGGCAACACTGTAGGTGAGTGACGTAATCTTTTCTGGACTGTTTCCATGGCGTTAGCTTTAGTAATAATCAGTTTTATAACAACAATAACGGGTGATTTTCAAATGCCGTACAAATTCCACAAACAAAATGACTAAGGTACTCGGAACCTTTGATCGTTAGTTTTCTTTCTACACTCGTATTATCCAACCTCGGAGCGCTCCGGAGCGGAGTGGGCAAGTTCTTTGAATATCGCTTCTCGCTCCGGAGCGGAGCGTCACAAGGTATCGCTCCGCTCCGGAGCGGAGTGAACAGTTTCCTAAAATTTCGCTCCTCGCTCCGGAGCGGAGCGAGAAATTTTCCAACTTCCTCTGCTCCGATCCGGAGCGGAGCGTGTCAAGGTAGCGCTCCGCTCCGGAGCGGAGTGAACCATTTTCTAAAACTTCGCTCCTCGCTCCGGAGCGGGGCGAGAAATTTTCCGATTCCCGCTGCTCCGCTCCGGAGCGGAGCGGGCTAAGACATCGCTCCGCTCCGGAGCGGAGCGAACCATTTCTTAGAATCTCGCTCCTCGCTCCGGAGCGTGGGCAACAGTCGGAGCGTTCATCCGCTCCGCTCCGAAACCCTGGAAAAAATTGAATTAAATGAAGTTTATCCAATTCTTGTGTAGCTTAACCAATTGAAACAACTAATACCTTAATTACATTGATCGTAATTGCATTTCTATGTTTTACAGTACGTTCACTTACCAACATTTTTATATACTTTGTCTAGCTGGATGGAAGAGGGAAATAAGTGTACACTTCCTTCAAAGGAAATAAGAATGAATCTTACAAATGGCCTTCGGCAATGACGTCCAAAGGCCAGAAAGCACCACGAGGAACCATTTGCTTTATTACATTCAGATTAATCATGAAGTACAGATGAACACAAACAGTACATCAAAAGAAAAGATTCTGGTACATCAGCCATTACAAATACCAAAGGACTTGCAACAAATATTTGACAGTCCATAGATAAAAAAAAATTGTCACGAGAATTGTGAGAAACTCTGGAGAGGAGTCCTCCAAGTACCTCCACTACTTTTACTTCACACCATTTCTCCATCATAACATCCAAATATCATTCATATCTAAAGAGTGTGTGTGTACACACACACACACACACACACACACACACACACACACACACACACACACACACACACACACACACACACACACACACACACAAAATGGTTCTCTGAAATTCACAGTAAGACTGGCGTCGCAGAAGTGGGACAAAATATATCATTGTTGAAATAAGAAATCAAAAATGTAAGTTTGGATCAAGATATTCATTTTAACATATTGTGTCAATATTACATTTAATCAGATATGAGAGACTTCTTATGATCTTCTCACAACTACAATCATTCGAAGTATGTGACTAGATAAATTTGGATCTTAAGTATACAAAACAATTGAAAACTCAACATGATATTAACATGTCAATGATTTAAATTCAATGTTCCTAGACAACACCTGCAGTGGAAATGTTATCTGGGGGATGCTTCTGTGGTTTATATATGGCAATGAGACAGTTGGAGGATGCTTTGTGAAACTTTTGCAACCTATGGGGTGGGGGACCATTCCCCGCATGCACCCTCAAAACGAGCGCTCCACTTGGAAAGAGATCTGGGTTTAATTAATTACTCGTTATACTATTTCTTGTTTAGGTATAGCCTAAGTTTACATTGCTGCATTTACATTATATCCATTATGTTACTGATGATGTATTTATTTCGGTACACTACCCCTATTCATTGGAGTTGTCCACCTGTAAAGCCATTTTCATAACTTTCAAACGAAGATTTAGAATTGTGTGAACCACAACATGAGAGAAATTAGCAAAATTTACAAAGTACCTGAAGTATTGAATAACTGCCACATATTCCAACATTAACAAAAAAAAAGACAATCGGTTCTATTATCAATAGTAGTGAATCTTTAAATTTTAAAAAAATGTAACCAGCATGCAATTAGTGTAAATGCATTCAATGACAAATAAGATTCAGAGTTCAATATTAACATTTGAAGAAAATTCAACTTCTATACCAACGTTATTCATATAAATCTGATATTCTCACTTCTGTACTGAAGAGGAACTTCCTGTAAGTAAGGTTTTAATATTTCAAGTAGCATTTGCTTTCGAAAACTTGTAATGCTAAGGCTTACATTATCATATTTGTTGAAAATAAATTATTACAACTTTATTGAATAAGCTAAGATTTTTATTCATAATTAAAATTAAATTGAAAAAAAAACAAAAAAAAACTGGTAGCACATTTCTTAGGTGCTGATATTTACAGAGGGTTGGTTGTCAATCTCGGTTAGAGGGTTGACACTAAGTAGTCCACTGGTATGGAAACATAAGCAGTGTTTCTGGTACCAGCGCACACTCATTCTTTTCAAGTTTTGTCCCACTTTTGGTGTCGCGTGTCCCACTGAGATGCAGTATAACCAGAGAAGTACTACATAATAATCACCTGTTGTCAGATCACACCAATAACATATTCCAGCACCATCCGACAGATATGGACTTCATACACAGGTGAAGGCAGTGATGATCCTATGATGCACAATGTGTTTTGGATGTTTAAATCAATACATACTTATATTTCAGCTGTCGTTAAGTCGCACACACTCAAATTACACTCAAAGATAGATTGCAACACTGTTCCAAACAAGTCCCCTGCTTCCAACAGATACATTTCGGTTACAATCTGAAGAATGCCATCACATAGACAAATCAATTCACTTGAGTAGTAGTTACACCCACGTGCTGTCATCGAAGCTTCTCTGTAGATCTAACCTGCTCCACCCATGGAAAGCCTAGAACAAAAAGGAAGAGAATGTACTAGAATGAGTTTTATTCAAATTGAAATGTCAATAGTATATTTACATGATTTGTATTTATATAGAAATGTTGATACAGTAGTTTATTTCTCATAATTTTTATTATTTTGTTATAACTAAAATAACTGTTTGTGTTTGGGGTGGAAAATAAATGGTTTTGAATGTACTATTGTTTCATATAAATTATTAACATTTTTCTATTGTCTATTACTATATTTTTCATGATGAATAAAACTAAACCCATATCTGAAAAAAAAATTAAGAGGCAACGTTTTAAAGAGTGGAACTGCACGTAGTTTTTTCTTCAATGTCTAATTTCCGTCTTGTTTTCAAATCAAAATTTGATATTTTAATTTTATATATATATATTATATACTACTCCCTCTGTCCCATAATTATTGTCCGGTACACTTTTGTTTGTTGCCCCATAATAATTGTCCGATATTCAAACTGTGACATTGGTGTATACAGAAGAAAATGAAACACGGGAATATGTCATACAACGTTATTACTCAAGGACCAGTACAAATTGGCCGATCAAGTATCCAAAAGAACCTAAAAAAATTACTATTTTGGCATACCGGACAATAATTATGGGACAGAGGGAGTATTATATATTTCCTATTAACAATTTTATTTGAATTACAGGCTGCACTGTGGGAGAGTGGTTAGCACATCGCCGTAAGACGCCATGGTTCCCGGGGTTCGAATCCCGGCCTGGGCACGGATGTTTGAGTTTCCTTTTATGAATTTCATCATATCATCACTCATCCCCATCTTTGGAAATCAGCCAAAAGTGGCACAAAAATAGATGTGAAATAAAGCAAATAAATCAATCATCTGAATTCTGATTATGAATAAGTGTTAAATGAGTCAGTTTGCTAATGTTATCAGAAATGCCAAGAAAAGTATCTGAAGCAGATGGTCCCACGTTTCATATCCGATTGAGGCACATAGTAAGCTCTGATACTACTATAAACTGTAGGTGCAGACCCGATTAGCCTATCTGTGGATAAAGTGGACTTTGAAAAACTATAAACAAAGCAATCCGAAAATAAACAGTACATAATCTAATATTAAATTGGAAAACTCTGAAGCAAACTGAAAGTAAATAGTACCATTTAACATTCAAGTTCGAAAACTGTAGCATCCTTTGTCTAAGTGATTCCATATAGTTACATAGGCAGAAGAAGATAGCATCTATAACTTATTTCCAACTCAATCTGCTCTAAAAAAAAACATTGCTTCCCCCCACTTTCAGTAAGAAGTTGTTGTTTTTAAAGCATGGAATCGCAATGTGCTCCATGAATCTGGGCTTGTTCGGATGGACAAACGGGACAATTGAACTGCTACATTCTGTATTACTTCACATCACTTTAAACCAGTATGTTCTTTATTTTGTGATATCGAGAGAAAGGACGGTCGGCCTGTTTGAGGATGATTACATTGCTGGTGTAACTAAGTGATCCTTGTATGTTTTACAGAGGTATTTATAGTTGGCAGACGTCCAATTTTCTTCTTAACTATGACTTTGTATCTTAAAATACTTATAATTATAAACTTACATTAACCGGAAGCTGCCAACATCCCTACCAACAGCGTGAAGAACATCTGTGTTGATGAATCGTGTTTCTAAATCCATCTAATTGATGAGTCTGTTTATGAAGTTCCTTTCTGGGTCCTCAAAGTTCCATAATGTGAACAGTTTCTGTGATGAATCACTCTTACACTGAAGATTGTGCCTTAAAAATATTCAAATTATACCATGAATGATGACATACATAACTTCTACAGACTAGAATTAATTTTAAAACAAGTCAAATTGTGTGTTACAATTGACGATAACCAACATAAATGTTTGATAGTGTACAATAAACATTTACTAACAGTTCATTCAGTACTTGCATTATATATTAACGATGAATGTGTCCACACATTTAAGAAAATCTTATGTGAAAAAATGTACTTGCAAGATGTGGTAAACAATTGTGATTGTAGCATAATTGAAAAGGTTTGCAATATCTCAGCAAACATGCTAAGGGTCTACTAGTGATATTTTGTCTTTCCACAAGTAATAAACATCGGGTTACTCCAAAATAGCTATTTCATATTTTCGTACATGAAACTAGCAATCACTTCTTTCAACCTACTCTTAAAGATATTGGCTTTATATTACCTGGAAAATTTACCAATAAACTGGTCAGTTCCACTTACTCACTAATGCAATCAGCTCTCTGAGGTAGGAAGGGTCAGAATTGTTGTTTTCATCCATGGAAATCTCAGTTCTGCCTTCATTCTCCGCTCCCAAGATGTCAGAATCCAGTCGCAGATCAAGTAGAAGAGATACGGACGAGATGAAAAACTGCATGGAAGATTAAAAAAAACACTTGCCAGTTTGTTACCAATGCAGACAAATGCAGCACAACTCACAAGTTACTATTAGTTATCCATCTATTTGGGTTGACCACGAATTTGAAACAAAGCCAGAAAGGCTTGCAATTGCGAAATTTGAAATAATGAAACATTCAACAATTCTAAAAGAAAAGTGACAACTCTATTTTATAATAATGAGTTAGTTATATATGAACGGTTGGAAGTATCAAATTCAGATTTTTTTGACAAGCGATACAGACGAAAATTGTACAATTACACATATCCCCTCAATAAATCAAATTATTAAGGTTTATTCGGAATTTAGAGGTAATTAATTGGGGAGGATAATAACTAATCACAGATGTTTGCCAATACGCAATCAGTTTGAGCAGGACAGGACAATTATAATCATCTAATCCAGTGTTCCGCAACCGGTGTGCCGCGGCACACTAGTGTGCCGTCACAAGGTGTGACGCGAAATTTTACCTAATATTGTAAGAAATTAATTGTCGATTTTAAGTAAGAAGGTGCTTGTTTATTCTTGCTGATAACTTTTATGTTTTCATAGAAATTAAATGTAATTTATTTACTCAATATTGTTATGGTTTGCTCATCTTATATGTATTCTCGCCTGTAATATTGGGCCGGTTTGATGGGTTACAGGCGGCAAACTTTGTGTGCCTTTTAGCGGCCCGCACCAATCATACAATAGAGCTATTCAAGCGAGTTCTTTGTTTGTAATACTGCATCTTTTGTGTACGACTGGCTGTTTTGTGCCTGTTTGTCGGCGCTTCTTAAACTTTATTGCCCTTTTCCTTCGCCGAAGGACCCACACATTGTCAGACAACAATTACAGTATTTCAGTTCAGTTCTATCACATCTGTGCTCTGCATATGCGGATTTATTTGCAGGTGATAAAAACTAAAATATGCTGACTAGTATGGATAAGATTCAAGGATTTATTAATAAGTTGAACTTGTGGATACAGACAATTGAAAATGGATCGTGTGAGATGTTCCAAACTGTATGGCCCCTTGCTGACGATAACAAGGTGTTGATGGACTTAATTAAAGAACATTTAGTACTCTTGCAGCAGACTTTCAAAAAATATTTTGGTTAGAGCGTTGAAGATTTTGACTGGGTTCGTGATCCATTCAGTATGGATTCGAAATATCTTCCGAAGAATTTACGCTTACAAGTGGAACTGGTAGATTTGAAAGCAGACAGAACATTGAAATTAACATTTTTCGAAGTGCCTTTGAATACATTTTGGTTGTCAATAAGCAGTGAATACCCGGCTATCTCCGAGATGGCAGCTAATGTGTTATTACCATTTTCAACTACTTATTTGTGTGAAATGGGCTTCTCGACGTTGACTGCAATTAAAACATCAAAGAGAGAGAGACTCAAATCCATCGATGAAGAAATGAAGCTTGCTTTGTCAACGATTCCGCCACGAATAAGCCGTCTGTGTGCAGCTAAGCAGGCTCAAGTATCACATTGAAGGTATGAGTAGAGTAATTTACTTTAAAATTCGTATTAGAAATGTGTATTTTCTACAGTGAATTAAAGTTAATAAATTTTTAATAAATGCATAAGTCTATTCATGTTTTATAATAATAATAATAATAACAATGATGATGATAATAATAATAATTGATTACATAACGACGTAATATTTCGTAATTATATTAAGATTCATATGATTTTGAGGGGACAGATATTTTGGTGCGCCGCGTTGGGTCTAGGCCCATCTCTGGTGTGCCGTGAGTAAGAAAGGTTGCGGAACACTGATCTAATCAACCTACATAGAAACTAAAAACCACCACCAACACACAACCCGTGACTACTGTGCACCCTCATGCAAGTTCTACCTGGTTGAAATATTACAAAAGGCATATTAAGGAAATTCAGCGTAAATTGCACAATACACCCATGTGTATGTAATATGCGCTTGTAATATTCACTACAGTTAACTATTGCTGGACCTATTTACGACACTTGATTCATCGAAAAGCACAATATCTTGTTTATAATTCGTTCAAGAAAGAACACAGTTTTAACTAAATCACGTGCCAACGTAACTTTTGTCTGTATCTCCAAAACTACTACTCTTCAAATCCAGTTTATCTGGTGGGTAAAAGCAGTAAGACTTCTTCAGTTGACTGCACCACGAATGTTCATTCCAAAATTGCTTCTCCATTTTCTTGAACCCACTTCAGCATCCCTCTCCACAATTATTTGGTAACCTCCGAAGCAACCATCGCATGAACGGGTGCCGCAACATTTATCAGCATAAGAACAAGAGCCTATAGAAGGAAAGAAAAATGTACATTTCATAAACAAAAAAATTAAAATTTCTCTCCCACCCCACATGATACCTAATTACATGAATACATCTGTAGTTAACATGAAAATATTCCTTGCTTTGCTTGAGACAATCCTCAAGTTCCTGTTAAGCTCTCAAATCTCTTCCTGACGTCAACAACATACAATTGTAAAGATTTACCACAGAAGTTATTGGAACTAAGCACATAATCCAAAACTTTTGCCACGTAAAATTATCTGAATTAACCACATGATGAAATGCCTTACAAGCATAAGCTTTGAGAAAATCCTTGTAAATATATATATATTTACATATATTCTTCCTTGTATATGCAAGCACCGATACTCATACAGAATGCAGCTATACAATCCAAAAAATAATTTTTGAATAGATTCTTGATACATTTCTTCTGGGTAGTGTTGTTTAGTGAAAGGTCAACGGTTGTACAATCAAGTCCCAACGATTTGAGTGGCTGTCCACTGCACCCATCTGGAGGGATCGCTTCCTCCTATCTTCAACACTCCTACATTTTTGTCTCCTTGAGAAGTTAAGATTTCTGCATCCCGCCAGTGTACCGACAGTCGTGACTCTGGTTTTTCAATTTCATCTTGATTCCTGAAAGGTTTGAGAGATTATTAATTAATCGTAACAACTCATAAACGAAGGATTGACTTTTCATAACTAACTGCATCTAATAAATAGAAAATGCTACTCACTATGTATTAATTGTTTTTCTTCTGAATAAAATCAACTGAAGTTTACTGTAATTTCACCCAAGTATTTTTTCTTTAATATTTGACCATGTTTACATGAAACTAAGAAATAATTATATGACAATTGAACATTACTTTTTTAGATAAAAACACGCATTCAATTTCAAGAAGTAAATTCAACAAACCATGCTGGAAGGGTTTTAACATAGATTCGCAGAGTAAAAAAAGAAATTTCTACTAGCATAACGTTATGTAATAAATAATTTTGAAAATATCAACAGAAATGGTCTTTCGGGGGAAAAAAGATCGTTCGTATTTGCTTGCTCCGAATCAGAATAAATGTAAATAACTTCCGTTAAGATATATACGTAAGAATTTTGATGTCAGATGGAAATGATAGCATCAACATTAAAGAACTTAGCCAATACTAGTATGTGCATTGTAATTAAACAAATTACTACATCACACAAAACTACAATGATTAGAACTAAACCACACCCAAATTACTCTACCACCTTATGTTAAGTTCATATTGGCTAGTTCTGTCTGAATGACTATACGTAATTAGGTTAAGTGCGTACTCCACACAAAAGTCAGTTGGTTATGGTTAGCACAGCAAAATTAACTATCCAGCAAGATGAGTCAAATTCACAATTACCAAATCGACACTCTTGATTCACAAATGACACATGCATTCATCAGTAACACAATATCAGGAAATGAAAATCCTAATAAGGGCAATAAATTTACCAACTTACGTTCCTTTTATGTCTTAAGATACCATCACACACATTCCAACATCCCACTTGTCTGTTTCTATCTGATAAAGAATACTTACTTTCAACTGGTTAACAATGATAAGTCTATAGTAACGTTCACTTCAGAACCGGAAGTTCCTGGATTGGCTGGTCGAGTCCAATCAACTCTATAGGCACCAAGTCAATTGCAGAGTGATAGTCTCTGGAACGATGCTTATGTGAATGCCTATATAATTACAAAACAAGAGAAATAACTACAATTTCTTGTGAATCAATATTAATATCAATTTAAATTACACAAATTAAATTAAAGATATCGATACCTTTAAACAACACATCATATTATGGAAGTCTCCCCAAAATTATCAGTGCCTTGACTTCTTTAATTATCGTATTTACTTACATATGATTACTGGTTAGATTTATCGAATATATACATTAATTTATTTTTTTATATTTATTCTTTACCTTCTTATATAGATTCTATTGTTTATCATCTTTTCAATTTGCTTTGTTCTTATTTATAAAGTTATTCACATATATTATGTTAATTCTTAATCTTGCACGCCTGGTGCTGCCATCTCTGTTCCGCTTTGGCAAACTATTTACATTATTTGGTCCTATTGGGTACGTAACAATCTAGTAAAGATAATTTTAAACAACTTTCTGGAAATTAAGGTCTCATCAAACTCCAACCTGCTACCTGTTTCTGACGTCATATAATATAACGTCCCTTCACAACTGCTCATCTTCAAATGTGTTATATTTTACATTGTTGACTTTCTTCTGCTTAACAGTGAACGTGATTTCTCTCCTCTAAGCTGCTTCCTCCTTGGATGACCAATAACTTAATAAATTGTCACCATCACTAGTATATCCATAACGGCCACAAGGGTACTTACACGATAAAGAATATCAATAAATGTCTGAAAAGAAACAAAAAGGTACAGTACAGTATTCCTCAGATACAAAAATATAAAAAATATAAGAAAATTACTTCACACATTGCATCGACTTAGAACTCTTCTAGAATTTCAGTTCCACTTTACACCTATACGAAAAACAAAGATTCCATCAGACTTTTGCAGATTAGTTCTTACAGATGTAGTTCACCGAGGCCAAATATCAAACCTACAAGGAAAAATCTTTCAATTGTTTAACTATATTAGTTACAAACAGCAAAATATTGAAAATCATTGCAAGGATCAAAAAGAGCAACCAGCCTTCTTTACATTGTAATTGTTATGGACAACAAATATTTTTATTTAGTAAATTGTATTCGCGAACTAATCTTGCAGAACCATCTTTATGATTTGTCACAAAGAACATCAGGCACTGAAATCTCCAATTACCAGTTTTTAATTCTACTTGTATTCGACTCGCCAAGTTTCATATTCCAATGTGCTTCGTAATCTTATCTGGGTCATTGTTGGCAGGTGGAAGTTGACAGCGTTGCTCAGTGAGATTGAAATGTATGGCTCACGGCTGGTGTTACGGGCAGGCAGGTGGAAGAACTCTCTGCAGTTCCTCCTAGTCAAACTCTGTGGTACACTTTCACTTCCTTCAGGACAAGAACTTCCGTTGAAGAGTTTAAGGTTAAAGCTCAGAAAACAAGAATTCCAATTATTTTCTATCTCCTAAAAGTAGTGTAAAATACAATATTATAAACCCGAGAAAGTATGAGCGCCCCTCTGGCAGATTTGCCTACACTTAAAACTAGCTCAACATGCCCATATGAGCTTTTTGCTCAAGTGTGGAACCCTGTCTAATCCAAGATTTTTGTAAAAATGCCCTCGGGAATTTCCTGAGAAAGTATGACCCCCCTCAGATTGATTTGTCTACACTTACAAAAGGCACTTCTGCGAGATTGTTGTCCATAAACCTGTCAAAAATATGCCCCTCTTGATATTTTTTTTGCCCACACCTAAAACTACGCCAAACGTATTAACACACACACACCCACCCACCCACACCCACACACACACACTGATCTTGACCTTGACCTTTTTTCGATTATTTTTTCGATTATTTTTTCGATTATTTTGACCTTGACCTTGAGATGACCTTGACCACACCCACCCACATACACACCCACACCCACCCACATACACACCTACACCCACCCACACCCACCCACATACACACCCACACACACCCATACATATTTACTTCCGGTCCACTTGTGGCCTATTTCTGGTTTATTTATATTGCATCATGTTTTGCAACAAATTATTACCCAATATTATGCATTAGACATGTGTTGTTTTCTGATTGGTTGGTTATGACATAATGTGATGATGTGTTATATTCTGATTGGCTTATTGTTTCAGATGTTTTCAATGCGGTCCGTGCTTAGGGTATATAAAGAGATTTTGCATTGCATATCAGCCAGTATTGTGAGAGTTGTTAAAGAGTGAGGGTGTGTTGTTGTAGTGCTGCTCATATTTTTTAAACACAAAAATATTGCAGATTTGTATAAATTGAATTACAAATCTATTTGATTTAATATATAGAATTTTTAACAACCTGTCATAGGTTTATTAAGTATAAAGTTTTGATTTGGACCCCAAGAAATTTTATATAAATACCAAAGCCAAAAATATTAACACACATACACACACACACACACACACACACATTAAGTATACAAAACACACTGCTGAACCCAACTGATATTTTTTATTAAGCATAGAATTTTGATTTGAACCCCAAGAAATTTTATATAATAAACAACAACAAAAAATGCCAAATCAAAAACATTGTAATCAATGCAAAAAGAATATATCTAGCCCCAATTGGGCTAAGCATCAAAGGAATTGTAATCCAGACAAATGCAGAACTCCCACAAAAATATGCCCTAAATGCCATAGAAAATATAATCTGGAATATTTCACATATAAACATAAAGGTACTTGCTCTGCACAGTCATCAACATTGCCCCCACAACCATCTACATCTGGTCTGAAAAGGAAGCATGAAACAGCTGTTAATGCTAGAGCAGCAAAGCAGCCACGCTATGAACCCATCCATAGCAGTTTTAACGGCCAATTAAGGGATCACCGGTTTGTATCAGAGCCAAGATGTGGTATTAAGAATTTTTTGTACAGTATAAATCCTGATGTGCAGGCAATTCTAAATGCACAAAATGGCTCTTATAAGCTGTCCCTCAAATTGTTTACATAATATAAGAAATCAAATGGCACAAAATTTACACAGCCCCACATAACAGAAACTGTACCTGTATATTCAAATACAAATTCAGACAAAATAATAAGCAGTTTGATAGATCAATTGAATATTAAACACTCTGAATTTGCTGCAAAAGAATCAGGATGGAGCCTATGCGGATCTCCACACAAGTTATATATTAATATTTCTGAATTCAGACCATTACAAGGATCTACATATCTGCCATTACCTGCCAATATTAAAAACAAAAGAGCCGTGGTTAATATAGAAAATAATGATGAGAAATGCTTTTTGTGGTGTATTTTAGCTGCTTTGTATCCAGTTTCAAGGCATCCTGAGCGAATAAGTTATTATAAACAGCATGAACACATTTTTAATGAAGCAATGGAGGGTTTAGAATATCCAATGTCTGTTCAGAATATTGATAAATTTGAAAAAAAGCCAGGGATATTAATGGTAAACAATTATCTATTAATGTATTTACTTGTTCTACTGGCCGTGGCAATTGCTTGATAGAACCTCTCAGAATCAGTACATTTGATGATGATTCTGCTGTTCCGATTGATCTGCTCTTAATTGAAGGGAATAATACACGCCATTATACTCTGATACATAATCTTGAAGCTTTAGTCAGAACACAACTAGACAAAACTCATAAAATATTCAAGTTGTGCAGAAGATGTTTGTCTGTATTTGATGGTAGAAAAATGGTGAATGGGGTTCGTGAAAAAAATGCAGAAATTGCTAAAAACAAGTTAATTGAGCATCTGAAATACTGTGGCAACCATAAACCTGGTCTAATGGTGATGCCTAATCCAAGTGAAAATGCCAAATTCAAAAAATTTGAAGCCTTGTTGGAACACCCAGCATATATAGTCTGTGATTTTGAATCAAACCTCAAACCCCTTGCATTCTGTAGCCCAGATCCTGATGAATCTTCAATTACATCATACCAGCTACATGAACCTTCTAGTTTTTATTATGTGGTTGTACAGGATGGTGTTGTTAGTAAAGAATATTTATACATGGGACCAGATGCCATCAAAGAATTTGCAGATGAAATAGAAAATGAGTGCCGTTGCATAGCATCTAATGTCTTATTAAAATCAAAACCCATGTTGCCTTTAACAGAGAAACAGATTGAAGATTTCAACAATGCAGAAAAATGCCCGGTATGTGATTGTGAATTTTCAGATACAAATATCAAGGTGAAACACCATTCCCATACAGATGGTAAATTCTTAATGGCCCTGTGTAATAGCTGTAATATTAAGATCCAGAGACCAAAATTTGTTCCCATATTTTGCCATGGTGCATCCAATTATGATTTTCATCATTTGATCAGGTACGAGGGGTTCGACAAGCAGAATTTAAATATTTTAGCTGAAAATAATGAAAAATATATTGCCATTAGCAAAATAATTAAAGTTAATGCTGTTCCTATTCACTTAAGATTTCTTGATTCATACAGAATTTTATCGGCTAGCCTGGCTACACTGGCCACTCAATTATCTGATGATCAATTCAAAATCACATGTGCTTTGTTTCCAAATCAGGACCTGAAAATAATTAGGCGGAAGGGTGTATATCCATATGACTATATTACAGATTTTTCTAAATTTGATGAGTGTTCTCTGCCACCACAACAAGAGTTTTACAGCAAAATCAGAGGATCTGGAATCACTGATGAAGATTATCACCATGCCCAGTTGATGTGGAACAATTTAAAATGCCAGACATTTGGTGATTATCACAAGGCTTATTTAAAACTTGATGTGACCCTCTTAGCTGATATACTGCAGGCATTCAGAAAATCTTCCATTGAAAATTATAAACTGGACCCAATGTATTTTTACAGTGCGCCAGGCCTAGCATGGTCTGCAATGTTTTTAAACACTAAAATGCAATTGGATCTGATCCAGGATCAAGATATGTATCTGTTTATGGAACAATGTATAAGAGGAGGCATGGTGCAATGTTCTCAGAGATATGCCAGAGCAAATAACAAATATATTCCTGATTATGATCCAGCACTGCCATCAAATTATATACTGTATGTAGATGCCAACAGCCTCTATGGTTATGCCATGATGAAAAAACTGCCATATGCAGGGCTTGAGTGGGTCGAAGATTTCAATATTGAAGATCTTAAGGATTTTGATGACAGTAACTATGGCCTGTTCTTAGAGGTTGATCTGACAATTCCTGATAATTTACACAACATATTTTCTGATCTGCCCCCAATTCCCGAGGTTAAGTGTTCACCTGGCTCTAAACAGAAGAAATTGATGATGACTCTAGAGCCGAAACAGGATTATGTCTTATATTACAAAAACCTCCAGTTCCTGATGAATCATGGTGTTCAAGTGACCAAAGTTGGAAAAGTTTTGAGGTTCAGGCACTCAAGATGGTTGAAACCTAATATTAATACAAACACAGAGCTTCGAACATCTGCAATGAGCCAATTTGATAAAACTTTGTTTAAATTGATGGTCAATTCAGTGTATGGCAAAACAATTGAAAATGTACGAAAACATATTGATGTTAAAATAATTACTGACCCCAGCCGGAGCAAAAAATTGATTGCAAACCCCAACTTCAATTACAGAAGAATTTATGATGAGAATATGGCACTTTTCAACATGAAAAAAAAAGAGATTAAGTTTGATAAGCCTATTTATGTAGGGGCTGTGATATTGAAATTTGCCAAATTACACATGTTAAAATTGTATTATGATGTGTTGAAGCCTTTTTATAAGGATCGTGTAAAACTGATGTACATGGACACAGATAGTTTTGTTCTTGATATTCAAACAGAAGATGTTTATCAAGATATAACACAGCCTGAATTGTTTAAATATTTTGATACCACTGAACATTCAAAAATTAAACACCACAACAAAAAGGTGCCTGGCAAGTTAAAAGATGAGACACTTGGTGATGTTATTGTGGCATTTGCTGGGTTAAGGGCCAAGATGTACAGTTTTGAAACATGTAGTGGCGCTGTTGCCAAAAAGGCCAAGGGCATTGGCAGAGTAACTGTTGACAAAGAGCTTGAATTTGAAGATTACAAAAATTGCCTCAAATCATGTAGCACAATCAGAACATCAGAAAATAGAATTCAGAGTGTGGATCACTTGTTGACTACAAATATTGTAAGAAAAGTGGCTCTGGACCCACATGATGATAAGAGATGCATTTTATCATGTGGCATACATACTCTACCATGGGGTCATTGCGATTTGAAAAGTGGCAATCAATGCCCAATTACAGAGCATGATTTGAAATAAATAAACATGCCTATGAACTTATTTGGGTTCAAAAACAGGCTATTATGGACCTGCCAACACCACAACCCTCTTCTGATATAATATCTAAACTAAGTGCTTTGTTAATTATTCATCTGAACAGCATACTTACAGATGTTGATGATGAAACAGGTAAAACATTGTACATATTTAACAATAATTTAAATTATTACCAATTACCTGTAGGTGGTCAATTGCAATTTATTACAACCCCTGAGGGTAATGTCAAGATTTCAGGAGGGAGAAATATTTATAGAATTAAGCACTCAAACATGATTTCTGGCACTGTATATACTGTTTCTGCTGGTGACTGCTTATATATTGAGGTCCCTGGATCATATGACAAGCTTATACCTTTTTTATAGAATTAAGAATCAGATATTCAATAATAAATAACCACTAAAACAAAAATGCCTAATGATATATTTGGTCATACAAGGCATGAAGATCACAGTGATGAGATTCTGATGCTTGATGTCAGAGTCAAAAAATTAAGAAGTGATTTACAAGCTTTACAAACCACACTCAATGCCAGTTTTAAACTAGAAATTACAAATTTGCAATCACAATGCATGGACCCTCTTCTTAAAAGTGATTCTGAACTCAAATTATTGCTTCAGAAATATACTGACCTGGCAACATTGGATAATTTTCAAAGTTTAGAAGAAGCTGTAGCAGCTCTTCAAGCCAAATTTAAGACCCAGGCCACCAACTCGGAGCAATTGAAACAGCAATTGGAAAAGCAGATAAATAATGTCTAGACACAGCTCCAAACAATTGTCAAAAGCATAAAATCACAAGAAGATTTTGATCTAGTGATTTCCACTCTAAAAGAACAGATTCAATCACTACAAATACCTAATCTGGACCCCTTGAACAATGCCATAGCCGAGGTTAAAGAAAAAATTGAGACACTTGAAAATTTTATGAACAACTTGCCATCTTCTGATGCTTTGAGTGCAATAACTCGGAGTGTTGCAAACATTAAGCTGCAACTTGAAACATATGAAGATTTTGGAAAAATTCAAAGTACCATAACCCATCTTGAGGGTACAATAGCAGCAGTGCAAAGTGATTTGACAAATGTACAAGAATCTCTAGAATCCCGCCTGCCTGGTATTGTAGACACACTTGTCAGTGTCCAGCAACAGATCACAAAGCTTGAAAAGCTCAACACTGAATCTGAGATATCTCATTTTCATCACTTGATCGATGATATCCAAACAAAACTTGAAATTTTACAACAATCAACACCCACTCAGGCAGATATAGCCCTGCTCCAAAATGCTATGCAAAATGTGGCTGATGCTTCTGAATTAAATAATGTGAAATTGGCACTTGAATCTTTGCAAAATACTGTAACAAATCTGCCTACATCACAGGAACTTAAAAATATTAAGAGAGCAGTGAATCGCATATTGAAATAAGAAGATATCAAGAATATCCAGACAGAGATCAAACAACTCACTCAGACAGTGGCCACTCTACCAACCATTCAACGTATTAATGAACTGCATGCCCTGTTTGAGGTTATCAGAAGACAGGTCCATGATCTTACTGCTCAAAATTCAAAATTGGCAGTTATTGAAAATTTGCAACAAATTGTAGCTAATATCAAGCAACAGCTAGGGACCATGGAATCCAATCAAGCAAATGCTCTGTTCTCGACATAAAAATCAAGCCAGGCCATGATGATGTTGTTAGGACCATCAATGAACACCTTGAATCTGTAACAAGCAGATTGCTTACAGCAGAAAAAGAAATAACCGGCATAATTGAGAATCCAAAACATACAGTAATTCTTGAATTGTACAGCATCCCCAACAAAGAATATGATTCACCATTTACATCAGGTGGCAAAATATATATGCTGTCCCCTGCACAATTTTATTACCAGTTTTTTGTTGGGGGCACACTGAGACCAATCAAGATCAAATATTGGCTTCAACCACAGGCACACCACTACCCCACCTTATCAATAACAAATGCTGACAACAAACCAAAAATCACCAGTGTAGAGTTAGAGGATTTTACGGATCCCAATACATTAGAAACATCTTTTGCTGAAGATGATGGCTCTCTGCAATTTCATACAAATAGGAGACAAATTATATTTAGAAAATCCTGTAGTATCAGCTGCTGAACACCCCATAGTTGCAATATTCTTGTTTTCATATTATGTCTAGACAAATTATTGTTGATGAATTACACAGACAAGCCAGACATAATTATAAGAGACTGCCAGTAGTCACAAAAGGCATAGATGATTTATGGCAGAGCGACTTGATTGAGATGGCAAGTGGACAGCTGAAAAACTTACACAAAATCAACAAGGGCTACAAGTATCTACTCACTGTAATAGATACATTTTCAAAATTTGCCTGGGCTGTGCCACTCAAATCCAAGACTGGAAAATGTGTTACAGAAGCTTTCAGGACAATCATCAATCAGAGTGGAAGATCACCGCGCTATTTGCAAACAGATAATGGCAAATAATTTTATAATTCTGTGTTCAAACAATTTATTAAAAGCCAGTCAATACAACATTATTTGAGTTACAGTGATCTCAAAGCCTCAATTGTAGAGAGATTCAACAAAACCCTAAAAAATCATATGTATAAACAATTCACACTTCAAGGTAATTATAAATGGCTTAATATTCTTCCAGAACTTCTACATAAATATAACAACTCGGTCCATTCCACAATCAACATGAAACCCTCTGAAGTAACTTCATCTGATGAGCAAAAATTGATCAGGACTGTTTATTATCCTAGATACCAGCCAACAACAAAAAAGGCCAAATACAAGGTGGGTGATCAAGTAAGAATCAGCAAATATAAGCACTTATTTAAAAGAGGCTTTACAAGAAACTGGAGCACTGAATTATTTACAGTGGTTCAAGTTAAACCTGGGACCCTTAACACATATATAATAAAAGATCACCGAGGAGAAATTCTCAAAGGCAGATTCTATGAAGAAGAACTCAGCAAAACTAAACAGCCTGACACATATCTCATAGAAAAAATCATCCGCAGAAAAGGCAACAAGTTATTTGTCAAATGGCTAGGACTTCCAGAACACAGCTGGATCGATGCAGACAAAGTGATAATATGAGCACCTGGGATGTTATAAAAAGGCTGCCAGAACCTGAACAGCAGATTAAGAGAAATGGCAAGTTGCTGCCTGAAAATATTAGATGTCTTATTGTTGGGCCATCGGCTTGTGGTAAAACTACACTAATGATTGATAATTTTTTATTGGCACCCAACTGGTTAGACTGGAAAAACAGGCACTTGTATGTCTTCTCTAAGAGCTTGGAACAATTAAAATATCAGCAGCTGATGAAGCTATATGATGGATTGGATATAGCCACTTTTGAACCAGATGTTAAGCCACTCCATGAATGTCTCGATAATTCTGTTGTTGTGTTTGATGACATTATACTGGATAATCAAAACAAGGTTAGAAATTTCTTTACACAGGGCCGACACAAAAACATTGATTGCTTCTACCTGGCACAGACTTTTTCTAAAATACCGAAGCAGCTGATCCGAGACAACAGCAATTTTATATGTGTGTTTCATCAAGATCATACCAACCTCAAACACATACATGATGAATATGTAGGTGGGGACTTGAGCTACAATGATTTTTCCAAGTTTTGCAGTAGGTGCTGGAACCAGGACAGTTATGGGTTTGTCACAATTGATATGACAAGAAAACCCAATAGTGGCAAATACAGAAATAAAATCAACAATTTTCTAGACATTGAAACATATATAAATAACCATGAAAAGGCCAATCATTGATGATCTTAAATTAAGAGATTATCTTGTAAAAAGATTTAAGGGATGGAAATCACAGAACCGAGGAATTTATGAACAACACAAACATAACAACCTATTATTGATGCTATTATTGAATTAGGTAAAAATATCAAAACTGTTACAGAGCAAAATCAAAATTTGATCACAGAGCTTGTACCTGTAGCTGCAAGGAACATATTAGATTATCCAATCACCCCACTTTCCAGTATTCATACACCTAGTCCTGTTGCTCCTCGAAGAATTGAAGCTACTCAGGATCCTATTGAATTGGGTCTTCTTGCTCAAAAATATTTAAGCACACCTAAAGACAACAAAGATGAGGTCTTTGGCTTATATGCTGACACAGAGCGTGATGGTAGCATCATACATAGAATTGGCAATTTCAGAGTAACATTTATGGGAGATGATATAATTGTATATTCAGAATCTCATCTTGGAGAAAAAGGTGGTTTTGTTAAATATCCCGGCACACCTGGATTGTGGGAACTGATGACTAGGAAAAGACCTGGCAGCTATACAGATCAAGACTATGAGCACTACAAAGAAATATTAATAAAATCAGATGCTCTATACCAGAACAATGATCCCACACAAAAAAGAGTCAAGTCTAGCAGTGGAGCAAAATACAACAATTTAATCAAGCCCATATGGTCACAGATCAAGACTGGCAGTGGAATCAAACAATACAACACCCTGCCTAAAGAATTTGTGTGGGTTGATGATGTCAGGAAACTTGTAGATATGTTATTGGTGATAGCTTGGGAGGAAAATGCTGGCAACCACAATTTTTACAATGAAAAGGTTGGAATTATGGACATGATAAGCACCAAATTGTCTAATTTTATAGTGAATGACACTAAGGGGATTGGATATCTTATAAAAATTATTAATACTCTACCACCTAAATTTTGGAATATTTTTGAGGGTCGGTGGCTTGTTAATGACATTATAAACAAGCTGCCATTTGAACTACACATTCCAGGCTATCAGTATTGTGGTCCAGGCACAAAATTGGACCATAGATTAAACAGAGGTGATCCTGGTGTTAATCCCCTAGATGCTGCTTGTAGAGACCATGACATAGCATACAACACACATTCTGATCTTGACAAGAGACATGTTGCAGACAAAAAATTAGAAGAGGCTGCATTTGGTAGATTTGTAAGCAAAGATGCTTCTTTGAGTGAAAGAATAGCAGCATTGGGAACCACCATAGCTATGAACACCAAACAAAAACTGGGGTGGGGGCTGTGAATATGTATATAATAAACCTAGAATGAAGGCCAAGGGTGTTATGTATCAAATACCTTATGCAGGTCTTAAATCTCTTAAAACTATTGATAGTCTTTTAACCAAAAAGCAGCGCAAGAAAAAAAGCTCTTGTATTGCCAAGGGCCATGGTATGAAATTGTTGCTTAGTACCCCCAATTAAAAAAATTACAGCAATCTAGAAAAAATCACACGTGGGTGGATTTATATTTACTATCCCGGCCATCTTAGCAGCACTTGGGGCTGTTGGGAGCTTGGCTGGGGGATCAGCTGCCATAGCAAAAACAGTAATAGATGCCAAGAAGAATAGGGCAGAATTAGATGAATTGAAGCGCCATAACCTGGCCATGGAGAAACAAGGCAAAGGTGTTAAGAGAGCCATGAATAAGTTTAAAAAACAAGAGCCGCTTACAAACCAAGATATTGAAGCTTTAATCAAGCCACTGGGCATCAAAAATTTTAGGTGTGTACATGTCTGATTCTTTACCAGAACAACCACTCAACAAAGAGTGTGGCATTGTTAATTTGGATAAGTACAAAAATCAGGGCACTCACTGGATTTGTTATCTTAAATATTTAAACAAAGAGGCATTTGTGTTTGATTCATTTGGAGGTGTTCCACCTGAAAATTTAGTAAAATATCTAAAATCAGCTAATCTTAATTACAATAATGCCCGTGTTCAAAACTTCAAAGATGTTAATTGTGGACATTTGTGTTTATCGGTTCTCAGATATATGTCTCAAATAAATAAACCATCAATTGAAAATTTTCAAAAAGCCTTGTGGTATCTGAAACATCATGGGGGTATTCCATCTCACCAGCCAAAATTCAATATTGAAACTCAAATTACATGATGATATAGTGTATCCCAAAACAATAGCTCTCCGAGCATTTTATGGCATGTACTTGATCCCTAATATTACACACCGCAACAACAAAATTGCAGTAGGGGATCAAAAAATTGTCATCACTCCAGGGCAGTATAATCTGTCTACTCTAAATGCTCAATTACCCAGAGGTATAGTCTTAACTCAAAATTCTGTCACTCACAGAGTAGAGATTGTATCTCCTACAGAAACAGTGGATCTGGGTACTATAGGAGAGCTGTTAGGCTTTGAGAACAACACAAAACTTGAAGCGGCCATCAAACACACTGCTATTAATATACCTAAATTCTTAGCCATAGAGACTCTCAATATTCACTGTAATGTGGCCGAGGGTATGATCACCAAATCAAATGGCATAGGCGCTCACAAACAAACTGGCATCATTGCAACATTCAAACCTAATTCTGAATTTATGGAGCCCATCATCTACACTCCATCCCCAACATTATATTTTCCTGTGTGCCATAATAGAATAGATAACATTGAGTTGATGGTCACTAATGAAAAAGAAGAATTAGTTGATTTTGCTGGAGCCACAACAACTGCTATCATAGAGATTAATATTTAAATAAAAATACATACAAAAAAAATGAAAATATTGAGAGTCATGAGCTACAATCATTCCTTCCAAACAGGAGGACATTTGCAAATTTAAATCAACCCAACACAGAAATTGAGGTTGATCTTGATGTAGGGGATGGCTTTATACACCCCCACAGAGCAGATCTATACATCAAATTTGATGTTGTAAAGCTCGATGGTGCAGATTATCCGGCAAATTCAAATATAAGATTGGTAGATAATTTTGTGCCGCATCTGTTCTCCGAAATTGAGATCAGAAAGCATGGTGTTGTTATAAACAGAGTGGATTATCCCGGCATTACCTCCACAGCTTTGGCCACACTAAAATTATCCAAAACCGAGGCTTCTTACTACAAAATAGGTGGATTTGAGGCTGGTGATAAAATTATATCTAAAAGCCACACAGTGCTGTTCCCTATGCGCCTGTTGCCAGGATTCTTCTCAGATTACAAAGATATTATGTGGAAGGGTGGTTTAAGAATCACATTTAGAAGAGCTGCCAATGATAATAATGCTTTGATGAGGTACAGCACATTAAACTCTACAGGGGAAGCTCTGCCCAATACCCTACCTGATGAAGGCAAATGCATTATTCAGACTATGGAGCTAAGAATCCCAGTTGTTGAATATGAAGCCAGTTATGCTCTTAAATACAAAGCAGATATAATAAAAAATCCACAGATTCCTTTACAATTTTATACATATCAATGTGTACAGAAGCCTGCCACTGGTACTTATTATGAGTTTGATGCTACAAATTCATTCTCCAGTATAGAATATGACATGCCGGATTTTGTGGTGGTACTGTTTCAGACTGGAAGACACAATAATCAGGAAAAAAATTCAAGTAGATTTGATAACTGCAACATCAAGAACATATATCTTAAAAATGGCAGAAATGAGGTATTTCCTAGAGAAAATTATAATTTAGACATGTCCAAGGATGATTTCCTTAAATTATATGAAGCATTTACAGCATACAAAAGGGTCACTACTGGCAATACTGACATGTATTACACACCAGATGAATTCAAAGCACAGAGACCCATGTTTGTCATCAACACTTCAAAAAGGAAACAAGTTGTGGTTAATGACAGGACAAACATTAAAATTATCTGTGAATTCCACGATACACTCCCTGATGACACTATATGTAGTGTTATTCTCATAGGTGAAAAATCATATGTTTATGATGTAAGAAATGAGAGAGTCACAGAACAATTCTAGAAGAGCTCTGCTTATTACACAAGTTGAGCCTGGTGTATAATTAAACTTAAACCGGAAGTAAATATGTGTGTGTGGGTGGGTGTGTGTGTGTTAATACGTTTGGCGTAGTTTTAGGTGTGGGCAAAAAGAATATCAAGAGGGGCATATTTTTGACAGGTTTATGGACAACAATCTCACAGAAGTGCCTTTTGTAAGTGTAGACAAATCAATCTGAAGGGGGGTCATACTTTCTCAGGAAATTCCCGAGGGCATTTTTACAAAAATCTTGGAATAGACAGGGTTCCACACTTGAGCAAAAAGCTCATATGGGCATGTTGAGCTAGTTTTAAGTGTAGGCAAATCTGCCAGAGGGGCGCTCATACTTTCTCGGGTTTATAATATTGTATTTTACACTACTCCTAAAAAATATCGAAACATAATCATGGCTTGTAACGCAAATAATAGTCTTGTATAAATACTGCCTTATCCATTGAATAATTTCAACTCGACATTTGGTATTCTCAAGGTACACAACACGCAAACAATAATTCAAATTTGCAAGTTAGAAAATTATTTGCTTTCACTTTTTAAAACACATTTCTGTACAAAGGGTGTAATAGTACATATTGAAAATTGTAATTACAGTTAAATTGTGATATCATACAGTTTAGAAATGGTTCAAAGCAATAGATGAAGCTTGGTTAGGTTTACGTATGTTCCCTGTAATCAAAGTCAAACACGCCTTGTCTTAATGCGAAATAATTTAAAGGTTTTTAATTCGAGATTGTTACAACGACGCTGGGACTTTGCCAATACAGAAGCAGAACATGCAGTTTAGTTAATTATAAACCAACTAACTACTCTACGTAAAAACTAAAATTAATTCAATCATACCACACATGCACTTCTCTACTCCCCTAAGCATGTCCGTATTGGCCAAGTTCCATCTGACTGTTCTGTGAAACGTATATACGGAACTTAATCTATCTCTATGCCACGTGCCAAGATAATTGGTTGCAATTACCAATTGGTAGATCCATCACAACCAACTATTAGCTTCATCAGACATTGTCGTAAAGAATGCGAAATGTTTGCACAAAATTAACAAACAACTTGCTTACAAAACTAAGTAAATAGTTGCATAATTACTGACTATATTTTAAAAGTAAAGGTACTATTATAGTATGGGGATGACACCTATAAATCATATTTCGCATTTTTACATTTTTTACATTGCTAACGTACTATTTTGGAATGCGGAACATTTCCTAAGGTGAAATAATGCATTTCTTAGTAAGATAATGTCTATTTCTTACATTTACGAGTACTTACTGTTACTTGTTATTCGATTCTGTAACACATTATGGCGACAGTATACTGGTTCATCGCGCATTGTGCGAGTGTTTTGTCGATTTATTCAGTGTTGCAACCTCATTCACCGGAAAATACCTACTTTCGTGCCCGGATTTGAAATTATGCTAATACCTTGCAAACCATTGACGTTGGCCTCACAAACCATTTACGTTAGCCCCAAAAACCATTTTCCGTAAGGTTAGGTTAGGTTAGGTTAGGCAAGCATAGTTTTAAAAAAAAATACTCGACACCTCATGTTCTAGTGAAAACATGGCGAGTTTGAAACACTGACTACGGGATTACGCCATCTATTGTGCTCCCGTGCAGAAAGCAAATGGCGGCAGCAGAAACAGCGTGTCGGACAGAGATTTTCGCAGAAAACGACATGTATTCGCATTAAAATGGATCAAAACTACATTCACGAACTTCCACAACGCTACAGAAAACGATTTCCGTAAGTACATTCTCCTGTAAATTTGAAGAAATCCGTCACCCCCATACTATAATGTTACCAAAGTAAATATCTCAAATATACTATGCAATACGTACCTTAGCAGTATTACTATTTTACCTATCAGCCGAGGCGTAAGTACAGCTCACTTTGAGAAGAAATGCAGAACCTTATTTCCACAATCAATTCCCCAAGAAACTACATTTCCTGTGAAACAACAATGTTTTTTCTACAGAAAATTGTTTCGAGCAGCATGAAGAGCAATATATTTTCAGATCCTTAATTAGAAAATGTAGAACAACAAAAATCTTCTTTTAGCCCTTCTATTATACTCAACTTGCCAACTTATTTTATCCCGAAGCTCTAGAAATGAGTTTTTCTAGTTCACGGTTGTGTTTCTGGCCGAAGATGAGATGTAGACTCGTAACTCATTACTTTATAGGAACAGAGGATGGGAGAAGAATTGGCGGGCACACCCTCTTCAGGATTTCAAATCTCTGGTTGTGATACAAATATTTCTCTTTTATAGTTTCTTAAATACAGTATATGGATATTACACACACACACATGGTTATAATACAAGTAATAGTTTCTACACACACACACACTGCGTTACTGAGTATCTGGCTTTGCACACGTAATGAACACCAAGTTCTGAAAGACAATACGCTCACAGTTTCTCGTGAGAGTACGTGGTCTGTTAGGAAAGTAATGAGACTGATATTCTGTAAACGATGAATTTTATTATTTTTACAAATCAAGGTTATCCCCTTCCAAATAGTTCCCTTGGGCAGCTATACAGCGATGTAGGCGTTGTTTCCATTGTTCGTAGCAGTGCTGGAAGGCTTCTGCTGGAATACCTTTTAGCTCGTCAGTTACGCTCTTTTGGATATTATCCAAAGTATCAAAATGGCGTCCTTTCAAGTGGTTTTTGAGCAAGGGAAATAAAAAAAAAGTCACAGGGACTGAGATGATTTATGATTCATCACCTGTGATCACGCAACTGAAGAATTCTGCTTCCCTGTCAAGGCGGCCCGGAAGATCAAGACATACATCCCTCCGATGGGTTTTCTGCTCACGCGTGAGGTTCTTTGGAACAATCTTGGGGCACACTTTTCTCATGTCCAAATCTTGTGTTAAAATTCCATGGACGGTACACACGTTCAAATTTAAATCACTACTGATCATTCTCACCGTTAATCGACGATCTGACCTCACAAGGGACCTCACTCTTTCCACATTGTCATCCGTTTTTGAGGTTGAAGGTCTTCCCGCACGAGGTTCTTCTTCCACTTGTTCTCGGCCTTCTAAAACGGACTTCTGCCATCTGAACACTTGTGCCCTAGGTAGTGCATGTTCTCCATAAGCCCTTTGGAACATTTCATAAGTCACAGTGGCGGATTCGCCAAGCTTAACACAAAATTTGATGGCACAACGTTGATCAAACTTTTGCCAGTCCATTTTCGTAACGCACCTCACAAACAACTTCACGTCAGACGCTCTCAACAATCGTGTAGCAACTGCAGCGTTGCCAGGTCATATTTTCAAAAATCGGGAGATCGTCCCCTGAAAAATCAGGAGGTCTGCTTAAAAAATCAGAAGAACTAATAATAGCAGATTATCAACGTTCTAAGAGGGGGTTGAATGGGAAAAGCTTTCCACTATCATTATTGAACGTTAATTATTAATTTTAGATGTCAAAAAATAATACTGTTATGTTAATACAAATTTTATTTTGAATTTGCACTTCAAGTGGTACGATAACCCCACCCCTTAAATTCACCTAAGGTAAAGGTACAGTTTCCCCCAACCAGTGGCGATGATCGAGTGCCAAAACAGAGGGGGTGCAAGTGACAGTACTGGAAAAAATCCGACCTCGATTTTCTGTTCATCTCTCAGAAATATTCTAAAATAAATGGTTGTGACTGTGCGTGGATTTATGTACTTGGCGTTTAGAAGTTTATGGAAACATTTCGTGATTTTTGTGTTAACTAAGACCAGAGCTTCAGCCACTACTCATTCGGGGATATATTTTTGAATTACTCTACCTGATCAGTGACGTACACTGAGGAGTAGCTAGTCTAGCAGAGATAGATCAATCAATCTCTAATTATTTTCAAATCACAATATTTATTGTATTGTTGAAGACACAGTTCATATGCAACACTTTTTTTTAACGCGCTTCTCGTCCCTCGGTGCGTTCAGCTGGCAAAGCTGGCCTAGCTCGCTCTTCGTCCGCCTCACAGTTCCAGGTAGAAACGGTCGGGCTAAAGAAAAGGAAGATTTCTACCTCTACCTTCCTTGCCCCTCGCCCCCGCTCCCATGGTTGAAAGCCCGTGCTTTCAGGTCCTCCACTCTATCTCCTATAGGACAGATAGGGGATTGGATTCCCTTCGCTTCCTTTGTATGTACTTTTATTATTTATGCAATTGGAACGTCTTATGGGCAAACAAAAAATGTATGCTTTCTTTTCAGTGGCTAGAAAAGCAGGCAAAGGAAACAGTTCGTCTCAACATTTGTCGTTTTTTTAAAATTTCGTTCACCCTTCCTTGTGACAGATTGGAGGCATATAGTGGTTCGGATCCCACATTAAACTATAGGTCTAGTCCCGATTAGCCTTTCTGTGTATAAAGTGGACTTAAAACACCAAATCAACCATCAAATCAACCAACCGTCGGAGAGTGGTTATAACAGCGCGCTACGACACCAGGAGTTCCGGGTTCGAACCCCGACCTGGGCATGGGTGTTCTTTGTGTTTGTCCCTTCATTAATTTTGTCGTATCATCTTCGCGATTAACCAAATGTGTCAAAAAAGCTAATCAAATCAAATCATTCATTGATTGTTTGATTTGGATTATTTTACTTCGCTTTCCGCCACTTTTGGCTAATCGCAAAGACGATACGATAAAATTGATGAAGGGACACACAAAGATCACCCATTGCCAAGCCGAGATTCAAACCCGGCATCTTTGGCTCAGTAGTCAAGTCAAATCGTTTTTGATTTTCGAAAGAGGATGGAAGTTAAGTGTACAATTTTTTGTAGTCATTCCTAACTTTGCAGTTTTTCCTGTCCTTGACATTCTTCTCTTAGGAATTATGGGCTCTAAAAGGCGTTGGGCACGCCACTCATTGCTACCCCAAGTGTCGACGTCACCGCACGTCACTGTACCTTAGCTTGCTTTTATTTAAAATTAGACAAAGTTAGAGGATGTAAGAACGCCCACAGTGTTTTTTAACAACACATTCAAAGCATACTCGCATTGATGGTAATGGAGAAGGGCTATCATGCCTGAACCCCCGAAATATCCTTGAATTAAAACTTTACTTTCAATCACGGAAGGTAACCAACCACTATTAGACAGATTGATTGATTGATTTGGTTTATTTTACTTCGCATCTGCCACATTTGTCTAATCATAAAGATGTGAAATTGATGAAGGGACACTCACAAAGAGCACCCATGCCCAGTCCGGGATTCGAACACGGGATCCAGTATCAGACAAGTCGCCGGTTTTTCTTCAACTTTTTCCCCAGTCACTCCAGACAATGTGAATGTTAATTAAATCGTTTTTTGCAACTGCTAAAGAGATAGGTTTGGAAGTTAACAAAGAGAAAACTAAATATATGCTTACTGGCCGAAACCAAGTGTTAGGTAATAATCAAAATCTAATTATTGATAACAACTCGTTTGAACCAGTTTCCAAATTCAAATACTTAGGAGTAATATTAACAAATGAAAATTATATTAAAGAGGAAATAAAAAGTAGGCTTAATTCAGGAAATGCATGTTACTTCTCTTCATAAACTTTTGTCTTCTCGTTTAATATCTAAGAAACTAAAAGTTAAAATATACAAAACAGTAATTTTGCCTGTAGTATTACATGGGTGTGAAACTTGGTCCCTTACATTGAAAGAGGAACATAAATTGAGAGTATTTGAAAATAAGATCCTTAGGAAAATCTTTGGACCTAAAAGGGATGAGGAGACAGATGAGTGGAGAAGGTTACATAATTTAGAACTACATAATTTGTATTCATGTCCAGATATTATTAGAATAATTAAATCAAGAAGACTTAGGTGGACAGACCATGTGGTACGCATGCGAGAGGAAATAAGAGTTTACAGGATTTTTGTTGGGAAACCTGATGGTAAGAGACCAGTAGGAAGACCAAGACGAAGATGGAGGGATAACGTTGAGATGGACCTAAGGGAAGTCGGTAGAGATGGAAAAGAGTATATAGATCTTGCTCAAGATGAGGACAGATGGAAGGCCTGTGTTGTTGCAGCCATGAACCTTCGGGTTTAAGAAGGCTAGAGAGTTAGTTAGTTAGTTTGCATTCGAGGATTATCTGGTATAAAATCGGGAAAGAGAATTTCTACCGCCACAGTATTGATTGAGCATAAAGGGACATAAGACCAATTGTAGTAGCAGTTACGCTCAGAAATGACTTAGAAATAATAGTTCACGTTTTTATTTAAGTTAAGAGACTGCGACGTATAAGCATAGGTATAAGTCTGCAACAGCAGTTTACTAAGCCGACCTCCGTGGCTAAGTGGTTAGTACAGCGCTATGACATCAGGGATCCCGTCTCGGGATCGATTGATTGATTGATTGATTTAGTTTATTTTACTTCGCATTTTGTGCCTCTTGGCAAATTTGATGGGGATGAGTGATGAAATGATGAAATTGATGAATGGACATTCACAAACAACCAAGCCCGAGCGGAATTCGAACCCGGGATCCTTGGCGTCGCAGCGCGATGTGCTAACCACTCGGCCCCAGGGTCCGGTCGTCTCGGGATCGAATCTCGGCCTGGGCACGGTTGTCTCTTTATCAATTTTATCATATCATCATCACTCATCCTAGTCTTCGCGATTAGCCAAAGGTGGCAGAAATGCGAAGTAAAATAAACCAAATCAATCAATCGACAGTTTACTAAGAGCTTTTGTAACCATAACCTTTAGCTGCATTCGTTATGTGGACTTCCTTTTTTATCCGAGTATCTAGCATTTGCAATAAACACTACCACAAAACTGAAAACTTGTTCCTATGTGTGGGTGGCAACATTGGTATTTAGTTGTAACCAGTTTTCAGTTACCTCCCCTTTGACAAAAACAGCACCAGATGGGACACCCGTGTTGGAGTTCCCAATGCACAAATGGCTCAAGAAGCCGCGCGTCTTTCCCAATGTCATCAAGCCTGGTATAACCATATTCTATGGTATAACCCTCCTCCACCACCTATCTCTCTCTCTCCTCTCTCTCTCTCTCTCTCTCTCTCTCTCTCTCTCTCTCTCTCTCCTCTCTCTCTCCTCTCTCTCTCTCTCTCTCTCTCTCTCCTCTCTCTCTCCTCTCTCTCTCTCTATGCGGAATATTCCATCAGCTGAATATGTAAATTTTAAATCAACTTTACATTTTTTTAAAAATAATTGTTCATTGTAAATATTTAAGGAAGCAAAAAATCAGGAGATTTCCACATTTTCCTGAAACTTGTCAGTAGATCAGTAGACCGTGCTGAAAATCAGGAAATCTGCTGCGAAATCAGTAGACCTGGCAACACTGAGCAACTGTAGCAAGTTGAAACTTGTACTGAGTCAACGGCAAGCGTTCATCTACCTGCCGTGTGAAGGTGGGGGCAGCAGCGTTGCCGGTTCGCGCACAGTGTTGCCAGTCTCATTACTTTCCTTACAGACCACGTAATTATAGTATCTGAAACACTCAGTGGCGGCGATTAGGAAGGCTATGCTAAACCTTATCTACCAAGAGAAAGTAAATTGTCCTGCCTCCTTTCCAAACTGTTTTCGAACCCAATCGCCTCCACAGGAAACACTGATATGTTCAACAGGCAAAAAATCAGAAATAGCAATAATGACAGTAATCTGAAAACACATGTCAACACTGGGTTATGTATAATACACAAATTCGCGAACATTACCAAACAATAACCGCCGAACATTCAATTAAGCAAGAAAGAAACCCATTTACTGTATCAATAAACGCGAGAACTATAGCAAACTAACAAGTGCAGCTAAATATAACCAACTACCTACCTTGCATGCAAACTAAGCCACAATTACACCTCACATAAAATTGTCTACTCCATTCTGCATGTTCATATGGCAAGTCTTAACTGAGCAAAATATTGGTAAGTTAAATTCAAAAGTGAACTGCAGATATACCCCAAATTTTCGGTTGCATAATGATATGCACCAATATACCTGCAAATTGATATAATTCACCATACCAATTTCCTCTTTCATGTAACTTATATTCAGAATAACGTTACCTTCCTATGCGCCCAATTTACTTGGGCTTGTGGACTTCTTTGAATCAGATGAGTAGCTTGGCTCTTTCCTTGGTCGATGAACAAGTTCTGCAATTTTCAGGATCATTTTTTTGGGTCGAACCATGGAAAGAGGATAGAACATATGAACAAAGAGCTGAACAATGCAGAACAGTATTTTTCTGGAGGTCTTCCACAAAGATTTTCCAAACCTGATTTATCTTCTTTCTGAATCTACATGATGATTCCAATACCTCATCAGTCAAGTCTGTATTCTCTCCACCTAAATAATCTGGTACAAGCGTCATTATAGCTTTCTTTACCTACAAGACTAAAAGAGATCTTAGTAGGATCCCTGCAAAACTTAAATTTGCGAGTTGCAAGGTTGTGAACATTTTTGCTTTCACCAGATGAAATCAAATGACACTTCGCTTTATAAATAGCAAATATAGTCAATTGGTCTACTACTTAAACTATTTCTAGCTCATATCTAGACCAGGATAAGGATAATTTTATAGAAAATTGTTTGCATATTTCAAATCTAAACTCTTTATTGAGGAAATTTAATAACTGTTCTTTTCTATAACTAAGAACTCTTCAATTGTCATTCTAATAAGTTTTAATGTTCTATTAATATTTCCCTTGTTTATTTCTAAAAGGGGAACTTACCACTCTGTTTCCTGATAAAGAATGTTTAAATACTTGGAAGGAATGTGTCGTTCCAGAATTTCTAACAGTCTGATATGATCCACATTGTTATGTGACGTCATCAGTAAAAGATATGTCACTAATGTATTTATTTTTGTAAAAGAAAGCGTAATTTCTTTGTTATTAAATGTAATAATGCACCTTGTTTGTAATATATATCTTTTGTTTAATGTTTATTGTATTTTATGCTCTGTTATGAGTAACTTAATGTATCTTTGTTTGCAAGAGTGCTCTATACGAATTTGTATTTCTAAAGATGTATAGATGTCAGTCTTGTTGATAGTATCCTTTTGTAGATAGTGAGTGATTCATCTGTACTTTAATCTGTGTTCTCGAAAAGAGTATAAAAGCGAGGATATCGCGTAAGAATCATCACACTTTCGCCACGGATCGTCGAAGCTTTTTAACTTAAAAAGAACTCCTCGGTATTGTGCATACATCCTGGTATGGTAGTTCGGGGCGCAAGCTAGGCCTATGTGAACATAGGTACGCCGATAGCCATGCATTGATGATATGCACAATACTGCAACTATTCTACGTCAAATAATAAAGTTAGCCTAAAGATTAATTTGGAAAAAAAAGGCTAAAGAGCAAATATTGGCTCAGTTATCATTGCATATCTCTTGGTGTGGTAGTTCGGGGCGCAAGCTAGGTCTATGCAATCATAGGCTTGCCGATAGCCACGCATTGAGTTTATGCGTTTTAGTTGAGTCAATTCATCGACAAAGCGAAATCCTCGCTTTCATCTCAAGTATATTTGCATTATAATTGCAATGAATAAAGAATAAAACCTTTCAGTTTATATATACTGCAATAATGTGATTTTATTTCTCTGTGCAGTGAATATTGTCTTTGCCTAACACTACCCCTGTACCTGAGAGGAGTCTGTGTACTTCACCGAGTCTCATCGTTCACCGCTGAGTATTATTAAGTTAATATTAATAGTATAATAATACGACGCGTACGTTCTAAGTTAGTTAGTCGTTAGAACGTGTCAAGTGGCAGCTCAACGTGTTGGCTCGATTTTGTAGTGTACAAGGGCAAGACCATTGTTTAAAGTTGAGATTAATTGTGCAAGAGCACTGAACCTTCATATTTATAGAAAAGCACAGAACTACTTCGTTCGAAATGGAAAGAAAACATTTGCGTAGCGCAAATAAAAATCTTGCTTCAAATTCAGAGCTTAATGTTCCCGATTGTTGTCGGAACATTGATAAAGATAAAACCACATTTGTGTGCAAGAAATGTACAAAGCTTTTACATTTTGAATGTTGTGGCCTAGATATTCGAACTGAAAGCCACGAGTCTACCGATTTGGTTTGTAAAGATTGTGAATTATTGTCTACGGATAGTTCATCTGATCCATTAAATATGTTCAACGCATTAAAAGCAATGATTGAAGGAATTAGCAAACAACAAGTCGAAAGTATGGGAAAATTACAGGCCGATATTAGCAATGATATCTGCAAACAGTCTGAAGCACTGAAAGCTGATATTAAACAACAAGCTGATTCCATTACCAGTTTGAAAGCTGATATCTGCAAACAGTCTGAAACACTGCAGGCTGATATTAAACAGCAAGCTGATTCCATTACCAGCTTGAAAGCTGATATCTGCAAACAGTCTGAAACACTGAAGGCTGATATCTGTAGACAATCTGACATATTGAAGGAAGATATTCTCAGAGAATGTGCGTTGCTAAAGGATGATATCGGTAAGCAGCACGATGAATCCATGAAAGCTTTAAGAGCTGAAATAGGCGAGATGGCCTGTGAAATACAACAACTAAAGTCTGAGAACGAGAGTACTAGGGCCCGATTCTCTGAAGAAATTCGGCAGGCTAGAGAGATGGACTTTGATGAGTTCCGGCGTAGCTTGGCAGCCGATGTTAATAAAGCCACGGAAAGTGTTCGCATCGATGTAGAGGATATTAATTCAAGATTCACTGAGGAGTGCAATAAGATTATTGAAAAACAGCTGACGATGGAACAGATATTGACCGAGGCCGAGGCTGACAAAATACAGTTCCGGGCTGAGGTCCAAGAAAATATTAGTCAGATTTCAGTAGTTGTGTCTCAAAGAAGCAAGGACGTTGAGGAAATAAAGACTCAAGTAGAACAGCTTACGAATCAGTTAGAGACCATGCACGTCACCCAACAAACAGAAACAGAAACTGGATCTCGAACAGCTGGTCATCCGTCTGCAGTTGCTGAGAGTGCAGCGTTGCCCACCGTGAACATTGAACTAAATGAAGCGATGGACAGAGCCGGTGGAGAGAGAACTAGAGAAGACAAACAAGTCTGTCGCCCACGAGATACACCTGATTCAAGAGGTAATGGAGTGGCGTCTGCTGTTCCACCTACCTTTAGTCTTTCGGGCGATGACAGCAGTTACAGAGAGCGTGAATCTCGCAGGGCCCGGCACAGTCTTTATGAAGAAAGGACAAAGAGGAAACGTCTAGAAAGGAAGAAAGATCACAGTTCCTCCTCTTCCAGCACCACCTCTGACTCTCAGTATCAAGCAAAAATCAGGAAGCGAACGCGAAGGCATGGAAATTCAAGGAGCGGGCCAGATGAGTCGCCGCCAAGAACTCAGCGATCAGCAATGACTGGAACTCCAAGGATGGCAGACCTTAATTCCTTGTCGAAGTTCAAGGGAGACCTGGAAGCCCAGAATGCTGAACAATACTTAAAAGAACTTAATATCAATTTTGATTTAATGCAGATTCCATACGAATACCGATTGGAAATTATTCCTCGGCTTTTCAAGGGCCAGGCTGAGCATTGGTTTCGAGCAAACCAGTTAGAGTTCAAGTCCTATTCTGATTTCTGCCGTCGTTTTCGCAAACAATATGCTTCAGAAGAGGCCAAAGAGAGGCAGCTGACAGCAGTGAGATCTCGCCGATACTTGAAGCAGTCCGGTATGAGCATGGAGGAATATGCCTGGTCTATTTACTCAGCCTACCGCAATCTGTCTGCTCGTTACATAGAACCTGAGATTGTGAATTTAATCATCTCCCAGCTTCCATATAGAGCTCGCAGTCTGAGTCTAGCTAATTCTCCTCAAACTGTACGGCAGCTAGCCGACTTTCTGAAAAGGTTCGAAGTGCTTGAAGAACAGGACAGTTGGAAGCCTGTGTGGAATAGGGAAGGTGCAGGCCAGGGAAATGCTCCCAGACAAAATAGAATTGGAAACCAACAACCCAGAGTCAGACAAGTTATGCAGAACCGGAGGAATGGATATTCCAATTACAACAGGCGGCGTAATCCTCTGAGAAGGGATGGCAGGAACAACTACGCACGTGGGCCGCGTCGTTCCAGATCTGATCCAGAAGAACATTCCCGTGACTCTTCACGTAACGCCTCTGAACCCAGTAACTTCAGAGCGACGGCGCCTCCGTTTGAACCTTCTGCTTCACGTTTGACGAACGAGCAACGTCAAAGCGTCGACATGACAAGAGACTTTTGTTGGGCACCCTCGACTAGTGCTAATCCGAGTGGTATGCAGTCGGATTTAGCCAGTCGCCCAACGTGAATTCTTCGTTCCCGATCACAGTTGGGCTAAAATCTTGGACTTCTCTGGGAACAGATGAGAGCGTTATAAATAGTGAAGACAATCATCTTTTTGTTGTGCTGACTCTCAATGAAGGAGAACAAAGTTTTGATAGAGCACTACAACAGGCAGTTAGAAAGGAAAATTTACCCAGGGCTCCATTAATTAAGGCAACTGTAACAGGCGTCGAGTTTATTTGTGTTCTGGACACTGGCAGCGAATGTAATCTCATGAGCTATGCCATTTGGAAGAAGATTAAAGAGAAGCTGCCGTCATTGCAGTTACAAACATGTCCAGATGTTAGGCTGACTGATTTCACTGGGAGAAACAAAACTAGAGTTGTGGGATGTAGACAAGTATATCTGGAGATTGCTGGAAGAAATTTATTGGAGGACATGTTTGTCTTGAAAGGTCTCGAAGCTGACTTTATTTTGGGCTACCCATTCCTCAGGAAATATGAAGCAGGAATTGACCTACAGCGCGAGAAGTTATCCCTCACCGTAGACGGAGTTCCGGTAGAGCAGGACCTCGTGAATAATGGATCTTCGACAGGGACGTATGTAAGAAAAGTCCGTGAAGATTCCCATGTCGATCAGTGGACGGCTAGTCCTGGCGACATTCTTCAGAAGGTCAATGCGAATGAGATTTTATGCGAAAGGGGTAGAAGCCAATTGAAAGAAGTCTTATTGAAGCATAGAGATGTATTTTCCGAGAGACCAGGTACTATTAAAAACTTCCAGTGTGAGATTGAACTCACCACCACAGAACCTGTGTATCGATCTCCATATCCCATACCGATAGCCTGAAGAAAGCTCCTGAAAGAAGAACTGAAAAAAAGTGGAGACGATGAGATATTACTGTGCCTTGATATTCATCTTGCATGAGCACCTTAATTGTTGGTAAGCCTGATGGTAACATACGCCTGCAGTCATTTTGCTGATTAATTATTCTATTTCTGAAACAACTGGATATTCACCTGCTGAACTATTCTTCAATCATCCTATACCCAGAGAGATCCTAACTCATTTCAATTGGCCCGAACGGGAAGAAGCCCAACCGGATTGGAAGTCCAAATTATTCTTAGCCCAAGTCAGGGAGAAGAAGAAGCTGTCGAAGGATTTAAAACAGAAGGGAAACGCCAAGACAGTGACAGTTGGAGACTTCGTGATGGTTAAAAACCATTCCTTAAGTTCCTCATTAGATAGAACCATTCAAAAGTTATTTATGTTGTGGATAGGACCTTATCTAGTGGACAAAGTGGAAAATAATGTTGTGACATTGCTAATTCCAAGGACTAAAGAATTATATGATAAGGTTAACTTGGATAACGTAAAACTGGTGCGTTTTTCGGAGGATAAAAAGAAAGAATTTGTAATTTAAAACTAAGTTTCCTCCAGGTAGATAACTTCCTTCCTGAAACTTAGTTTCCGAAAGGAAGGGGCAGATGATATGATCCACATTGTTATGTGACGTCATCAGTAAAAGATATGTCACTAATGTATTTATTTTTGTAAAAGAAAGCGTAATTTCTTTGTTATTAAATGTAATAATGCACCTTGTTTGTAATATATATCTTTTGTTTAATGTTTATTGTATTTTATGCTCTGTTATGAGTAACTTAATGTATCTTTGTTTGCAAGAGTGCTCTATACGAATTTGTATTTCTAAAGATGTATAGATGTCAGTCTTGTTGATAGTATCCTTTTGTAGATAGTGAGTGATTCATCTGTACTTTAATCTGTGTTCTCGAAAAGAGTATAAAAGCGAGGATATCGCGTAAGAATCATCACACTTTCGCCACGGATCGTCGAAGCTTTTTAACTTAAAAAGAACTCCTCGGTATTGTGCATACATCCTGGTATGGTAGTTCGGGGCGCAAGCTAGGCCTATGTGAACATAGGTACGCCGATAGCCATGCATTGATGATATGCACAATACTGCAACTATTCTACGTCAAATAATAAAGTTAGCCTAAAGATTAATTTGGAAAAAAAAGGCTAAAGAGCAAATATTGGCTCAGTTATCATTGCATATCTCTTGGTGTGGTAGTTCGGGGCGCAAGCTAGGTCTATGCAATCATAGGCTTGCCGATAGCCACGCATTGAGTTTATGCGTTTTAGTTGAGTCAATTCATCGACAAAGCGAAATCCTCGCTTTCATCTCAAGTATATTTGCATTATAATTGCAATGAATAAAGAATAAAACCTTTCAGTTTATATATACTGCAATAATGTGATTTTATTTCTCTGTGCAGTGAATATTGTCTTTGCCTAACACTACCCCTGTACCTGAGAGGAGTCTGTGTACTTCACCGAGTCTCATCGTTCACCGCTGAGTATTATTAAGTTAATATTAATAGTATAATAATACGACGCGTACGTTCTAAGTTAGTTAGTCGTTAGAACGTGTCAAGTCCATGGCTTTGGATCTGTTTTGCTACATTCTTGTGGAAGATAACAGATGTGCAATGAGTCCACTGAAGAATGCGGATATATATGCTTCAAAATCTAGGAAATTATGCATGGATATATGCCGTTAAAACCTAAAAGCATACAAAATTAACATTAGCAGCAAATACGTACGAAATCAATCCTTCTGCTATCCTACAGAACTCGAAACAGAAGTAAAAGTGCTACGCCAACAAACTACATCATGGTTCATTTCATAAATAATGCACACTAATGTATTACTCACCCCTATGTTGCTGTGGCGACGATGTCTCTTCACAGTCCGTCAATGTAGTCTCCCTGCTTGGCAGTGACCGAATCCCAACGTCGAGGAAGTTTCTGTATGCCGTCCAACACGCCATCTTTGTTCAGCTGTCGAATGGCTCGGGTAACGGCAGTAGAAAGGTCTTCCAGAGATGAAAAATGACGTCCACACAAAGGCAGTTTCAACTTGGGGAAGAGGTCGAAGTCAGGGGGACTCATGTCTGGACTATACGGAGCATTGGATATCACATCCCAACCGTAATCGTCTAGTTTTTCATTGACGACATGCCCAATATGCGGCCGAGCGTTGTCTTGAAGAATGAGTGGACCAGCCTCGAGTAGCTGAGGGCGTGTTTTGTGCATTTTTCTTTGCAGAATTTGCAACAAATCACGGTAATACACTGCTGTGACACATATGCCACTGGAACTCTATGAGGATTACTCCCTGATGATCATAAGCAAAAATAATAATTTGTTTGAATTTTGATTGTGCACGCCGAAGTTTTTTTGGGTCGTGGGAAAGATGGAGCTCTCCACTCGTTTGACTGCATTTTCAGTTCCGGTTCAAAGTCCCTGATCCACGTTTCATCAATAGCAACAATCCGATGCAAGAATGCCTCTCCAACATTGAATCTTTGTTTGAGCGCGGTTGTCCAGGCGTGTCTTCTGTGCAGCTGTCAAGAAGTGGGGGGACCCAGCGCACCGAAATTTCTCTTCCCTAAATCATTGATCAAAATGCGGTATGCAGACGTCGATGGAATCTCTGTGGCGTCAGAAAGTTCTTCACAAGTTGCACAACGATCTTCTTCTAGAGCTGCTGCCACGAGTTGCACACATCGCTCATCAGTTGTTTTCGGCCTTCCTGGTCTTGCATCATCCTGTACACTCACACGACCACTATGAAAACGATTTGACCAACGAGACACTGTACTACGGTTCAATGTTGACTCGCCGCACACTTCCAGTAACGCTCTGCGGATTTCTGTCAGGTTTTTGCCATGTAGAATTTCAATTTTAATGTACGACCTCTAATCGTCAACTGTAATATTGCCCGAGACACCTGCAGCCTCCATTTCCACTCCGTCTCAGTCACGCTATGTTAAGTAGAGAGCTCACAAACACACGGCTGGCTGCGTCATGCCCTCAATGCAGAAGCTGCTGCTGCCTATTCGCGCACTCGCAGGTGCACACCCAAATAAATGTGCAATGTTATCGATTTTTGTTATATTTATTCATTGAAAGCCATATCTTCAAAACTGCAAATGTTCCCGGGCCATATTACCTTCCATTTACTTCCTTACGTCAGCTTTTCTATCTGAGTAACTCGCGTCGGATGGATGGCATGAACACAATTGGGAAGTGCACACAGCTGCACATCGAAATGGCGTTGTGTTCGACGGCGGGTAGAGGAAGCAGAAAGGCTCTTATGGCTTGAATCAAGGGCTTTCGGACTCGCTTCGCACAAAGAATTGTGACATAGTAGCAACGGACATGCGCTGTTCCCTCTTCGTCATGTAGTGTTGCAATCTTTCTACTCCTTGCCGTATGACGGAGTCGAGAACAACCCATCCATTCTCAGCAATGGTAATTTTGATCTCTCACCTCACGCGGTTCTGAGCAACGCATTGAAGTCCGAATGAGGGGAGGGCGGCAAAGGAAGGGAAAAGGGCGTGGCATGTAGTGACGAGCGTGCTATTCAACCATGCAAGGCCAGATACGATAATGTCAGCAGTTTGAATTAAAAACATTCACATTGTCGTAGGAATTGGTGCATTTAGACGCTCTGACTTGTATTTGGAAGTTCAACGAAAATTTCAAATAATCAGAATTTAATCTTGTATTCTTGTCACAGAACAGTCAATCCAATTCTTTATTCAGTGCATACGAGAATCTGTAACTTGTACTATTATGTCACTGATGGAGATATTTTTTGTAAAGGTGCTGGCAAGAACTAGTTGCATTTGTATAGGGTTTCGAGGATCCTCATTACAATGACTAAAGTGAATAAGTACATTAAAATGGTAATTAACTTAAGTGTACATTGAAATGTTTATGTGGCATTAAACTTGGGTTTCTGATGGGACATATTTACATTGGAGAAAGATATTATATATTATTAAAACAAGGCAATTACACAGAATACTGGCACTATTATTATCCCTTACAAACCATAGCAGTTTATCGGTATAGCGTTGCGAGTGATTTTGTCAGGTCGTCGAACGCTGAATTTGCTACAGGTCACGAAAGAGACCAAACAACACATCATCTCTCTTGACAGATTAAAAAAAAATCACTAGGGTATTTCGATTTTGTAATGAACCTTATTTTTTAAAATTTTCATGTAATATAACTCTGCTATCGTCTCATAATCAGGGAAAGATGCGTCATAAATTTGATTGCAAATGCGATTAGCAGAAACTGGTAGGAATAATTGAGTGGGAATAACACTTCCTCTGGACGCGAGGCCAAGGTGCACACCCATAAACCCAGACCACGAACCGCCACTGCGTAAAATGACGGCAGTCTTACTTCGGTTGCGTCATCCATTCTGCAGTGTTGCCACACTGTGCATTATTTATGAAATGACCATGTATGTAATATCTATTTTCACTGAAAATCATCAATATCACTCAAATAGAGCTGAGCCGATACCACTTTGAACAGATACCGATACTTGTAAAATTCCATTTCAAAGTAAGAAAAGCTAGTTTCAGAGTCACACTAACTCATCACATCGCATTCCTTTAATGGCATTAAATAACTCCTGAACTATTCTCATGTAGCGTTATAACTCTTTTGTGAACTTTCCTGTAGGCCCAAAGGATTCATGGATAGAGGTTTTTGAAAGGCTACAAGAGTTTTTAACCTGTTGCAGCCACACCAAAAAATCAGCTTCATGTAAACACTATTCATTCACGTTGTTTGGGTTAACCTGGAGAGGGTGAAAAGCGACGTAAAAATACATGCAAATTCTGATATTAAGATAACGATCATCTGGCCGGCTCTGTTTATGCTATGCTGTTCGTCAGTCTGTCATTTGTAATATAAACAAGTCGCTGCGGTATCTGCCGATACCAACAGTCACATAAAAGACGCAGAAGGGAAGAATACAAGAAGAAACCGTTGAATCCACAACCCTTCCTTTTCGCTTCAATGCAAATAAAGAACGAATTCCATAGCGACCTTTACCAGTTCATCCCAAGAACTTCGCAACCGTCTGGCCCGGAAACAGCCAAGCATGATAGTAATGCTGGTTTTAAACACGCCCATCTCTCTTACCCCACGAGTTTGGAAGCAAGAATTGGAAAATAATTATTTCCAAACAGCTTTTACGAGGTATCTACATGCCATTGAGAAGTATGGTCGCAGCTTTCACTTTGCCCGTGCCATTGATCTTTACAATAATCTGATTCCCAGGAGAGGGGGGGGGGGTTTGCCCAGCACTTCTTCGAAAAACTACATGTGGAGTTTCTTCCAATCTGCCACAAGGAAGGGTGAACGAACTTTTTAGAAGGACAGATGCTGCTCTTGGTCTAGATTCTAGCGACTCAAAACCAATGGTTTTGGATGGTATGGGTGGGAAAATGTCAACCTGTACTCACCGATACCACTGGTATTGGGTCAGCCCTACATACAATAATTCCTGTAGCAATATTAAACCAAAATTTTATTAAGATTTACAACATTCAATCTCTTTTACGCATTAGTCTGTAGGTTAAGAAAGATCTAACTTGACATGACTTAACAGGAGCAAATTTCATGTTTGGAATATTAGATAAGGGTTCTTCATTTACGTTCAATAATGAAGTAAATATGTATTCTTATCCTTTCTAACATAAAAACAACTTTCCCATCGACAACACGACTTTTCGCAGTATCCATTAACAGTGAGGGTATCAGGACCTCATACAAACCTTGAGAATTTTGTCAAATGGCAATTGGCAGCAATCATACACCATAGTTGCGAAAATTTCCGGCGCAGTTGACCGACTGAACTCGTCCAGAATTATGGAGATTTTTTTAAATAGAGACTTTGAAGCTCTATGCAAACATATAGATATGTTCTCTCATTGCTCTCAACGGTTTTATTTCGTCAAAATTCCCCCTATCTCATTGATTACACACACATCAAGTGAAGAAAACAAGGCCAAATGCTAAAACAAGTCATTTCTACGACAAAACCAACACGATTGATGGACTTGGGACTATTCTACTTTGCTTTTAATATGAAAACAAAACTTAATAGTGTGACCATAAGAATCAAGAGTGAAAAGATGAAATGGATAAAGGTACAATCACGAACACAGTTGACCCACGAAAGTCGCACAGAGGATTATACTAACTGTGCGTCCAGGTGTCAGCCTTGTAGTCGATTCAACATTGCTGCTGCTGGGGTGTACTACGTGGAAGTGGGGTTGCCTTTTGGGTTCCTTTGCAGAAGATCACCCCTCACGCCCCAGAAAAAACACACATTGAATCTATACATTCTTCGCTAGTTGACTGAAGAGGTGAAATATGTTAAGTAGCACATTAACTTCACTTAACCCATCTATGATTGAGCACTATCTTTTAACAACGACAATTTTTATTCTAATTCATCGAAAATTTTAACTTCACTTAACCCATGTAAGATTGAGCACTATTTTCTAACACCCACAATCTACATTCACTAAAATTCTATTTCAATTCATCGAATATATTTTCACTTAATCCATGTACATTTTGAGCAATTCTTCTAACAACCACAATCTTAATTCACTAAAATTCATTCCCCATTCACCGAATATATTAACTTCACTTAACCCATGTATGATTGAGCACTATATTTTAAAAACCACAATTCTAGTTCACTAAAATTCTATTCCAATTTACCGAATATATTAACTTCACTTAGCCCATTTATGATTCAGCAATACCTTCTAACAACCACCATCTCAATTCACAAAAATTCAATTCAAATTCACCAAATATATTTTCACTAAACCCGTCTTTGATAGAAAACTTTTCTTACAACCGCAATTCATTACAATTCACTGAAATTCTATTCCAATTCACAGAATATATTAACTTCACTTAACCCACGTATGATTGAGCACTATATTTTAATAACCACAATCTTAATTCACTAAAACCCTATTCCAATTCTCCGAATATATTAAGTTCACTTAACCCATGTATGACGGAGCACTACTATCTTCTAACCACCACAATCTCCATTCACTAAAATTCTATTCCAATTCAACGAATATATTTTCACTTAATCCCTCTATGAATGAGCACTATCTTTTAACCACCACAATCTTAATTCACTAAAATTCAATTCAAATTCACGGAATGTATTAACTTCACTTAACCCATGTATGATTGAGCACGCTCTTTTAACACCCACAATTCATGTCAATTCACTAAAATTTGATTCCAATTAACCGAAGATATTAATTTAACTTAACCCACGTATGATTGATCACTATCTTCTAACCACATTCTCAAGTCACTAAACTTCTAATAAAATTCACCGAATATATAAACTTCACTTAACCCATGTATGACTGAGCCCTCTCCTCTAACAACCATAATCTTAATTCACTAAAATTCTGATACAATTCACAGAATATATTAACTTCACTTAACCCATGTATGATTGAGCAATATCTTCTACAATGTCAATTCACTAAAATTTTGATCGAATTCACAGCATATATGAACTTCACTTAACCCATGTAGCCCATGTATGATTGAGCAATACCTTCCAACAACCACAATCTCAATTCACAAAAATTCAATTCGCCAAATATATTTTCACTAAACCCGTCTTTGATAGAACACTCATCTTACAACCGCACTTCATCACAATTCACTTATATTCTATTCAAATTCACAGAATATATTAACTTCACTTAACCCATGTATGATTGAGCACTATATTTTAACAACCACAATTCTAGTTCACTAAAATTCTATTCCAATTGACCGAATATATTAACTTCATGTAGCCCATGTATGATTGAGCAATACCTTCCAACAACCACAATCTCAATTCACAAAAATTCAATTCCAATTCGCCAAATATTTTCGCTAAACCCGTCTTTGATAGAACACTCATCTTAAAACCTCAATTCATCACAATTCACTAAAATTCTATTCCAATTCACAGAATATATTAACTTCACTTAACCCATGCATGATTGAGCTCTATTTTCTAACAATGACAATTTTAATTCACTAAAATTCTATTCGAATTCACCAAATATATTTGCTTCACTTAAAACATTATGAAGCACAATTCATGTAAATTCGCGAAAATTCTGATCCAATTCACAGAATATATTAACTTCACTTAAACCATGTATGATTGAGCACTATCTTCTAACAATCACAATCGCAGTCTCTGTCCGAAAGGTACAAAGTACAGACTTGAAGTATGGTCTTGGCGGAAGTGACGTCACCTAGTACAGTTCGAAAGCGCCAAGAACAGAAGCACTCAAGTACACGGCTCGCAGTACAGATGGTTGGTGACTAGGTCACGTGGTTTCCGCACTCATTTGTTTAAAATCACGGAGGTAGAAACCAGCAGCACAGGTAGATATACGTTATGGGCCAGCAAGTTGTTGGTTATAATACTTCTAATGTGTGGAAATGTATGTGTACAAGCATTGGAAAATGCTATGCGATTTCTATGGTGAAAAACAAGTGTTTAAATGGCGAAGAAGACAAAGAGTACTCAGTCTTATCTACTGATCGTATTTGGCGCTGCATTCGAAGTGCAATTTGAAAGACAACACTTCCAGTCCATGACTTAAAGACCGCACTCCCGCTTCAAGTACGGTCTTGCACCTTTCGAACACGGCCACAATTCATTATAATTCTATTCCAATTCACCGAATATATTAACTTTATTTAACCCATTTATCCCAATTCACTAGAAATCTATCCCAATCACCAAATATATTAACTACATTCTGCCTGTGTATGATAGAGCACTATCTTCTAACAACCACAATACGAACACTTGGAAACAAGCAAGCACCCAGCGATTCTCACTACAGCTTCATTAAATCTCTTTCCAAGTTTCACTGTCATCAAAGCCGTATTGCCATCTTTACAGCGGCGTGCCCAAGGGGCGGTTGATGAGTGTTGTACTCCCCTACGTCAAAAGTAGAAAAAAAATAGCAACATGGCGACTGATTAGTAAAATCAATATACCTTCCCCCTCCTTTCCAAAACACTGTGCACGCCACTGCATTTGTAAGCACCAAAACCTCACGTAAACTCCATGCAGACCACGAGCATAACGTAACCACATTCCAGCTTCCTTTCTATTTGTCGTTCTTCCCAAGTACCGAAGTACAAAACTAGTTGCATAAATAATGCCACATAAATCAGAACAGCGCGCTACGACGCCAGGGCACCAGGGTTGGAATCCCGGCCTGGACTTGAGTGTTCCTTTCGAGTGCCCATCAGTATTTATCACCATATAATTCCTCATCAGTCAAAAGTGGCAGAAATGCGAAGTAAAATAAACCAAATAAGTCAAAACTCAAATCTCTCAAGAGTTGGAAATGATGATCAACGCAATAAATAATATCACTGAAACCATTCATTGTTTCACTGTAATACTACATCACCGCGAGCTGAAACACAAAACGTTGATTATACGAGAATCTAAACACACACGCACACACACAAAAGCTTTTATAGGGGAGTACGGAGAGTCAAGTATATACTATCCAAGTTTCATCTGGAATTCGTACCAGAAGTCAGTTTAGCTGTGTAATATTAGAATCCACTTTATGCATAGATAGTCTAATTGGGACTGGATCTACAATTTGGGGTGGGATCCGAAGCACTACGTGCCTCCATCGCTTGTCGAACCCGGAAACCGTTGATTACAAGGACGTTCAGAACATAGGTGCAAGGTGAAGAAATGCTTAGGTGCCTGATAAAGGGAGGCAACTATTTTTGCATGTTTATTTTACATCTCTTCCCAGGCACTTTGGTCAAGCGACGACGAGGTTAAATAATGAACTGCATGAGTGCAGAAATACCAGGATTCGAACCCGAGACCTGGACTAACTAGACGAAATAAAAGACTGCTCTCAAGCATTCGAAGCTGTGGATGAGTCCTCCCGGTCACAAATTGGTGACTTGTCGATAAAAATGTATTCTTCAAAAGTTGGGATTACAGAAATTACAAATAATACGTGTCTGTTTCAGACGTCTGGGGCGAGAACATTGCTGTCTCGTTTCGTTGACGTTCTAGTAGGAGCAGCGTCAAAGTGTAGGCCACAAAATCAAGTCAACCCACGCTGTCAAATTGCAATTGGCAAACTTTGTGACAAAAATAGAATTCACGTGCATAGGTAAGTGAAAATAATGGGTAACCTTACAAGACTCGAATTGAGGATTTCTTAATTACGGATGTCTAAATAAAAAAAAATTAACACATTTACAATGCAATATTAGAATTTGTACAAGTTTTTACCGCGATATTCTAACTTTATTGGATATTAATTTCTCATTTAGATGACGTAATAATGAGAATATATTAAATATACTGCTGGACAAAAAAAACCGGACACTTGCATTTTTTGTGATAACGCATACATTCTGATTCGAAGGCTAACTAAATTATTGGAAATATATTCAACAGAAAACAAACTTTGAGGATGTTCTACATACATTAATAAATTAAATTAGAACAAAAACGAAAGTTACAGAAAACTACCAAACTGAGAGCGTAATTCATAAGTAATTGCAATTCAGATGTCAAATATTAAAGTGTCCGGTTTTCTTTGTCCAGCAGTATATAATGGCGCACCCGAGCTACCAGAGACTATTGAAACTTCGTAAAATAAATATAATATGGAAAACTAACAGTATGGTATAGTGAAAACATTTCTTCAAATTTACAGGAGAAACTACTTACGGAAATTAGTTTCTGTAGACTTTTGGAAGCTCGCGGAAGTGTTTTCTCCCTTCGTTCAACTTATTCGGCCGGTAAATCATGTATTTTTCGACATTAATGTATCTCCAATTCACGATAACTCTTGCCACCATTACCGTCGACTACGTGAATCAAATGTTCCGTGCTTTCAATTATGTAACCCCCTGTTAGTGTAGCAACCACACGGTAGTTTTACAAGATGACGTGTGAGCGTTTTTTTTTTTCAATTTAATTTTCTGTTTGCCGAACCTAACTGAACCTAACCTAACCTGCCGTGATTGGTATGTGGATCAATTTTCGCTTAAAAACCTTCTGTGAATAATTTGTGCGGCATTTTTCGGTTACTAAGTTTGGAAACCCTGCATATCAGCTGACGATAGACAACGTGAGTCAAGATTTGCCCGCCATATTGTGTGTGACGAAAGCGAATTAGAAACAAACTATAAATACTTGTAATGAGAAAAATTACGCTTTTTTCAGTGAAAAAAGCAAAATCCCACGTTCAAAAATGTTCCGCTATGCATAACAAGTAAGTACAAATGTAAATAATTAGGAAATAAACGAGTGAAATGTGTTTTCACTATACCATACTGTTACCCGGAAAACTTAGTCAACAAACCAGATACAAAACGAAAATTTATGAACATGAATTCGCTCCTATTATCACGCCAATTATCATTGCAAAACTTTCCCCATTAAAGTACCCAAATAAACATGTAAAATAAACCACAAGATTTCCAGCTATCGAGACACTGAAGTTTATGAAAATATCATAGTTATTCCGATACAATACGTGCTGCTGTGTGAAACCAGTTTTTTCGATCAGTCAAATCCTGTACACGATTATGTAACTGTATGCATGGATTTTCAAATTTAACGGACGTAATCTTCATGCTGTTAGTTGTCAAATAAATGTTACATTTATTAACAGGAAGAGTCTTAGAATGAATGAAATTGGCATTATTTGGGTACTACAACGATAGGAGCTATTTTTCCATACAAAAATGTAGTTAGCTGTTAATATTTTATTCACTGAACTACAGAAATTTGACTCTTCTAATAGTTTAATTTAGCTGTTGAAAGGGGTACGTGCCACACTTAAACAATTTTCGCGATCGATAAACAAATTCTGCAACTCTACGAATAAAATAAATATGTCTATAGGATATATCGAAACGGAAAATACACCATACTTTACTCATTACTTCTTAGCAGGCAGGCAGGCACAGGGCTCGTTGGTCACACATCGTACGGCGCTCTGCAAAGAGCTGCTGCGTGGCCAAGCGTGGCCGTCAGCTGACTGGCTGTTTAGTGGTGACAGCTCCATTTCCAACAAATTCCCTCTTAGGTACAGAAAATTTCCCTCTTTCCAACAAAAGTTCCCTTATGGAAATGAAATTTCCCTCGATTCGTCTGAACATTTTCAAAGAGCCAAGATTCGTCAGAAGTGAAACGGGTTATGAAAGTAAAGAGCATTGATATTCCAAACAGCAGTATCTAGATACAATTTGCCACAAATATAAAACAATAGACACTCACTGAATAAGTTAAATGTCTTCGGAACCAATCTCGAGTAGTATCATGAATACGCAAGAATCAAAAAATCCCAAAAGTTCCTGTGCCCACCCGTTTGCCCACCCGTTTGCCCACCCGAACGAATTCAATAAATATTTACGCTTTAGAAAAATGCAAATATCTCAATAAATAAGTATATTCTTGTCTACTGAATATTGTCAATACTAGAAATGTTCACAAACTTTGCTGTCCTTTGGCGAAACTAATGAATGAAAAATTTTGTTGCAACTTCATTAATTCGGTAATTTGATAGTGAAATGGTCAGTCTCGAAAGCCAGAAAACAGCGGCGATGGGACTTGATGCGCCGACCACGCGTCACCCTATGAAAAGGCCTCTCTGACGGGCCCTGGCCCTTAGAGGGCTGTTGTGCCATGAGCTTAAAGAGAACGAAAACAAATGAACATAAATTTTGAAACAAAAGTTGCGATCTAATGAATAATTTTGTGATTGTAAGCAAAAAAAAACAGGTTTAATAGGCTGTAACCATGAAGTCTGTTTTGAGAGAGGCACAAAATTATGTGGGTATGATAAGGCCAGGATTTAGGGGAGAGAGGTTGCAGCCCTGGGGCTTCATCTGCAGAAGGCCCTCTACTGGGGAAATATGCTTTGAAAGGAGCCACATAATGAAAGAATTTAGTTACTTGAAACGTGGTAAACATATAAAAATAAATAATATAACGAACAAAATGAGGGAGGACTGGAAAGTTCATGAAATTACCCAGAAGAAATACAGCTTGAACAACCATTTTAATACATTATTCAACATATCCCCCCCCCCGAAGCGAAATACACTTTTCACAACGATGTTTTAACATTTGTAACCCTTTCAAATGGAAGGTTTTGTCCTTCCGTGCAAACCAGCCCTCCACCTCCTCAACCAGTGCCTCTTCGGACTGAAAAGTGTGCCCTTGAGATGTTTTTTTTTAGGTTTGGGAAGAGGTGATAGTCAGACGGGGCCAGATCAGGGGAATAGGGTGGGTGGGGTACACAGGTGAAGCCCAGATCCGCCAGCAATTGCATGGTTTGATGGGCCTAGTGCGAGGGCGCACTGTCCTGGAGAAATTGCACACCGCGGCTCACCTTTCCCCGACGTTTTCCCTTCAGAGCCGCCTTCAATTCAATCAAATGTTGGGAATGAACAGCAGCATTGATGGTTTTACCCTGTTTAAGATATTTTATCTCAAAAGACCTATGCCAGAACCTTCCCCGCTGACCTTTGACTTCGGAAATTTTTTGGTCGAGGAGACCCACATTGCGCCACTCAATGGATTGCTGTTTAGTCTGTGTGTCATAATGGTGAATCCATGTTTCATCTTCAGTCACCAGACAGCACAAAATATCATCAGGGTGTTGAAACTTGCGCACGATCTCCCGTGACATCTGCACCCGTGTTCTCTTCCGGTCAGCATTCAGACATTTTGGGATCCATTTCGCACTGAGCTTCCGCATGTCAAGATACTCTGATATTATGACACCCACACACTCACATGATATCCCCAGATACGCAGCAATAGTTTTGGTGGATATGCACCTATCCTCCATGATCATGCCGTGCACTTTGCCAATGTTTTCCGTGGTCACTGCACTTGGAGCCCTGCCAGAATCTTCAGTCTCACCATGTCCAGTCTTAAAACATCTCACCCATTTCGCTACTGTTGTATATCCCGGAGCATGTTCCCCCAAAGTCTCATCCAAAGTTTTATGGATATGCATGGGAGATTTGTCTTGCAACATGAAAAACTTGATGACACTGCGAAGCTCATTCTTCTCAAGTTTCCTTATGTCCTCCGCCATCTCTTCTTACTGAACCCGAAACAAAAAAAAACAAAAAAATAACAATGACAAAAGTATCATATGCATGATAAGAGGTTTACAATATATTCTATTTCTAATGAATACAAAGGTTTGTTTTAATTGTTATTTCTTCTGGGTGATTTCATGAACTTTCCAGCCCCCTTCGTATGACGTACATTACCCTACAAGTTTTAACATAAACTGTGAATAGGCTATAGGAGGTCCTCCAGACATTGCCAGGCTCAGGCCACTACATATAAAAATACGGGCATGGGCATGATTCAAATAATTTACAAAAATACGTAATAAAATAAATAAAAGCCTCTTCTCCGCTTTTTCGACCTTATTATGTCTGCATTGAAATATCGGGAGAACATTGATATGTCCTTTTCTCACAATCTTTATGTAACTGTCGTCAAAAGACGATATGACGTGGTATGTAAAATAATAATTTTTATATTCGTTCTAATAATAGGGAAGTGAGTATAATAATCACTACAATACCGAGGTGATTTAAATTTTAATATAACAGGTCTGTGGTTGTGGAAGGAAACAAAAAAATAATGAGTTGATAATGATGGATTAACAGTATTCAGAAGTCCACTTTGTATATTCTTCCTGCCAGTTACGTAACACACTCAAATTTGTCAGAGAGTTATAATGAAGCACGATTAGAAATGTTTGGAAGCATCAGGGTGAAAACTTCGATAGAATATGTAAAGGTGTTTTGTCACAAAATATGCAGAACAGGTTTGAACTGGGACTTAAACAAGTGTTCATTGTGCCTCCAACACTGGATATCGAACCGAGGACCCCTTCGTTAGACGGCGACAGCATTACCAGATAACATCGGGAAGAAAATATACAGAAATAACTCAAGCCAACAGTGTCATTTCATCAGTACAGAAGATGTGTCTATATAAGAATATACAGGACAGTATTACTATGGTCCTGCCTAGGAATTAAAATATTTCTTCCACATGCGGAGAGAAATATTTGAGCTGGCCCAGTGGCGTGTGGATTAAGTGGTCGACTTTCAATCTTGCCATCGAAGTTCTAGGGTTCGACTCCCGACCTGGGCACGGATGTTCTTTGGGTCTCTTTATCAATTTAATCTAATCACTCGTCATCATCATTGCGATTTGCCAAAAATGGCAGAATACAATTACAAGCAATAGAGACCTTTACGGAAAACGACGCAGTTGCTCTCTGATGATCCAAAAATGAAGTATTGTAGAATTGAATTTACTATGAATTGGAGAAACTGCATTTGTGAAGTAGGATGTAACTGATTGAAGTGATATACGTACTTTACGTTACTTTTCAGTTAGTTTTTGGCTAATCTGGTTGAATGGTGGTTAAATTAAAGTAGTGATGGAACAAACACAAACACGCATGGACAAAAAGACACAAATCCCACAGAGGATTTATTATCTTGATTGTGGTCCCATGCTCCAAAACTTTGTTGGACTACAAGAATGCAGTTTCCAGCGTGGAAAAAGAGGTTGATAGGAAAAGAGATTGACAGAAACAAAAAGAGAGCGAAGAAAAGTGATCATTAACCCTCGACCAGTAAACAACACTTCTTTCCGTTTAAAACTCATAATATGATAAATCCAGCATCCGTGGTGGAGTGGTTATCGCCCATCTAGCAACATGTGCACAAAGCTTATCCCCAGCTGTCTCACTGTCACCATGGTAAAACATAGGAGCCCCCCCAGCTAACCCCAAGGCTCGACCAAACATCCACCAACATTCAAGCGTTGGATGAAACTATATATTTATGTACATGCATTTAAACCACGAACAAAACTATGAAATTTTTCAGCATCGTCAATCAGCCACATCAGCATTTATCGTCGAAGATACGTTTTGCATGTGCCTTGAAGTTTTTGCACTTGAAGAACAAAATGTGATGCAACACAAGCTTAAACCAAATTCAAATTTATTTCGCCGAGATATGTTAGGGAAGAAAGGTCAAATGATTGGGAAATAGAAATATATGGACGAGAAAATCAGTTAAGATAAGAGTTTTGAAGAGTGGAATGAGTAACAGATTGATTGATTGATGGGGTGTATTGGTAAATTTCTTATATCGGACAAACGGTTGAAATTTGCTAGTTCTTTTAATTTCAATATTCGTACTTACGTATTCTGCATTGAGAAACATTACTGAAAGTGGCATTTCGCTTATTTCATGGAAATAAGCTCTATTTGCGACATATCGAGTAAGTTTTCTTCGTTTCTTTTTGCCTTCGGTAACACGCAAAATGGCGGTCACAGTTTCACCACCGTACTCTGAATGCATTGTTTCCACCCCACTGCACCCAAAAATACCTACGTAGCCCCACAAACCATTGACGCATAGCCACACGAACCATTTCCGGTAAGGTTAGGTTGCGTCACGTTTAGGTTAGAATAGTTAAAAATTGGTTTAGAAAAAAATGCGTAGCCCCACACACCATTCTCGCATAGCCCCACGAACCATTGACATATAGCCCCACAAACCATTGACATATAGCCCCACAAACCATTGACATATAGCCCCACAAACCATTTGCGGAAACGTACCTTCTTCAGTTACAAAAACACGTGTTTGGAAACACTGACCGGGATTGACCGTGATTACGTCATCACACACAGGCAACATCCGGTTGGAAGTAAATGGATGTAAGAGCTTTCGTGCATCGGTCACACATTTATAACGAAAAATAGATGATTTACCGGCAAAATTCAATGAACGATGCGAGAAAACACTTCCCCGAACTTCCACAAGTATAAAGAAACTGCATTCGGTAAGTAATTTCTCCTGTAAATTTGAAGAAATCCGTATGTCCGATATAAGAAATTTACCGTGTGTATTTTACTTCGCTTTTCTGCCACTTTTATCTAATCGCAAGGATGAGGATGATTGATGATATGATTATATTGATAAAGGACACTCAGAAAGAACAAGCATGCCCAGGCCGGGAATACAACACGGGTCCTAGAGCGTGCTGTTTTAACAAATCCACTACAAAGATCGGCGCGAGGGAGAGAAAGATATAGAGGTTGTATGTACCACAAGCTCAGGAAGAAATATACAGAAAAAGAACGCATACAATAATAAAAAGGTAAGATGTAAATAGGGAGTAAGTGGGGGGGAGAGAGGGGGGCGAGCGAACAAACGACCGAACTAGTATAATGTCTGACATTTATACCTGCCCACCCTAACGTATTCATATACAGCTTCTGCCCACCCCGTCGAAACTTTCTGACGGCACCCCTGCCCAGGGTTCAATTCAACTTCCTTCTTGTTCACTATTGCAATCAATGAAAAACTCTTGCCTCTATTTGCTCAGGGGCGTACTGACCGGTCGAGCAAGTGCAAGGTTTAAATTGAATTTGGACCCAACTGTAGCAGTTGCGAGCTCTAACAAGCGGCAAGGTATGGCACTAGATTTCTTAGTGCTCTATGAGCGGCCAGCAAGACCTTAGCTCCCAACAGTCTTTTTGTGTCTAATAAATATTAATAAAAGGAACAACAGTAGTTTGGTGTACAAACGAAGCACCAACGAATGGCACTATTACATTCGTTAGTGCTATATGTGGGGAGCAACGTGAACTTAACCCCCAAACAGTTTTCTTTAATTACTCTTGTTCTAATGAAGCACTAATGAAATGGTTGAGATCACTAACGAATTGCACTATTTGATTCGTGAGTGCTCTCTATGGGGTAGGGGGAATTTCACAGACGTTATTTTTTGGCGATGAAAAAATCAGTGTGTGTCTGCTTTTCTAAGTAATGTACTATGTGTTACTATATGGTAAGTATAATGAAGAAACATTTATGGGTTGTTGGTGTAGGAATCCACATATTCTCGATCTCGGCAATTTTGGAGGTGATGTGATTAGCACCACACTCCGGCTACCTTTATCCCCAAGGTTGGCCTACAGGTACCCATTAACTTGAGGCTAGGTGACCCTCAGAACCGCTTTATGCGAGGACAAGGCCGGAAAAATTCCAAGAGATCACCCACGCTGGGAATCGAACCTGGGGCACCCGTCTGGCTGTATCGACTAAACCACCGCGGCTCTAATAATAGAAAAGAATCCTCCAATTACTAGTAGCATCAACTAGTGCAGCGAGTTAGTGTGAAAGTAACAAATTACTCGCTAAAGGTACCATCGCAGCATTTAAAATGACCGACCATGTTGTTGAACCAGCGACATCTTGTTTACCAGTACCGTAGTTATCGCAAAACAGGCAAATCGCCCATTTTGGTCTACTACAGTGTCGAACAGACTGGTGTCGTGAAAATTACTTAAAAGAATGAAACCACCTCCTTCTGACCCTATTTATAAAACTATTTCATTGTTCTTTTACGATCGCTTATCCGGGCTGGAGCACGTGGTTTATTGGCCCATTCAGGAAGGATACTGTGTTCATAACCTTTCTTCTGAACAAAGGAAGCACGGGGTACTTCTAACTTATGGCTGTTAGTTTCAAATCAAGGGCTTTTCCTCCTTCCCCCTTGGAAGCTTTAAAACCAGCCCTTACACAGTGCGACGCGGTTAGAAGGCATTAAGTCACACAAGGTATTATATTTCTTTTAAGATACTGATTGAATTGTGTTCATGCTTACATAGCTATTACAGTTTGCAGTGACATTTTATTACCTTTCATTTGGTTCAATTTTAATCAAAGTACGTCAAAGAGCTCCAGAAATATTGACATTTTAATTAACATTAGTTAATAAAGTAACTGTGGCTTTTCTACGTTTCCATTTCTGGCCGTAAGATGGCAATGGGATAAAGACAGGCTTGGATTTGTAAATGTGCAGACCCCAATGCATATTTTCAATTGTAAGTTACAGATCAGGTGGTTAATTATATTTTTCATAGTTATACCACATTTCAGATATTTCTTCATTTCATGGCCTTTCTCATATCGATTTATATTTGTTAAGCAGCTGACAAAATATATTTTTTATGCATATATGAAAGCCTCTACTCCTTGCCTGCGTTGAAGAAAACTATTTCCAGTTGCATGTGTATATCTTAACTTAATATTCTTATTATCCTGATTTAGTTCCCACCTTCATGTCTGGTGCGGGGCACACTCAGCTTCCACAAACGCCAAAACTAATGCTATTAGCTCTAAACCTGCCCCTCCTAACCTCACCACATATCCGTTATTAGGCCTAAGCGGAATTGTAAGTCAGGCCAGGGGTGCCCATCCCCGCCCCTCCAAAGGCCTAGGACGCATTCCCCCCAAAAAATCGCCCCAAAATAATTGTTCATCATAACCCCACCCCAACACTCACGTACACAAATATAGTTTGGATAAACATGCAGTAATTGATTTTTGTTTGAATGTCGAAAATTTAATTAAATTTTCGAAAGGGCATGGAATGATCCATGGACGTTAAAAAAAAAATCGGAAAACACGTGCAAAGTATTTTAATCGACAGATTTCGATGTTTTATGTAAAAAAAAAAAAGTATTTTAGAGTGCAAACACTGCAAATGGCGTAGACATTTGGCCTCAAAAGCACAACATAAGATCCACTCATCAATTCACTATAACATCCCCACGAGCTAAAAACAGAGAACGCCGAACAACATGATCTACATAAACCAAGCAAAATTTTCCACTTTCTACCGGTCTCCCTGATGGCGTGGGTGGTAACGTCAAGGGGTCCCGGGTTCGATTCCCGGTGGAAGCTCATAGTGGTTCGGATCCCATTTTAAACTGTAGGTCCAGTCCAGATTAGCCTTCCTGTGAATAAAGTTGTACGTCACGGTTCTAAAACATTCTCAATCGGTGCCGAGGCAAAGAGTCCACCCACTGAACGAGTAAAATTATAGAAAATAAAGTTGGCCTCTTTAAAAGTAATGTTATAAGCAGTTTGCAAAGGAATATAAGAATTTTCTTGCTCCCTTCGCTCGTACTGTTATCATCCCTCAAAAAGTCATATCAAGTTTATACTTATTGCTTAAATTGTATTTGCATACGATATCTTCATGAGAATGTTTCTTTGAAGTCCACTTTATGAACAGAAAGGCTAATCGGGACTGGACCTTCAGTTTAATGTGGGATGCGAACCACTGTGCAATGTGCACCATCGGATATCGACAAGGGTGGCTCGAGATAAAGTTGTCATTGGTTGGGGGCGAAGTGGTTTTTTGCCCTCCGCTCCCCCCGCGTCTTTCTACTAGGGTTGTTAAAGATACAGGAACAAAAAAAATTATAATCGGTTCCGTTGTAGGACCGGAACCTTTTCTCTCGCACAATTTCAATTCGGTACAGGTTGAGTATTGTTTCATGGAGAAAAAGGTTCCTGGACCGTATTGAAATACTTTAAACACAAAAAGGTTATTTTATGGTCTCGAACCCATTTACGTTTGCGGATTTTCTCTCCTGGACCGGAATTGAATTTATCTAAAATTCCTGGACCGGAATTGAATTTATCTAAAATTCCTGGACCGAAATTGAATTCATCTAAAATTCCTGGACCGAAATTGAATTCATCTAAAATTCCTGGACCGAAATTGAATTCATCTAAAATTCCTGGACCGAAATTGAATTCATCTAAATTTCCTGGACCGAAATTGAATTCATCTAAAATTCCTGGACCGGAATTGAATTCATCTAAAATTCCTGGACCGGAATTGAATTCATCTAAAATTCCTGGACCGGAATTGAATTTATCTAAAATTCCTGGACCGGAATTGAATTTATCTAAAATTCCTGGACCGGAATTGAATTTATCTAAAATTCCTGGACCGAAATTGAATTCATCTAAAAATTCCTGGACCGAAATTGAATTCATCTAAAATTCCTGGACCGAAATTGAATTCATCTAAAATTCCTGGACCGAAATTGAATTCATCTAAAATTCCTGGACCGGAATTGAATTCATCTAAAATTCCTGGACCGGAATTGAATTTATCTAAAATTCCTGGACCGGAATTGAATTTATCTAAAATTCCTGGACCGGAATTGAATTTATCTAAAATTCCGGGACCGGAATTGAATTCATCTAAAATTCCTGGACCGGAATTGAATTCATCTAAAATTCCTGGACCGGAATTGAATTTATCTAAAATTCCTGGACCTTTAACAACCCTACCCACGTCCTCCTACTTTCCACCTTCATCCAATAAGAAACATGACCATGGTATATACTGACGATTTTAATGACTGAAAATAATAACCTTATTTAAAGATTTCCTTAAGTGGTTAAAGAACACGTTTATTGTAGGCATGTGTTTATTTAATACATACCTACATAACAATATAAAAAAAACAGGAACCAGCATAAATTGCTAGATGATTATTTAAATATACTTATACACACTAACTTCAATGAATTCAACTCTTTTTAAAACAAATAGCCCCGCATCCGGTAGAGGTAGTACATAGTGGTTCGGATCCCACTTTAAACTAGTTTCAGTCCCGATTATCCTTACTGTGCCTAAACTGGACTTAAGGTCCAAATCACTGATTTAACTGACAAAATTAATTGCAGGCTATCGAAAAATTAGCATTTTTAAAACAGCAACAAAGATTCTATTAACAAAAATTTATTATATAGCACAGCCAATCAAAGCACATCTATTTATTGAACACCAAGCCATATTTTTTAGGAAGACAATACATTATTTCATTTGTACTTAAAAGTTAATGAACGGTGACGAAAGTGGTCAAAATATAGGAACCAAAGCAGAAAACCTAGCCTTCAAATCAGCATATATAAAATTTTTTAGAGTAAATGCTAAAAATAGTTTTCATAATTATGCCACTCTGTCAGTATAATAAAAGTTATTACTAGGTTAGGAAAATTTACATAAAGGATGTCTTTATCTTTAAATTGATTAAAAAAATTATCATTATGTCTTATCTTTAAATTGTTTAAAATAAACTATCATTAAGCTCAAAATGCAGTAACGGTGGTGACGGTTTCAAATGTTTAATGATTGTTAGGAAGTACTTTAGAATACTGGAAACAATTATGGAAGGTACTTAGAAGCTTAGAAAAACTAATTAGTAAAGTTAATAGCTTCACTAAGTATTATTTGCTGAAGAAATTATGATTTGATCAGGTGTTGGAAGCATTTAGGCTTTAAGGACGTTATTTTGCTAATGCTAAGAGACCTAAACGTGACCCACCTAACCTAACAATGAAAGCATGTAACGACCCTGCTTGGTCGCCATTTAATTATTATTAGACCTTGCGTGGTCACTATATTCTTTTTAATCTGATGAAAGAGTTAAGCGGAATGTCCCTGCGAGGCGTACCATTTTAGTTTAAATGTATTCAGTAAACGTTAACGGTTCCACCTCTACGTTTACTAGCTTCACTCATTATTAGACCCTGCGTGGTCACTATATTCTTTTTAATGTTATCAATTATTGTCATTTACATTGTTCAACGTGTTGTTTAGAATAGTAGAGTCCTGCGAGGCTCATTATTAATTGTATTGTCTGAATGCACACAGTTTTAGTTTATTTTATATTGTCACGTGCATCTAGTGATTTTCCCACTAGTGATTTCTCAATGTCAAAACCTTGATATTCCTCAGTACGAAGTTTGCAATATGTAAAAAAAATGAGTTAGCAACGCATACTTGTAGTTTAAAATTTTCACCACCCATGCGCCACCGCGAGTATAAAACCCAGCGCAGCGAGACCGGAGCTTAGTTGGCTCCCTGATGTCAACAGGCAAACATCCAGGGTTAACTGGCCTCCCAGCCTGAGAACTAGAAGCCATCCCAGAAGGAAGGACGGAGAAAGAAGAGCCTAGCAGCAACCTACCTACCTGGTCCGCTCGCTTAGGCTGATAGGTGCCCAGGTTCTACCTGCCCGGCTTGTCTGGGAGCACCCGGACCTTCCTTTTCTAACCTGCCGTCCCTTCATAGGAGACACCGGTTGGCTTGCCAACTCCCAGCTAACGCCGGGGTGTCGCGGCATCCTTTAATCCTTTTACCCTGCGCCCGTTATTCGGGAGTACCGATTGGTTTCGGCCAATTCCCGGCTGTGGTTGGGGTACTACGCACAACCTACTCTCTTTTACAGGGGAACCCGTGACGTCAGCGGCGACCAAGGCCCTAAATAAAATTAGGTCCCCATACTCCCCCTGGCGCCTCACAGCGAGGAATAAATTGGATGTTCCCTGCCCCCCTTATCTCTTGGTGAACGTGCGTGGAACAGGTAAAAGCACGTGTGTGGTACAAGTAAATGCACGAGCGTGGTAAAGGTTTCAGGTAAAGACACGTGTGTAAGTGTGCAAACGGACACCCTTGTGTTGAGACTATAATAAACATATATAAATATATATATATATATATATATATATATATATATATATATATATTAAGCTGGTATAGTCTTTCCTTACACCCAGCAAGCCCTGAGATATTTCTGAGTCCATGTTCTACGACTGACAAAAAGTTAGCGCATATGGGTAGACTTTTGCCGTCCTCCTAAGTGAAGTGTTTAGAGAGTGGTAATAGTGTGTAGGTGGGACGTTGCAAAAGTATTTGGCGCCATAACGTGGGGCCCGACAGAATTGTGCAATTAAGTGAAGTCAACCGAACCGTGCATTAAAAGGACTGTCCAGTGAAAGTGAAAGTGTGGACTGTATTAAACATGGAGCAAGAATTTACTGGTATGAACCTGAGAAGTAGAGGGAGGAAGACCATGGACTCAGAGTCTGGATTTGGTTGCTGTGAAGAACTGGGAGAAGAGGCAGCATATTTCCAGTGTTGCCAGTGCCTGCGCCAAATTCACTGGAACTGTGATGGAAAAGATGTGGCTACCTTCCCTGCTGTAGGAGTTAAATGCCAGACGTGTGAAGGTGCTCCGCAGACCCAAGTAGCGGAGACCGCAATACAAGAACCAAGTCCGCTGACCAAGCCTCCAACAGACCATTGGTTGTTGGAATGGCTGACGAAAGATAGGGAAGACAGAAAGAAAGAGAAACAGGAGGAAGACAAGATGCGCAAAAGAGAGGCAGTTCAAGCTGAAAAGCTGAGAAAAAAGGAACTGTTAGAACTTAGATCCTTAATAGAGTTCCATGAAGAGAAAAGAGAGCTAGAGAAACGAGAGGTTGAAGAGAAAAGGGAGCTAGAGAAACGAGAGATCGAAGAGAAAAGAGAGCTTGAGAAACGAGAAATTGAAGAGAAGAGAGAGCTAGAAAGAAGAGAAATTGAGGAGAAAAGGGAAAAAGGCTTTGAAACTCTCCGAGCTTTAATTGAGAGCCTAGAGGAAATAAGAAAGAAAGAGAAAGAGGAAGAAGAAGCCAAAAGACAAAGAGAAAAAGAGGAAGGAGAAGCCAGAAGACGAAAAGAAAAAGAGGAAGAAGAAGAGAAGCGTAGGAATGAACTGCAAGCCCTCTTTGCCCAGCAGAGGACTGACATAGAAGGTCTTAAGGCCGGAGTAGAAAGTATTCAAATTACTTCTCAGCAAGATATAGTAAAGGTTGAGGAAAGATTGAAAGGGGTACTTCAGGAAAAACTGGAACCATTATCTCAGTGGCGCGGACAAGTAGAGATTACAGTGGAGTCCATTGAGAAAGCTGTCCAAAATTTGGGAGAGAAGACCGAATCCATCGAGAAAGTCGTGCAGGAACAGAAGGAAGTGATGGAGTCAATGACCGCAACTCTGCGGAAGGACGTAGAGCAGGCAGCTGAAGAGAAGGTGAATTCTCTTAGGGTAGAGACAAGGAAGCTTGAAGTATCTCTGAGAAGAGAAATGCAAGATCAGACAGGAACATTTGTCCAGAGGATAAGTGAACTTCAGATTCAGTTCCAAAGATTGAATGTTCAGACAGAACCCACTCCAGATGATCATTCCAGCCCTTTTACTCCGGATAGAGATCTGAATCCGAATGCTACTCCTTATGAGCCTCCCAGGTTGGCTGAGAAACCTCTATTCGCTGCCAACAGAATGAAGGCTGATGGAAGAAAGAGGCCTCGATACGATGACACTTCAGATGGATCGCCACCTAGAAGAAGGCCAGATTTTAAGATGCCTAGAATGGCGGATATCGCCCACATTCCTAAATTTAAAGGCGACATTGAGGCTCAGTCAGCTGAAAAATATCTTCGGGAGCTCAACGTCAGCTCTGAACTTATGCAGGTACCCGAGCATTATAGGCTGGAGTTGCTTCCTAGAGTCTTCACTGATAAAGCTGAACACTGGCTTGCAGGAAATATCGATAGTTTCGTGAATTATGCTGACTTTTGCGCCAGGTTCAAAGAAGAATTCGCTTCTGAGAAGGCTAGACAACGGCAGCTAACAGCTGTGAGGAACAGGAGATATTCCAGACTTGTCCACGAAAGTATGGAGAGCTTTGCCTGGAGCGTTTATGCGGCCTATAGAAACTTGAGTGATAACTTTAATGAGGGAGAAGTACTTAATTTGATCATCGGACAACTTCCTTATAGAATGCGAAACCTTTGTTTAGCACATGCGCCTAGAACGGTAGATGACCTAACTCATTTCCTGAAGGATTTTGAAATCTATGATGAGCCAGATGCATGGAGGAACAAAGATGAACCGAAGGGAAAAGAACAGAATCCCTCAAGGAACTATAAAGTCCGGAACATAGAAACGAGGCCAGACAGTAATTGTCAGCGTTCTCAACGTTTCACTGATGAAAGAGGAGGCAGGCGTGATTTTAGAAGAAACTCTTTCCGACCTTACCAAAACCAAAGACGTAGATCTCCTGACCCAAGAAGGATCCGTGAGGGTAGAAGTAGCCCTAGTCCTCCGAGACGACAATTTTCGGGTGAGCAGAATGAGATTCGCGGACCTCCATCTCCTAGACAAAACATTACATCGGAGCAGGAGGAGGCCGTAGAAACAGCGCGGGTGTTTCATCAAAATCAAAGGTCCCAGTCTAGCCAGACAAACTAGGACCTTGTCTAAATGCTTCGTTCCTGTTTAGGCAAGGGACTTCGATGGAGCGGCCCAAATTAATAGATAAAGATGTCCAAGAGTTACAAGTAAATTTCCAGCTAACAGAAACTGAAGAGACCATTTTACAAAAGGAATTGAAGTCTGCAAGGGAATCCAAAATTAGATACAGATCTCCAGTGGTGCAAGCTAAATTAATGGACTTTACAGTAACCTGTGTGATTGATACTGGAAGTGAATGCTCGATCCTTAATTATTCAATCTGGACTAAGTTAGTAGATAAGATACCTGGCATACAGATCCAGAAAGTTCCAGAGGTTCGATTAGTAGATTTCTCTGGAAGTCATAAGAAGCGTGTATGTGGAAGCAGGCGTGTGGAGTTAGAAATTGGTGGTTTAAATTTCAGTACTGAGGTTTTCATCTTAAAAGGATTTGGAACTGATCTTCTGTTAGGAATGCCTTTCTTGAAACAGCACGAGGCTGAAATAAACTTCAGGAAAAATATTGTAACGTTGTCGTTCGGAAAAACTTCTGAGCAGAGAGAGGGGAATCCTTTAAATATTGATATAGTGCGGTATATCCAAAGAATCCAAGATGAAGAAGTGGATTGGATGTATAAACCCACTGACCTCACAGAGAAGGTCGAGACGATAAATATTTTGCTCGATTCCCAGAAACAGGAGTTATTCAGTGTGCTGCTGCAGTATCTAGAGGTATTCTCAGAGAAACCAGGAACCATGGAAAGTGCTGAATGCGAGATCGTACTGAAAAGTTCTGAACCAGTTTACCGCCACCCATACCCAGTACCGCTTTCCAAAAGAAAAGCTTTGGAAAAGGAATTAGATCTCTGGAGAGCATGGAATATCATCCAACCATCTCTGTCTCCGTATCTGAACCCATTATTAGTGGTCGACAAGCCTGACGGAAGTGTACGGCCTTGTCTGGATTTTCGTCAACTCAATGCAATCATGGTGGTCCCTAAGAGCTCCGTTCCAACAATTGACGAATCTTTACAACGATTCCGAGGATCACGATACTTCACTAGTTTGGATCTGGCCTCAGGTTACTTGCAGATTCCCCTAAGAGCAGAGTGTAGATAGTATACAGCCTTTTCCTACAAAGGTCGTCAATATGAATTCCTAAAAATGCCCTATGGCTTATCGAATGCAGTTTCTACTTTTGTATCTGTTATGCACCGTGTGTTTGGACCTGAGACTGAAAGTTATTTAACGGTGTATATTGATGATCTCCTTATTTTTGATTCGGATTTTCCAACTCATTTAACACATATAGAAGAAGTTCTTCGCAGACTGGAAGAAGTCGGTCTCAAGGTGAAGTTAAGAAAATGTAATTTTGTGAAAGGAGAACTAGTGTATCTCGGACATTTAATCTCTGGTGATCAGATCAAGGTAGATCCAAAGAAGAATGAAGCCATTCTAAGGTTCCCTCGCCCTAATAGTAAAAAGGACGTTAGAAAATTTTTAGGACTAGCAAACTGGAGAAGAAAATTCATAAAGAACTTCTCTGTGAAGACAGAACCTCTGGTGCAGCTGCTTTCCAAAGCTACCAAATGGAATTGGAGTCCAGCTCAAGAAGAAGCTTTTTCTCAGTTAAAAGAAGAATTAGTATGTACTCCAGCGTTAGTGCAGCCGGATCTAGATAAAGAGTTCTGTATTCAGAGCGATGCCTCAACTAAAGGTTTAGGGTGCATCCTATTTCAAGAGCAAGGAGAAGATAAAGCTGTTGTTCAGTATGCTAGTAGAAAATTAAAGAACAATGAAAGGCATTATTCAATTCATGAGCTTGAATGTTTGGCCATCTTATTTGGAGTGAATAAGTTTGAAATTTATTTGAAGGGTAGACATTTCAAGATTTATACTGACCACCGTGGATTAGTATGGCTACAAAACTCTAAGAACTGGAATTGCCGTCTTACTAGATGGTCCCTCAGATTGCAGTCCTACTCTTTCGAGATTATTTACATCCAAGGAAAAGAAAACTTAGTACCTGACGTGCTTAGCAGATATCCAGCGGAAGATGAAGATGTGGAACCAGAGACCAGAAATTTCCATGTGAACTACATCTGGCAGGAGCGAGATGAAATAGAGGAGGTGGAAAGTTGGATAGAAGCTCAAGAAGCTGATGACTTTTGCCGGCCTGTCATCAAAATCCTAGAACAAAAGGAAGAGCAAGATTCGCCTGCAGAAACAAAAGTTAAGAAGTTGTACCAAAGGTATGGTAATCTTTTGTTTAGGAAGAGTTCTGGAGATGAAGTAACGTGGAAGTTGTGTGTTCCAGAAAAGTTCAAGGAGAAAGTTAAGAAAGAAAATCACGACGAGCAGGGACATTTCGGCCTAGCCAAAACCTTAAACCGAATTAAGACTCGTTACTTTTGGCCAAAATTGAAGGCAGATGTAGTTAAGCATGTCAGAGATTGCCTCACGTGTGCTAAGACTAAGATGGATAAACTAGGAATCCTTAAGGACAAGCTGCACATAAATCAGAAGGATCCTCACCAGCTGCTGTCCATAGATTTAATTGGAAAGTTACCTTCATCTCAGGGATACCAATACATCTTGTCCCTGGTAGACGTTGGTACAAAGTTTGTCTCAGTTTATCCCTTACGGCGAGGGACTGCAAGAGAAATAATAAATATAATGGAGAGAGGATACTTTTCCCACTTTCCAAACGTTAAGGCCATATTGTCAGACAGGGGTACCCAGTTTACTTCAGGACTATGGAAAGACTACCTTGACCAGAAAGGCATAAGATATTTCTTCACGACCGCCTACCACCCAAGCAGTAATACAATCGAAAGGATGAATCAAGAAATTGTAAGGTTACTCAGATTGTTCTGCAATCGTGAACATCAAAGTTGGTGTAAATTTTTAACTGAAATCTGTTGGCTACTCAATAATTCGGTATCTGAAGCCACTGGCTATGCTCCTTCAGAATTATTCTTCAACAGACCCGTTCCTAACGAAGTCCTTGATCATTTCAACTGGCCTATCAACGAAGTAGACCCGCAAATCTCCAACTGGAACCAAAAGCTATTTCTAGCCAAGTCCAAAGAGCGCACTAGAAATATGAAACGAAAATTTAAGACTAAAGGCCATGCGCTCGAGCTGCACGAAGACGACTTGGTTCTTGTTCGAAATAATAAACTTAGTTCGAGGAAGAATAGAACAATAGCTAAGCTCTTCGAGGTGTATATTGGACCTTATTTAGCCACTGATCTTCGGAACAACACAGCAATGTTAGTTCACCCCAGGACCAGGCAACCCGTCGACCGAGTCAACTTCGACAACCTTCGCCTCTACAGGTGTTCATCGGAGCGAAGAAGAGAAGTGGTAGGGGAAGAAGATGACCTAGTGACTAATGTGTAGGAGAAACAGACTCTTATTACTGTCATTTTTTTTCTATTGAATTTGAAATCAATGTTTCATGAAAATTTTTCATAAATTGTAAGATTTAAATTTCTTCAAAATTTTCGCCCGAGGAAGGGGCATATGTAACGACCCTGCTTGGTCGCCATTTAATTATTATTAGACCTTGCGTGGTCACTATATTCTTTTTAATCTGATGAAAGAGTTAAGCGGAATGTCCCTGCGAGGCGTACCATTTTAGTTTAAATGTATTCAGTAAACGTTAACGGTTCCACCTCTACGTTTACTAGCTTCACTCATTATTAGACCCTGCGTGGTCACTATATTCTTTTTAATGTTATCAATTATTGTCATTTACATTGTTCAACGTGTTGTTTAGAATAGTAAAGTCCTGCGAGGCTCATTATTAATTGTATTGTCTGAATGCACACAGTTTTAGTTTATTTTATATTGTCACGTGCATCTAGTGATTTTCCCACTAGTGATTTCTCAATGTCAAAACCTTGATATTCCTCAGTACGAAGTTTGCAATATGTAAAAAAAATGAGTTAGCAACGCATACTTGTAGTTTAAAATTTTCACCACCCATGCGCCACCGCGAGTATAAAACCCAGCGCAGCGAGACCGGAGCTTAGTTGGCTCCCTGATGTCAACAGGCAAACATCCAGGGTTAACTGGCCTCCCAGCCTGAGAACTAGAAGCCATCCCAGAAGGAAGGACGGAGAAAGAAGAGCCTAGCAGCAACCTACCTACCTGGTCCGCTCGCTTAGGCTGATAGGTGCCCAGGTTCTACCTGCCCGGCTTGTCTGGGAGCACCCGGACCTTCCTTTTCTAACCTGCCGTCCCTTCATAGGAGACACCGGTTGGCTTGCCAACTCCCAGCTAACGCCGGGGTGTCGCGGCATCCTTTAATCCTTTTACCCTGCGCCCGTTATTCGGGAGTACCGATTGGTTTCGGCCAATTCCCGGCTGTGGTTGGGGTACTACGCACAACCTACTCTCTTTTACAGGGGAACCCGTGACGTCAGCGGCGACCAAGGCCCTAAATAAAATTAGGTCCCCATACTCCCCCTGGCGCCTCACAGCGAGGAATAAATTGGATGTTCCCTGCCCCCCTTATCTCTTGGTGAACGTGCGTGGAACAGGTAAAAGCACGTGTGTGGTACAAGTAAATGCACGAGCGTGGTAAAGGTTTCAGGTAAAGACACGTGTGTAAGTGTGCAAACGGACACCCTTGTGTTGAGACTATAATAAACATATATAAATATATATATATATATATATATATATATATATATTAAGCTGGTATAGTCTTTCCTTACACCCAGCAAGCCCTGAGATATTTCTGAGTCCATGTTCTACGACTGACAAAAAGTTAGCGCATATGGGTAGACTTTTGCCGTCCTCCTAAGTGAAGTGTTTAGAGAGTGGTAATAGTGTGTAGGTGGGACGTTGCAAGCATTTAGGGATGTTTTATTAATAATGTTAAGAGACCTCACCTAAGCATTTAAAGAAAGTAATAGCTCTTCACACCCACGCACGTACAGTAGATGGCAGCACCAGTCCATGTCCAAGACGACAGCAAACGAATGGCTGCTCGCAAACCAACAAATATATAGGAGTGTATGAAAGGAAAAAATCATTCCACAGACAAGAGGTAATAAGTATACTTGCTAAAACTGTGAAGTATGTGTCAACAAACATGAATAGAAATAGAACTATGCAATAAAATGGCTCTCTACCTTCATTACTTACGAATTAAACAATCGGAAGTTGGGCCACAGCAACAAAAAATCCACACACTGCAGTCAGCACAAAAAATATTAAAATTTCAGTATCCGCCAAACGTCTGAAATTCCTTTATTTTCTTCTTTTTCACATTGGTACTTACGTATTCTGCATTCCTAAGGATTCTTGAAGGTTCCATTTCGTTTTTCTCGCGCAAATAATCTCAATTTTCGACATATCGAGTAATTCCTTTGTTCGTTTTCGCTTGCGTTACACGCAATATGGCGGGGAAATCTTGACTAGCGTTGTCCATGATCAGTGGTTATGCAGTGTTGCAATCTTCTTCATCGAAAAATACCTACTTTCGTGTTACTTATTTTGTATTTTTTTTCCAGGTTCGAAAACCCCACGAACCATGCACGGATAGCCACACGAACCATGCACGTAGCCCCACAAACCATTCATAAATAGCCCCACGAACCATGCACGGCAAGGTTAGGTTAGGTTCGGTTAGGTTAGGCAAACAGTTAAAATTGTCATGTTCTTGGAAAACAACGGTGTGGTTGGAAACACTGACCGGGGGTTACATCATCGAACGCACGCAACATTTGGTTCACGTAGTGGAAGGACATAGAGGCAACAGCTTTCGTGCATTGGAGAGACATTAATCTTCAAAAATACATGATTTACCGGCGAAATAAATTAACCGATGGGAAAAAACACTTCCACTACCTTTCAAAAGTGTACGGAAAGTCAGTTCGGTAAGTACTTTCTCCTGTAAAATTGAAGAAATACGTTTTGCGGATACGAAAATTTTATCCAAAAAATAATGAGTTTCACTGTCCAATCTTTTAAAAAAAGACAAATTGCAGATCAAGATTGAAAATTTTCTTCTAATGACCACTACCCACCCCGGAAGTTGCTAGTATTAAACAGAAGTATAATTTAGGACGCTTAAATTCACGTCACGTCGAATTCGATGCAGAGAACACCAACATCTAACCTCGCCAAGGGTGCAGCAAAAATCAAATCTCTAAGATTTTCTTGCAAGTGATAGGGTTTGGATCGTGTTTACTAGGCACAACAGCATAAACCGAGAGCGTTTTCTATAATGAACAACATTAAGCCTAAGGTCAAAATCGCCATTGCACTCAGAAATGGCATATTCATTTGACGCCGTGTTTACGAGAGTCAATGATTTATTCACAAACTCTCATCTGAAATTTTCACAAAGGCTCAATTTATGGTATTTTTGGCTATAACTTTACACTTAAACCCCCCTACCGACAATTTTTTGAGAAACCATTGACGAGTGTATTCATAGTTCGGGAACAGTGTTTTGAAGCAATGAAGTGTCGACAAGTAGGTTTGACATACCTGTACACAGAGGCGTCTCGTGAACGCATGCGGTGCATGCTGCTTCTTCTTCTTCTTCTTCAAAATGCCCCGATCACCATTAAATAAGGCGATTTTGGACAACGGTGCCGAAGGAATGCATCAGGCAAAATCCGATGACATCCCGTGTGAAAATAAACTCTTCCTCCTATTTATATTCATAAATAGGTCCTTCGTAAATAGTAACACAAAAGACAGCACAAAACTCTTCCTCCCATTCACTTAATAAGTAAATGGGTCCTTTGAGGTATGAATGGGACGAACACAACACAAACGTCCGCCTCACACCGAAGCACAAGGCGAACTCCTCGGTGCATGCTGCGCATCCGTCAATTGTGGGAAAAAGGACAGCTTGCTCTGCGACGACGTTCATGAGCATTTCTACATTCTAATTTCTTCATAGGAGAAGTATTTTTTTACACGTGAGCGCTGAACTAAGCTTATATTACATTTCTTGGATCTGAAGTGAAAGAAAGTAATAATTCTTTTCCCATAATTGATGCATGCGTCACTTCAGATCCAAGAAATGTAATATAAGCTTAGTTCATCGCTCTCGTGTAAAATAAATACTTCTCCTATGAAGAAATTAGAATGTGGAAATGCTCATGAATGACGTCGCAAAGCAAGCTGTCCATTTTGCCATAATTGACGCATGCATTCACGAGACGCCTCTGCCTGTACATCTGTTCTGATAATCTTGCCGTCCCAAGAAGGAAAACTGGAACGTATTGCAAAGTGTCTACCTCTCTCTGTCCTTGTTGATCAAAGCCTCTATCAGACAGACTTCCTTCGAAATCCTTGACGCAAACAATTGAGATAGGAACAGTTTCAGATGTCCCTCATAATCTACAAAGAACCGTTTCATATGGTCAGCAGCAGTGAACGCAGTTTCGCTAAAGTGGATTTGACTCCCCGTGGTGCTAGAAATTCATGGAAACACCAGCCTGCACACGTACTCACCGAAAACTCCACTTCCTTGTAGGTCACGACACCTAATCTGTTTCGTCCTTGTCCGCTTCACACCATTGTTTCAACTGACGTTTTACCGTGATTCCCAAAAGCGACGCTAGAGGTCTCTACTAGACATCACCTAACTTGAAGACCAAATATTACGTAATAAGAGTTGAGATGGTGCGAAAGACGTTTCACTACAGGCAAAGCTTAGTTGTCGCAAAAAATGGTAAACAACGCCAAAAAATTAATGCAAATTTTAGATTTTCGTCAGTAAAATGAAGAACAGCTCGCTTTCAATCAATAAAGTTTTGAGTTTCTAAGTAAGTCCGGACTAAACCTACAGTATAAAGTTTGATGCAAAGAAAATGTAGCATTAGCAAATACTAAAGAGATTGTACACAGTAACTGTTTCTATGTCTAATAGAACGATAATAATGAAAGCACGGCTATTAAGATCAGCACCGCACGTGCAGTGAGCGAGTTAAGCTTTTTGCTTTGGGGGGGGGCGTATTTCTGATTTAATTTCTGGGGTAAGTTCTTTTGGCTTGCATACAAATTTGTATATGCTACCAGTCAGTAAATTAAACTATTGTCTTGCAGGAATAATTTTATAAGTTCATTTCATTTACACAAGTTGGCTGAAATTTCCAGCAGCCACATCAACTTATCATTTTTTTGCATTCTTCCTATAAAGAGACATAGAGAACGCTTAAGTTTTCATCCTTTCAGAAATCTACTCTTGCTATGATCTGATATTTTATAATTTAGCGGTAGTGCTTCTTGCATGGTTAAGAAATGGCACTGTTAGATTCGTTAGCGCTCTATATGGGGGTCGACTTGAACTTAGCCCCAACAGTTATTTTTGTAATTACTCTTGTTCTAATGAAGCACTAACGCAATAGTTAACAGTAGTTGAGAGCACTAACGAATTGTACTAATAGATTCATGAGTGCTCTATGTGGGGGCAGTTTCAGAGACGCGCAAAAAATTCATATTGGGAGTTGACATGATCTTGACTGTACAAAGGGCACAACATATTGGACAACATTTATTTTTTGAATACGGATTCTTTAGTTAATCTGGGAGTTGCTCTTAGTACGCTAAGATTCCAAAGAATAGTAAACATGATAATAATTATATTTGCGTACATCAAACAAGAGGCTGTAAATTCATTACAGAAAATGCTTAATTCCAGTTGCGCCTGAATATAAACATTTTTAGCTATAGTGCTGCCACCTATTGACAAGATATGCATTCTCTCAAAGAGTAGATGGTAGATGAAAAATAAAAAAATTAGTAACGTTGAATTATGAACGCATGCTAATTAATATTAATAAGTACCGATCGCTAGAGCGTCTGACTGCTACGTGGTAGAACAAGGTTCGATTCCCGGGTTGAGAAATGGGAGGAGATTACATTGAAATAATGTAAGTGGTAATAAAACCAGGTCACAATTACGGAAGTGTTGCCATTACTTTTTATTCAATCCTCGTACATTCTCTTAAATTCTTCTGCGCCCCATAAATGTATGTGTCTTGACCTAGAATTGTTGGGTGTAACTTACTTTGTGGCCGGTCGCGAATTTCTTTAACTTCAACATAACTGGCGGTTACGCATGGATGTCTATTTTGAGTTTTCTGAATGCTCACATCTGCTCACCTACAGTATTTTGGGTGCAAGAATGACTGTTCTTGGCGTAGTACGTAATCGTATTGAGGACGGAAATTGATTTATGAAGCCAATGTTTGCTTTCTCTCTCTCTCTCTCTCTCTCTCTCTCTCTCTCTATCTATCTATCTCTCCCTCCCTCCCTTTTTCTCTCTCTCTAGGTCTTTCTCACTCTAAACCAGTGATGTGCCGTAGACTATAAGTTGACATCTACATGCGTTGTCTATACGTAATATACGCGTAGATTACATTGGGTTGTAGTTTACATAGACTACGTAGACAATCTAAAGTGCATTAGAATTAATATTCAAGGGTTTCATGAAAGGAAAGTGACATTTTCAACTATATTTGTTCCTAACGAAATGAAAAGAATACTATTTACAACAAATTTCTCTTCTCTTCTATTATCAACTATGGAAGAAGATAAATAGTATGCAAAAAACAACAACAGATGACAGTCGTGAGGCAAGAGTGGTCTTTTCCCCATAAAACATTAGTATATTTCCTATATTAGGTTTTTTCCTAGGTGAGAAATTGTTCGAATTTGGAAGAAAGAGTATGAAAAGATCTCCTCACACATCAGCAACTGATACGCAGTATAATTGTATTTTTATTTCACGGCGCCCTTTGCTAAGTTATCACCTTTCGCCATGTTGTTTACATAGATTACGTCATCTACGTGTATAAAAAAGTCTACATGTAGAATGTAGACTATCGTTGTTTACGCGTTGACGCACATCACTGCTCTTCACGTTTCTCTCTATCTCTCTCTATACGTCTTTCTTTCTCTCTCATACTCTCTACACGTTTTATTGTATTGTGTACATAAATTGATGTAAAGCTAACGATTTCTCTCTTTTCCTTTTTCCTGTTCTTCTTCTCTCCCATCTCTTCTCTTCAGCTATTGGCTGAAGGGTTTTTCCCACCTATCTCTTCTGTTTCTCTTTGACGAATGGCGTTCCTCGTAAATAAATTGAAAAAATAGTAATTCGCAAGTTAGATAATTAATGCTATCAAACAATAACGCGACGTGAACAATTACAATAATTAATTAATTAACAATTTAAGGGCTCGGGAGTAAAACATGGTGACATTTTGGTCATAATTGAGTTTTATTAACCAGTAAGTTCAATTATTAGAAGTTATACTGAAGATCGGTTCTTTTCGTGTTGAGTTTCCCAATTTCTGAAGCGTTCAATGAGTCAAACAAAATTGCATGACATGGCAATTACACACGAAAATTGAATGGCTCTTTTTACTTTGTAACTCAGTAATGACCAAAATGTCAGTAGTGTAAAAGTATATAGGATTGGGACGAGAAAGTATGAGGTCTTGCCTGTGCTAAAATTAGGCTAAGTTGCCTATAAAAGTTTATTGCTCAAGTGTTCTCCTCTATCAAATTTAAGATTTTTGTACAAGAAAACTTCTTGAGAAAGTATGACCCCCCTCTTAGATTGATTTGGCTACACCTGAATCTGCCAGATCGTTATTTATAAACTTATTAAAAATATTTTATTTTCGACACTGTTTTGGTTTTAGTTAACTACACAGTAGTACACTGTAAAATATAATCTTAAAATACTTGTTTAAAAATATTTTTCGTACTATTATGTTAATATGTTGATTTGGAATGTTCTGAATTAAAACTAGGCTTAATTGATATATCTAATACTAAGATAATGCATTGTGCAAAAGTTTTCTAGAATTGCTCTGTGACTCTTTCATTTCTTACATCATAAACATATAATTTTTCACCTATAAGAATAACACTACATATGGTGTCATCAGGGAGTGTTTCATGGAATTCAGAGATAATTTTAATGTTTGTCCTGTCATTAACCACAACTTGTTTCCTTTTTGAGGTGTTGATTACAAACATGGGTCTCTGTGTTTTGAATTCATCTGGTGAGTAATACATGTCAGTATTCCCAATTGTGACCCTTTTGTATGCTGAAAATGCCTCATATAATTTGAGGAAATCATCCTTGGATATGTTTAAATTATAATTTTCTCTGGGAAACACTTCATTTCTGCCATTTTTAAGATATATGTTCTTGATGTTGCAGTTATCAAATTTACTTGAATTTTTTTCTTGATTATTGTGTCTTCCGGTCTGAAACAGTACCACCACAAAATCTGGCATGTCATATTGTATACTGGAGAATGAGTTTGTAGCATCAAATTCATAATAGCTACCAGTGGCAGGCTTCTGCACACATTGATATGTATAAAATTGTAAAGGTATCTGTGGATTTTTTAGTATATCTGCTTTGTATTTAAGAGCATAACTAGCTTCATATTCAACTACTGGAATTCTTAGCTCCATAGTCTGAATAATGCATTTGCCTTCAGCAGGTAGGGTATTAGGAAGAGCTGCCCCAGTAGAATTTAATGAACTGTACCTCATCAAAGCATTATTATCATTGGCAGCTCTTCTAAATGTAATTCTTAAACCACCCTTCCACATAATATCTTTGTATCTGAGAAGAAACCAGGTAACAGGCGCATAGGAAACAATACTGTGTGACTCTTAGATATTATCTTATCACCAGCCTCAAATCCACCTATTTTGTAGTAAGAAGCCTCGGTTTTGGATAATTTTAGTGTGGCCAATGCTGTAGAAGTAATACCAGGGTAATCTACTCTGTTTATAACAACACCATGTTTTCTGATCTCAATTTCAGAGAACAAATGTGGCACAAAATTGTCTACCAATCTTATATTTGAGTTAGCCGGATAATCTGTACCATCGAGCTTGACAACATCAAATTTAATATATAGGTCTGCTCTGTGAGGGTGTATAAATCCATCTCCTACATCAAGGTCAACCTCAATCTCTGTGTTGGCTTGATTTAAATTTGCAAAAGTCCTCCGGTTTGGAGGGAATGATTGTAACTCATAACTCTCAATATTTTCCATTTTTTTGTATGTATTTTTATTTAAATATTAATTTCTATGATAGCAGTTGTTGTGGCTCCAGCAAAGTCAACTAATTCTTCTTTTTCATTAGTGACCATCAACTCAATATAATCTATTCTATTATGGCACACAGGAAAATATAATGTTGGCGATGGAGTGTAGATGATCGGTTCCATAAATTCAGAGTCAGGTTTAAATGTTACAATAATGCCAGTTTGTTTGTGAGTGCCTATGCCATTTGATTTGGTGATCATACCCTCGGCCACATTACAGTGAATATTTAGAGTCTCTATGGCTAAGAATTTAGGTATATTAATAGCAGTGTGTTTCATGGCTGGTTCAAGTTTTGTGTTGTTTTCGAATCCTAATAGCTCTCCTATAGTACCCAGATCTACTGTCTCTGTAGCAGACACAATTTCTACTCTGTGAGTGACAGAATTTTGAGTTAACAATGTACCCCTAGGTAACTGAGCATTTAGAGTAGACAGATTATATTGCCCTGGAGTGATGACAATTTTTTGGTCACCAACTGCAATTTTGTTGTTGTGGTGTGTAATATTAGGTATCAAGTACATGCCATAAAATGCTCTGAGAGCTATTGTTTTGGGATATACTATATCATCATGTAGTTTGAGCTTCAATATTGAATTTTGGCTGGTAAGATGGAATACTCCCATGATGTTTCAGATACCACAGGGCTTTTTGAAAATCTTCAATTGATGGTTTATTTATTTGAGATAGATATTTAAGAACAGATAAACACAGATGTCCACAATTAATATCTTTGAAATTTGAATACGGGTATTATTATAATAAAGATTAGTTGATTTTAGATATTTTACTAAATTCTCAGGTGGCACACCTCCAAATGAATCAAACACAAATGCATCATTTTTTAAATATTTAAGATAACAAATCCAGTGAGTGCCCTGATTTTTGTACTTATCCAAATTAACTATGCCACACTCTTTTTTGAGTGGTTGTTCTGGTAAAGAATCAGACATGTACACACCTCTAAAATGTTTGATGCCCAGTGGTTTGATTAAAGCTTCAATGTCTTGGTTTGTAAACGGCTCTTGTTTTTTTAAACTTATTTATAACTTTCTTAACACTTTTGCCTTGTTTTTCTATGGCTAGATTATGGCGCTTTTGTTAATCTAATTCTGCCTTATTCTTCTTGGCATCTATTACTGTTTTTGCTATGGCAGCCGATCCCCCAGCCAAGCTCCCCACGGCCCCCAATGCTGCTAAAATAGCTGGGATACTAAATATGAATCCACCTATATGTGATTTTTTTCTAGATTGCTGTAATTTTTTTAATTGTGGGGTACTAAGTAATAATTTCATACCATGTCCCTTGGCAAGACAATAACTTTTCTTCTTGCGCTGCTTTTTGGTTAGAAGACTATCAATAGTTTTAAGAGATTTAAGACCTGCATAAGGTATTTGATACATAACACCCTTGGTCTTCATTTTTTTGGTTTATTATATACATATTCTGGGATTAACTAGTTCAATTAAATTGTAACTAATTTACTTCATATATTACAACCCCCACCCCAGTTTTTGTTTAGTGTTCATAGCTATGGTGGTCCCCAATGCTGCTATTCTCTCACCCAAAGAAGCATCTTTGCTTACAAATCTACCAAATGGAGCCTCTTCTAATTTTTTCTCTGCCACATGTCGCTTGTCAAGATTGGTATGTGTGTTGCATACTATGTCATGGTCTCTGCAAGCAGCAACTAGGGGATTGACACCAGGGTCACCTCTGTTTAATCTATGGTCTAGTTTGGTACCTGGACCACAATACTGATAGCCTGGTATGTGTAGCTCAAATGGCAACTTGTTTATAATATCATTAACTAGCCCCCGACCCTCGGAGATATTCCAAAATTTAGGTGGTAGAGTATTAATAATTTTTATAAGATATCCAATGCCCTTAGTGTCATTAACTATAAAATTAGACAATTTGGTGCTTATCATGTCCATAACTCCAACCTTTTCATTGTAAAAATTGTGGTTACCGGCATTTTCTTCCCCAGCTATCACCAGCAACCTATCTACAAGTTTCCTGACATCATCAACCCACACAAATTCTTTAGGCAGAGTGTTGTACTGTTTGATCCCACTACCTGTCTTGATCTGTGACCATATGGGCTTGATTAAGTTGTTGTATTTTGCTCCACTGCTAGACTTGACTCTTTTTTGTGTGGGATCATTGTTCTGGTATAGAGCATCTGATTTTATTCATATTTTTTGTAGTGTTCATAGTCTTGATCTGTATAGCTGCCAGGTCTCTTACGAGTCATCAGTTCCCATAATCCAGGTGTGCCAGGATACTTAACAAAACCACCTCTTTCTCCAAGATGAGATTCTGAATATACTATCAAATCATCTCCCATAAATGTTACTCTGAAATTGCCAATTCTATGTATGATGCTACCATCATGGTCTGTGTCGGCATATAAACCAAAAACCTCATCTTTATTGTCTTTAGGTGTGCTTAAATATTTCTGAGCAAGAAGACCCAATTCAATAGGATCCTGAGTAGCTTCAATTCTTCGAGGAGCAACAGGACTAGGTGTATGAATACTAGAAAGTGGGGTGATTGGATAATCTAATATGTTCCTGGCAGCTACAGGTGCAAGCTCTGTGATTAAATTTTGATTCTGCTCTGTAACAGTTTTGATATTTTTACCTACTTCACTAATAGCATCAATAATCGGTTGTTCTGTGCGCTTGTGTTGTTCATAGATACCTCGGTTCTCTGATTTCCATCCCTTAAATCTTTTTACAAGATAGTCTCTTAATTTAAGATCATCAATAATTGGTCTTTTCATGGTTATTTTTATATATTTCAATATCTAGAAAATTGTTAATTTTATTTCTATATTTACCACTATTAGGTTTTCTTGTCATATCAATTGTAACAAACCCATAACTATCCTGGTTCCAGCCCCTACTGCAAAACTTAGAAAAATTATTGTAGCTCAAGTCACCACCTACATATTCATCATGTATGTGTTTGAGGTTGGTATGGTCTTGATGAAACACACATATAAAATTGCTGTTGTCTCTTATCAACTGTTTTGGTATTTTAGAAAAAGTCTGTGCCAGGTAGAAGCAATCTATGTTTTTGTGTCGGCCCTGTGTAAAAAAAATTCTAACCTTGTTTTGGTTTTCCAATATAATATCATCAAAAACAACAACAGAGTTATCGAGACATTCATGAAGTGGTTTAACATCTGATTCAAAAGTGGCTATATCCAGTCCATCATATAGATTCATCAACTGCTGATATTTTAATTGTTCTAAACTCTTAGAAAAGACATACAAATGCCTATTTTTCCAATCTAGCCAATTGGGTGCCAATAAAAAATTATCAATCATTAGTGTAGTTTTACCACAAGCCGATGGTCCAACAATAAGACATCTAATATTATCAGGCAACAGTTTGCCATTTTTTTTATTTTGCTGTTCAGGATCTGGTAGTCTTTTTATAACATCCCAGGTGTTCATAGTATCACTTTGTCTGCCTCGATCCAACTGTGTTCTGGGAGACCTAGCCATTTGACCAGTATTTTGTTGCCTTTTTTGCGAATGATTTTTTCTATGAGATATGTGTCTGGCTGTTTAGTTTTGTTAAGTTCTTCTTCATAAAACCTGCCTTTGAGAATTTCACCTCGGTGATCTTTTATTATATATGTATTACGAGCCCCAGGTTTAACTTGAACCACTGTAAATAATTCATTACTCCAATTTCTTGTAAAACCTCTTTTAAATAAGTACTTATATTTGCTAATTCTTACTTGATCACCAACTTTGTATTTAGCTTTTCTAGTTGTTGGTTGGTATTTAGGATAGTAAACAGTGGTAATTAATTTTTGCTCATCAGATGAAGTTACCTCAGAGGGTTTCATGTTGATTGTAGTGTGAACTGAATTATTATATCTATCCTATAATATATCTATATATAATATCTGGTAAGATAGTAAGCCACTTATAATTACCTTGAAGGGTAAATTGTATATACATATGATTTTTTAGAGTTCTGTTAAATCTTTCTACAATAGAGGCCTTGAGATCGCTGTAACTCAAGTAATGTTTTATTGACCGGCTTTTAATAAATTGTTGGAACACCAAATTATAGAATTTTTTGCCATTATCTGTTTGTAGATAGCGAGGTGATCTTCCACTCTGATTAATAATTGTCCTAAAAGCTTCTGTAACACATTTTCCAGTCTTAGATTTTAGCGGCAATGCCCAGGCAAATTTTGAAAATGTATCTATGACAGTAAGTATATACTTGTATCCTTTGTTGACCTTGTCTAAGTTTTTCAGCTGTCCCCCATGAGGGGCCATTTCCACCAAGTCACACTTCCATAAATCATCTATGCCTTTTGTAACTACTGGTAGTCGCTTATAATTATGTCTGGCTGGTTTGTGTAATTCATCAACAATAATTTGTCTAGACATAGTATGTAAACAAGAATATTGCAACTATAGGGTGTTCAGCAGCCGATACTACAGGATTTTCTAAATATAATTTGTCTCCTATTTGTATTTTAAATTCCAGAGATCCATCATCTTCAGCATAAGATGTTTCTAATGTATTGGGATCTGTAAAATCTTCTAACTCTATATTGGTGACTTTTGGTTTGTTGTCAGCATTTGTTATTGATAAGGTAGGGTAGTGGTGTGCTTGTGGTTGTAGCCAATATTTGATCTTGATTGGTCTAAGTGTACCTCCAACAAAAAACTGGTAATAAAATTGTGCAGGGGACAGCTTATACAGTTTCCCACCTGGTGTAAATGGTGAATTATATTCATTGTTAGGGATACTGTTTAATTCAAGAATTACTGTATGCTTAGGATTCTCGATTAGGTCAGTTATTTCTTTTTCTGCTGTAAGCAATCTATTTATTACAGATTCAAGATGCTCGTTGATAGTGCTAACAATTTCATCGTGGCCTGGTTTTATTCTTATGTCTACAGCAAGTTTTTTGTATTGTTGCACAATTTCTTGAAGCTGGGTAGCAAAAACAGACAGAGTATTTGCTTGGTTGGATTCCATGGCCCCTAGTTGTTGCTTGATGTTTGCTACAATTTGCTGTAAATTTTCAACAACTGCTAATTTAGAATTTTGGGCAGTAAGATCATGGACTTGTCTTCTGATATCCTCAAACAAAGCATGCAGTTCATTAATATGTTGATTAGTTGGAAGAATGGCCACTGTCTGAGTAAGCTGTTTGATCTCTGTCTGGATATTCTTGATATCTTCTGATTTTAGTATGCGATTTACTGATCTCTTAATATTTTTAAGTTCCTGAGATGTGGGCAGATTAGATACAGTATTCTGCAAAGATTCAAGTGCTAATTTTACACTATTTAATTCACTAGCATCAACCACACTACACATAGCATCTTGGAGCAGGGTTATGTCTGCCTGAGTAGGTGTCGATTTTTGTAAAATTTCAAGTTTTGTTTGGATATCATCGATCAAGTGATGAAAATGAGATAGCTCAGATTCGGTGTTGAGGTTTTCAAGTTTAGTGATCTGTTGCTGGACACTAACAAGAGTGTCTACAATACCAGGCAAGCGGGATTCTAGAGTTTCTTGTACATTTGTCAGATCACTTTGTACTGCTGCTATGGTACCTTCAAGGTGGGTTATGGTACTTTGAATGTTTCCAAAATCTTCATATGTCTCAAGTTGCAGCTTGATGTTAGCTACACTGCGAGTTATAGCACTCAGAGCATCAGAAGATGGTAAGTTGTTCATAAAATTTTCAAGTGTCTCAATTTTTTCTTTAACCTCGGCTATGGCATTGTTCAAGGGGTCCAGATTAGGTATTTGTAGTGATTGAATTTGTTCTTTTAGAGTGGAAATTACTAGATCAAAATCTTCTTGTGACTTTATGCTTTTGACAATTGTTTGGAGTTGTGCCTGGACACTACTAATTTGCTCTTCTAGTTGCTGTTTTAATTGTTCAGAGTTGGTAGCCTGGGTTTTTAATTTGGCTTGAAGAGTTGCTACAGCTTCCTCTAAACTTTGAAAATTATCCAATGTTGCCAAATCAGTATATTTTTGAAGCAATAATTTAAGTTCTGAATCAATTTTAAGAAGAGGGTCCATGCATTGTGATTGTAAATTTGTAATTTCAAGTTGAAGACTGGCATTGAGTGTGCTTTGTAAAACTTGTAAATCACTTCTTAATTTTTTGACTCTGACATCAAGCATCAGAATCTCATCACTGTGATCTTCATGTTTTGTATGGCCAAATATATCATTAGGCATTTTTATTTTTATTTTGTTTTAGGGGTTATTTATTATAAAATATCTAATTCTTAATTCTATAAAAAAAGGTATAAGTTTGTCGTAATATCCTGGGACCTCAATATATAAACAATCACCAGCAGAGACGGTATATACAGTGCCAGAAATCATGTTTGAGTGCTTAATTCTATAAATATTTTTCCCTACTGAAATTTTGACATCACCCTCGGGAGTTGTAATAAATTGTAATTGACCACCTATAGGTAATTGGTAGTGGTTTAAATTATTGTTAAATATGTATAATGTTTTATTTGTTTTATCATCAACATCTGTAAGTATGCTATTAAGATGAATAATTAGCAAACCAGTTAGTTTAGATATTATATTAGGAGAGGGTGCTGGTGTCGGCAGGTCCATAATAGCTTCTTTTTAAATCCAAATAAATTCATTGGCATGTTTATTTATTTCAAATCATGCTCTGTAATTGGGCATTGATTACCACTTATCAAGTCACAATGCCCCCACGGTAGAGTATGTATGCCACATGATAAAATACATCTCTTATCGTCATGTGGGTCTAGTGCTACTTTTCTTACAATATTGCTAGTTAACAAGTGATCTTTACTCTGAATTCTACATTCCGATGTTCGGATTAACCTGTGTGACATGAGACAATTTTTGTAATCTTCAAATTCAAGCTCTTTGTCTACAATTTCTCTACCAATTCCCTTAGCTTTTTTGGCAACAGCACCACTACATGTTTTAAAACTATACATCTTGGCCCTTAACCCAGCAAATCCTACAATAACATCGCCAAGTGTCTCATCTTTTAACTTGCAAGGCACCTTTTTGTTGTGCGGTTGAATTTTTGAATGTTCACTGGTATCAAAATATTTAAATAATTCAGGATGTGATATATCTTTATAAACATCTTCTGTTTGAATATCAAGAATAAAACTATCTGTGTCCATATACATTAATTTTATACGATTACCATAAAAAGGTTTCAACACATCATAATAAAATTTTAACATATGTAATTTCGCCAATTCTAATATCACCACCCCTACATAAATAGGTTTATCAAACTTAATCTTTGTTTTTTTCATATTAAAAAGTGCCATATTCTCATCATAAATTCTTCTATAATTAAAATTCGGATTTGCCACTAATTTTTTGCTCCGGCTGGGGTCGGTAACTAATTTAACATCAGTGTGCTTTCTAACATTTTCTATAGTTTACCATTAATTTAAACAAAGTTTTATCAAATTGGCTTACTGCAGATGTTCGAAGCTCGGTATTCGTATCAATATATGGTTTCAACCATCTTGAATGCCTGAACCTCAAAACTTTGCCAACCTTAGTTACTTTAACACCATGACGCATCAAAAACTGCAGGTTTTTGTAATATATTACATAATCCTGTTTTGCTTTCAAAGTCATCATTAGCTTTTTTTGTTTAGAGTTAGGTGAACACTCAACTTCATAAATTGGGGGCAAATCAGAAAACTTATTGTGTAAATCTTCAGGAATTGTCAGATCAACCTCTAAGAATAGACCATAGTAACTGTCATCAAAATCCTGAAGATCCCCAATACTAAAATTTTCAACCCACTCAAGCCCTGCATATGGCAATTTATCCATCATAGCGTGACCATACAAGCTATTTGCATCCACATAAAGTATATAATTTGATGGCAATACTGGATCATAATCAGAAATATATTTATTATTAGCTCTGGCATATCTCTGAGAGCATTGCACCATCCCTCCTCTTATACACTGTTCCATAAATAGATACATATCTTGATCTTGGATTAAATTTAACTCCATTTTAGTGTTTAAAAACATTGCAGACCATGCTAGCCCTGGAGCACTATAGAAATAAATTGGATCTAGCTTATAATTTTCTATTGAAGATTTTCTAAATGCCTGAAGTATATCGGCTAAAAGAGTTACATCAAGTTTTAAATATGCCTTATGATAATCACCAAATGTCTGGCATTTTAAGTTGTCCCACATCAACTTGGCATGGTGATAATCTTCATCAGTAATTTTGGATGCCCTGAGTTTACTATAGAATGCTTTTTGTGGTGGCAAAGCACACTCATTAAATTTAGAAAAATCTGTAACATAATCATATGGGTATACACCTTTTCGCCTAATTAATTTCAAGTCCTGATTTGGAAACGTGTTACAAGTAATTTTGAATTGATCATCAGATAATTGACTGGCCAGAGTAGCCAAGCTAGCCGACAAAATTCTGTATGAATCAAGAAATCTTAAGTGAATAGGAACACCATTAACTTTAATTATCTTGATAATAGCTATATATTTTTCATCATTTTCTGCTAAAATATTTAAATTCTGCTTGTCACACCCCTCGTACCTGATCAGATGATGAAAATCATAATTAGATGCACCATGGCAAAATATCGGGACAAATTTTGGTCTCTGGATCTTAATATTACAACTATTACACAGAGCCATTAAGAATTTACAATTTGTATGGGAATGGTGTTTTACCTTGATATTTGTATCTGAAAATTTAAAATCACATACCAGGCATTTTTCTGCATTATTGAAATTTTCAATTTGTTCTTCTGTTAAACGCATCATAGGTTTTGATTTTAATAAGATATTAGATGCTATATTATGGCACTCATTTTCAATTCTATGTACAAATTCTTTGATGGCATTTTGTCCCATGTATAAATATTCTTTACTAACAACACCATCCTGTACAACAACATAATAAAAACTAGAAGGTTCATGTAACTGGTATGATGTAATTGAAGATTCATCAGGATCTGGGCTGCAGAATGCAAGGGGTTTGAGGTTTGATTCAAAATCACAGACTATATATGCTGGGTGTTCCAACAAGGCTTCAAATTTTTTGAATTTGGCATTTTCACTTGGATTAGGCATCACCATATGAACAGGTTTATGGTTGCCACAGTATTTTAAATGTTCAATTAACTTGTTTTTAGCAATTTCTGTATTCACTTTACAAACCCTGTTTATTATTTTTTACCATCAAATACAGTTAAACATGTTCTACACAACTTGAATATTGTCTTAGATTTGTCTAGTTGTTTTCTGACTAAAGCTTCAAGACTGTGTATCAGAGTGTAATGGTGTGTGTCATCCCCTTCAATTAAGAGCAGATCAATCGGAACAGCAGAATCATCATCAAGTGTACTGATTCTGAGAGGATCTATCAAGCAATTGCCACGGCCAGTAGAACAAATAAATACATTAATAGATAATTGTTTACCATTGATATCCCTGGCCTTTTTTTTTCAAATTTATCAATATTCTGAACAGACATTGGATATTCTAAGCCCTCCATAGCATCATCAAAATCATGTTCATGCTGTTTATAATAACTTATTCTCTCAGGATGATCTAAAACTGGAAACAAAGCAGCTAAAATACACCACAGAAAGCATTTCTCATCATTATTTTTTATGTTAACCACGGCTTTTTTGTTTTTAATATTATCAGGTAAAAACACATATGTGGAACCTTGTAATGGGCTGAATTCAGAAATATTAACATAGAGCTTGTGTGGAGTTCCGCATAGGCTCCATCCTGATTGTTTTGCTGCAAATTCAGAGTGTTTAATATTCAATTGATCTATCAAACTGCTTATTATTTTGTCTGAATTTGTATTTGAATATATAGCTACAGTTTCTGTTATGTGGGGGTGTGTAAATTTTGTTCCATTTGGTTTCTTATATTGTGTAAATAATTTGAAAGATAATTTATAAGATCTATTTTGTTTATTTAGAATATTCTGCACATCAGAATTTATATTATTCAAAAAATTCTTAATATCACATTTTGACTCTGATATAAAACGGTAATCCTTTAGTTGACCATTAAAACTGCGTTCAATAGGTGCGTAGCGGAGCTGTTTTGCTGATCTAGTATTATTAGATGTTTCAAGTTTCCTTTTTAGACCAGATGAAGATGTGGATGGTTGTACATAACAAGTATTTTTATGTTTATATAAGAAATATTCCATGTTATATTTTCTATGGCATTTTGGGCATAGTTTTGTTGGTGTTCTGCATTTTTCAGGATCACAATTTCTTTGATGCTTAGCCCAATTAGGGCTAGATATATTTTTATTGCATTGTTTACAATATTTTTGATTTGGCATTTTTTGTTATTAATTTATTATAACAGATTTCTTGGGGTTCAAATTAAAACTTTATACTTGATATAAAATATTAATTGTATTTAATAATATGCTTTGTATGCTTAATATGTTAATATTTTTTTATTATTAGTTTATTATTTCAGATTTCTTGGGGTTTAAATTAAAACTCTATATGTAATATAAAAATATCAATTGGCTTTAGCAATATGTTTTGTATACTTAGTGTATATATTTAGTGTGTAAGTATTTTTTTATCCTAGGTTTATTATAGACAATTTTTTGGGGTTCAAATCAAAATTCTTTAATAAATGACAGGTTGTAAAAACTAATAGCCTACACGCACAAAAATAGAATAAATATTGATCCCCAGAAGCACACGACCTCGAGAATCACTGACCTCGTGCAATTGCATGTTTCTACGGGCATAGAAAGGCAGTGACCATAATAGCGTGTGTTATGTTTCGATCTTGTATATTGCTGTATCTATCAAACAGCAAGACTTACCCACGCGAAACCCAAGCAGCAAGACTCAACAAATTGAGAATAGCCACGCGAAGCCAAGCAGCGAGATTCAGCATTGAAAATACACACGCGAAGCCCAAACAGCGAGACTCAGCATTGAAAATACACACGCGAAGCCAAGCAGTGCAATTCTAGAAGACTTTTGCACAATGCATTATCTTAGTATTAGATATATCAATTAAGCCTAGTTTTAATTCAGAACATTCTAAATCAACATATTAACATAATAGTACGAAAAATATTTTTAAACAAGTATTTAAAATTATATTTTACAGTGTACTACTGTGTAGTTAACTAAAACCAAAACAGTGTCGAAAATAACATATTTTTAATAAGTTTATAAATAACATATTTTTAATAAGTTTAGAAATAACAATCTGGCAGATTCAGGTGTAGCCAAATCAATCTAAGAGGGGGGTCATACTTTCTCAAAAAGTTTTCTTGTACAAAAATCTTAAATTTGATAGAGGAGAACACTTGAGCAATAAATTTTTATAGGCAACTTAGCCTAATTTTAGCACAGGCAAGACCTCATACTTTCTCGTCCCAATCCTATATACTTTTACACTACTAATGTCATTTACTATGGTTTACCCCCGAGCCATCCAATTAATATATATATATATGTATATTTCGTATTATCATTTAATAGCAATAAGCAGAACATGTTGAAGGCTAAGAATCAAGAATTATGGGAAGTTAATAAAATTGTCTAATTTAGTGTTTCATTTCTGGTGTGCCACTGGTGCGGCGTTAATTATATTTATACCTAATTACAAAGTTGGATGTATTCAATATATACAGGATGTACCAAAAGTCCCTTTACCCCCCCCCCCCCTTTGAATTGTAGACAAACCTGCAAAATGTTATTTTAACAGCATGCGTATGATGAGAGGATGGTATAGGCTACCATTAAATCAGACCAATGACCACCATTTACTCCAGAGGATCTGTGTGCACACCGCCATTTTTATGGCACAGTATTATTCGCCTCCAGGTGCGATGTGAAATCCTCCGTAACATGGCTGGAATGAGGGAAGCAAACGCACTGCGAACAGCTTCTTGAAGTTCCCCAGTTGTCTGATAACTGTTATGGGCGACTTTCTGTTTGATGTGTCCCCATAGCGCATTATCACAAGATGTCAGATTTGGACTTTGGGGTGGCCATTTTAGAGGTGCTGGTAAATTTGGCCATCCTCGCCCAATCCATTTGTTTCTGAACACATCATTGAGGTATTCTCTTAAAATGGCCACTTGAAATCCAGATCTGACATCTTATGTTAAGGAGGATTTGACATCGCACCTGGATACTGTGCCATGAAAATGGCGGTGTGCACACAGATCCTCTGGAGTATATGGTGGTCATTGGTCTGATTTAATGGTAGCCTATGCCATCCTCTCATCATACGCATGCTGTTAAAATAACATTTTGCAGGTTTGTCTACAATTCAAAGGGAGGGGGGTAATGGGACTTTTGGTACACCCTGTATATGTACTCGTATATCAAAGTGTCGTTTACTTTTCATGGAATTTTTGACACAGTAATGAACGCAATTTTTCATGTAAAATTATAGGATTTCATTCTATAATTTAACGAATATTGTACAGGGTGGTCCAGAAAAACGATAACCGAACACATAACTAACGGTTCTACATGTCGTTCAACTTTTTCTGGACCACCCTGTACTTTTAACTATTTTTGATTGAAATATTTGAACACGATTTATATGTAGTACTTTGTTTACAATATAACATATAACCCGTGGAGCAACAGCCCTTGAGGGCCAGGGCCTACATACCGACTGCAAGCCTCATCCCACCTGCTGAGGTGGGAGATCATGCAACCTGTTACGTGGTGACGTGCGGTCAGCACGACGAACCCCCAGTCGTCGTTGTAGGTTTGCATGACCGGGTTACGTTACTCGTTCGTAGCTCCACAATTTTCTCACGATGGTGGGTGCCCCCCCCCCTCCCATACACGGGCCGAAATCTCATGAGAATAGTTGTTCCCCCCCTGGAGACTCGAACCTGCGTGCGTCCCGTAGCAGGAGCTCAAAGCATGACAACTTAGACCGCACGGTAATTTTTAAAAAAATTGCATATTTTTAACCATGTCAAAACAATCCATGAAGTCAAGGAAAATCGAATTAGTTATTTAATTTGAAGCACTTGTAATAAACCGCACACAAACAATTATTTTCATCTTCCGCGGGCCCCTCTGAAGATCGGGCCTGTGGCGAGTGCCCTAGTTGCTCCTTCATAGGGCCGGCTCTGGCTCTGTCCTACTGTTACGATAAAAGTTTCTCCATTCGATTACATTAAATGTACCCTATTACACAGCATTAGTTCAATTTGAAACACTAGATGGCAGCATAGTTTGTTTCATGTAAGATGCGTAGTACATCCTCGACATTTTTTTAAAAAAAGAAAATATTGTTTTGAACATTAGTACATGATACTTACAGGTCTTTTTAGAGACAGTATATTGTTTGAATATTACGAAAATGAAACTTTCAATAAAATATATTCTTACTTCTCGTGGTGAATTCTTGTAAAATTGTATTGAAATAAAACGCAAGGTAAATAAAATTATGCATATCAAATCAAACATTTTAGAAATTTTGTAAAGGTGAAAATGGGAACCTACATTCACCTTAGAACAAGGAATTATAAGTGATGTTAACATTCCCGCTAAACCAGGGTTAATAAAGGTCCAGAAATTTAAAATAAATTCATTTCCGGTCCAGGAGAGTAAATCAACCAGCGTAAATGGTTTCTGGACCGTAAAGAGCCTTATTATCTGTCAAGTATTTCAATTCGGTCCAGGAACCTTTTCTCCAGATCAATTTTTATACGGCCAAGAAACTTTTTTTTTTTTGATCGATGTCAATGCGGTCCAGGGATCTTGTTTTCCGGGTCAATTTAATTACGGTCCAGGAACTTTTTTTTCGGATTAATTTAATTACGGCCCAAGTCCTGTATTGAAATGAAATAGGTGCTCTGTTTGGGTTTTCCCCAGTGAGTGAATTTGGGGAAAGTATGGGAAAGTGAAAAAATTTTGGATTAACTCGAGATTAGCTTATATTGAAATATAGCGAAGGAACAGGATTTCTTCTTAATACAAATCTAGTTCTGTAAAGAAAAATGTAAGAATTCATGACTTCTTGACACACTCTACAATTATTTAATTGTAAAAGGTTTTCGAACTGACAAGTTTCAATACTTTTTGCTTTTAAAACCAATAAGTAATGTACTTATACAGTGGAACCTTGATTTTACGTTCCTGCAGTTTACATTTTCCCGCATTTTAAGTTTTTTCAGCTTGGTCCCCCGAAAAACGTAAAATCGAGGTTTCACTGTATAAAATGCTGTGTCTGAGTATCTACTCTAAGTTGTCACTGAAGTGACTGTGAGCACTGTAACATTCCACTGAAGTGATTTCAGACAAAATAAACAAAGTTAAATAGTCACGGTGATTTTTGTAAAGCTTAAGTGATTAAGGAAGCCAAACTCATGCTGATTCCGTGATCGTCAATATTTATCAAGTTACTACCGTTCTCTCAAGGAGCGGAAACGCAGTTCGTCACATCCCGAAACCTAATATGTCAGTCAGAAAGGACGAGATGAGCGTTCGGGTGTAAATAATCTCATCATATTCTCTTGCAGCATTCTCTGCTCTTTGACAAACGGCACTGTTCCCCTCCTTGTTTTCTCTTTGGTTCAAAGTATTTAGCTCCAATTTGGCAGACGAGATAACTTTCTCGCATTCCTTGGATAGCTGGAGATGCATCGAAGCTACGTGGAAGAAAGTCTGAAAGTTTTAATGAGAGCGAGTCTGAAATTTCAGCCAGGTCTCCCTGAGATAGTTCTGGAACTAAGAGAGATTCGTCGTGGAACGAATCCTTTGAATACACCTCTTACGAGGCAGGCATGTGGAGAGAGATAAACGCTTCAATTTCTTATTGTATAAACCCTTTACTTATAAATAAGGTATATGGTTCAACTGCTTATTCTGATCTTCGTAATCATGAGAGACCCATCTCCGTGGCGTAGTGGTTACCACAGCGCGCTACGACGCCAGGGGTACCCAGTGCGAATCTGAAGCAAGCCTTTTCACTCACACTTCAACGAAACATCTTAGTTTTTCCTAGGGATGGGACGATATGAAATTTTGGCCGATACCGATAAAGTACCGATATAAAATTTACCGATACCGATAACCGATATTCTACCGATCCGATATAAAATTAGAAATGGTCCCGGAAGAACCTGAAAGGTTCATTGACCTTAAAAAAATGTGTGTTTCAAAGTGACTGCAGTGCAAGAGAAATTGCATATTTAGACATCTACTTTTTAAAAAAGTAGGGCATGGAGATCATCCATAAAAATTACAACAAAAATGGCAGAATTTTGCACTAAACTATCAGATATTTATCGATATATCGGATCGGTAAAATAATCGGTAATTTTACCGATAAACCGATACACCGATATGCCTATATCGGCCGATACCGATAGAGTACCGATTAATCGGTCCCATCCCTAGTATTTCCCTTGTAACGGTCGGATTGACCATTACTGGTTTTGGTATATTGTAATAATTAATTGCTGGCCAGCTACAAGGTGTAGGGTTAAGTAATATGTTTCCATGAGTGTACTTTTATGTTATTATTGCATGTAAGTGTATATTATTGAATTGTGCTTTGCTGGATGTTAGATTCCCCTGTTTTTACCTCCCCGGTTGGGGGAGCTAGCTGTCTTACAAAAGACCGTTGGCAGTGGAATTTTCCAACGCTACGGGGTCCACGTCCACGGACGTTTACCCCGGCTATAAAAAAGGCCAGTGGGCTTTAGCGAAAAAGCAGTGTTTCTCCATTGATCGACGAAAGAGGAACGTCTCCTCAAGTTTAGTCCACTTATGGTGGCTAGACTGGATATAATAATGTAGCATCTGGTTATGCCAGCTCCTGTTGCTGTCCCAAGTCCCCTTTTAGAAAAAGCTTTGATTATGTGGATATTTCCGTATATGATTAATTGATGCCCAAAAGAAAGAGAGAAGGCGTAAGGAAACGCATTTGTAACGGAATATCATTTAAGCTGAGGATAGGCTCACCGAGATAGTTTTGCTAACTCGGTGGTAAGGGAAGTGCCGATGGTTATGCCATAGGTGCGCAACTATATTATTAGAGATTTGGTAATTTTGGTCTATGCAAGACACTCATGGAAACGCTCTGTAAAATATGTATATATATAACTACGTAAAATAAACCAATATATCCTACGAGAATGTTATAATTTCAAGAACTACGGTACTGTCAATTTAACCAGTTGTATATTCACTTGCTGTATATGTGTAAACGAACCAGGGACATACAAATATAAATTGTTATGTGAAACCCCCCCTTTTTGTAATTCCGGCGCAAATATAATCTGCTCGCTTGGCACCCAGGGTGAGGTGAAAGGAGAGATTGAGGGATGAAAGTAGGAAGTAATCCAGAGGGCCGGATAGAAACGAGGGATAGGGGGGCGACACTTTCACATATGGGGGCTCTATTGTCCAGCAATATAAATTGTTGTATAAATTGTCGTCAGGTCTATAAGTTTGAAAGATAGACGGACTGACGGACGGATAGATTTTTTTAATTTTTACAACGAAGATCGTACAGAAGTGAATGTTATTACGTAGTGGAAAAAGTAAAGTAGAAAAAATGGCAGTACAATTTGGTAGAGATTTGCTTGGACAGCTATTGGGTAATCAGGATATAAGCGATAAATCTCAGGAGGAAATTATTAGGGAATTAAATAATCTTGCTTTTTCTCGCACTGAACAGCAGAGTGCTAAGGAAGAGGAGAAAAAAGTTCAGAAAATTCTCGATAAGTCAAATTTACCTATTCCAGTCTTCACAGGGAGCGATGACAAGATTTCGCCGCATGATTATTTGCAAGAGTTGCGGAATTATAAAGATGTCATGAGCATTTCGGAGAAGTCATTGTTTGACAAGATTCTTCCGTTTTCGCTAAGGAGGGCTGCAGGGGATTGGTTTAGATTTTCACGCCCGTTTGAAGATTTCAAGAGCTTTGAAAATGCTTTTTTAGAAGAATATTATTCTGTAGATTATAAGAATAACTAACTTAATAATAAGAATATCAGAGATTTATATAAAGGTGTAAATGAGTTTAGAAAGGGGTGGCAACCTAAAGTAAACTTGATAAAAGATAAAGACGGTGATTTTCTAGCTGACCCAAGCGATATTCTAAATAGATGGAAGAACTACTTTAATGACCTTTTAAATGTCCATGTAGGAGATAAATCAGAAGTGAATGAAGTCCACACAGCAGAACCTTTAGTTCCAGAACCTAATTTGACTGAAGTTAAAGATGCTATTAAAAGGCTAAAGAATAACAAAGCACCTGGCATTGATTTAATACCAGCTGAGTTAATTAAATATGGTGGAAATTCATTAATATGTCAAATTCATAAATTAATTTGTTTAATATGGAATAAAGAAGAAATCCCTCAACAGTGGAAAGAATCCATAATTGTTCCTGTGTTTAAAAAAGGTGATAAAATGAACTGCAATAATTACCGTGGAATTTCTCTACTCTCAACAACATATAAAATATTATCTAACATTCTTTTAACAAGACTAACCCCATATGCTAATGAAATTATAGGTGATTATCAATGTGGATTTAAACGCAACAGATCAACTACAGATCAATTTTTTCACATCAGACAGACACTTGAAAAAAAGTGGGAATATAATCAAAATGTCCATCAGCTATTCATTGATTTCAAAAAAGCATATGATTCGGTCAAAAGAGATAAATTATATAATATATTAGTAGAGTTTGGAATACCTAAGAAGCTTGTTAGTATGATAAAAATATGCACCAGTGAAACAGAAAGTAAAATTCGTGTGGGTATTAATATGTCTGACAAATTTACAATTCATGATGGGTTAAAACAAGGAGATGCATTATCTTCATTGCTCTTTAATTTTGCCTTAGAATATGCTGTTAGGAAGGTAAACGAAACTAAAGAAGGACTAAAATTAAATGGTGTGACTCAGTTGTTAGCATATGCAGATGATGTAGACTTACTGGGGGATGATGTGAATACAATTAAGAATAATGCTAAAATATTTTTCAAAACTGCTAAAGAGATAGGTTTGGAAGTTAACAAAGAGAAAACTAAATATATGCTTACAGGGCGAAACCAAGTGTTAGGTAATAATCAAAATCTAATTATTGATAACAACTCTTTTGAAACAGTTTCCAAATTCAAATACTTAGGAGTAATATTAACAAATGAAAATTATATTAAAGAGGAAATAAAAAGTAGGCTTAATTCAGGAAATGCATGTTACTTCTCTCTTCATAAACTTTTGTCTTCTCGTTTAATATCTAAGAAACTAAAAGTTAAAATATACAAAACAGTAATTTTGCCTGTAGTATTATATGGGTGTGAAACTTGGTCCCTTACATTGAAAGAGGAACAGAAATTGAGAGTATTTGAAAATAAGATCCTTAGGAAAATATTTGGACCTAAAAGGGATGAGGAGACAGGTGAGTGGAGAAGGTTACGTAATTTAGAACTACATAATTTGTATTCATGTCCAGACATTATTAGAATAATTAAATCAAGAAGACTTAGGTGGGCAGGCCATGTGGCACGAATGGGAGAGGAAAGAGGAGTTTACAGGATTCTTGTTTGGAAACCTGATGGTAAGAGACCTGTAGGAAGGCCAAGACGAAGATGGAGGGACAACGTGGAGATGGACCTAAGGGAAATCGGTAGGGATGGAAAAGAGTATATAGATCTTGCTCAAGATAGGGACAGATGGAAGGCCTGTGTTGCTGCAGCCATGAACCTTCGGGTTTAAGAAGGCTAGAGAGTTAGTTAGTTAGTTAGTTAGATTATAAGAATGAGATCGACCGTTTGATTCTGAATCGCTTCCAAATGAGCAAAGAATCTCTGGTTTTGTTTATTCGAAGAATGAGAAAACTGTTTTCTATGAGGCAAAAAGAGACAGAGGAATGTGAAGTAATAGAACATATTCTATCTCATGCACACCCTAGTTTCCGAAGGCATTTGTATGGAATGCAATTTCAGACTTTGAAGGAATTGGAATCTGAAGCAGCCATTGTTCAGAGAAGGTTGTATTCAGAAAGGCTTTATTTTTCACCGCTCGCCGGTGAGACGGAATTATCTTTTTCTGAAGTTTGCAACACTGAAGAGGACACCTCGCGAAGAACAGGAGGAAAACATTTGGCTTTGTCCGCGAGGACAAGCGAGGGGGGAACCGAGAGTGACCAGCTACCGTTATTCTCTCTCAATCCAGGTTTAGGAAAAAGGATCAAGGGCTGTGAAACAACCGCGTTTCTAAGAAGGGGCATTGGCGGTGATGCGACCGTAGGGCAAAAGAGACCCTCTTTTGATGCGACTTTTGGACAAGCGGGGGCCAATAAAAATTCTGCAAAGATAATTTGTTGGGGCTGCCGTTGTGAGGGCCATAAACTTCAGGAATGTCAACAGACCAATAAAAGGAACCAACCCGCTGGAAAGGGAGGTCAGCAGCGTCCCCAAATAAACCTTCTGTCGCCCGCCGGAAGAAAACACAGAAACAAAGGCCGTTTTTTGATTGGAGAAGGCTGTTTTCAGCATGACCTCGAACCTCTCATTAAATGTAAAATTAACAACAAACGCTTTGTATTATTTGCAGATACGGGAGCTTCAGCTTCTACGCTAAGTTTGGAGACAGCCAAGTTGTTAGAGAGGGATGGAAATAAATTCATGAAGACGAGAAAATGGAACATTTCATTAGCTGTGGGCAGCGTTACGTCGAAGGGCGAGATGTATGCTACTGTTTGTATTAATAACATGAAATTTAAGCATAAATTTATCATCCTTGAGAATTGTTTCCGTGACATAATCGTTGGAAGGGATTTTTTGAGGCAGAGTGGGATAATTTTGCACATTGAGGAGAACGGTTGGTCGTTCAAGGATAGCGACGTGATTTACACATTCTCGAAGCGTGCATGTAAACGAGAATTCGCTGTTACAGTTATGCAGAGAAATAACGTGGTACAGGAAAGGAATAAATCGTCAGATCCCTCGAGCCTGGATGGATGCAACACACATGCACATGAGAATAGCGGGAAGTCTACGAATGAGGATACGGGCCAATTAGTGGATTCCCAAGGACTCGAAGTTCAGAAGACTGCAAACGCTGGTGCATTATGCTCTCTCAAAATCTCGAAAGAGGTAAAGAGAAAACGGAGGAAGGGAATAAAAAGGGAATGCAAATTTCCTCGAAAAAATTCCATTTCTACGGACAAGAAGAACCATGCATTATCATTTTTGCCTTTTGCTTTAGAGGACAATGAAAAGGATGAATTACTGGTTTCTGAGAGGCTACAAAAAACTTCATCGCTTGTTTCAGAGCAAATGAGAGACAGTTTGTTATCTCATATAATGAAACAACTGAAGGGAGAGCATTTCTCTGGAAGTAGGAAGTATAAGGAGAAAGTTGCTAAGTTGGCCAATCAGTCGTTTTTGGATGAGGAGGGAGTTTTGTGCAGGAGGATAGACTGCAAGCAAGATTCTAAGGGAACATCCAAGATATGGGTCCCGTTGAGTTTGAAATCTCAAATATTGACGTCACATCACGATTCTGAATTTGCAGGACACAATGGGAAGCGGAAAACTTTGTCGAAAGTCAGGGAGAAATATTCGTGGCTTGGAATGACACGAGATATCGCTCGCTACGTCAGAAGTTGCGTTCCCTGTACTGTTTCCAGCAAAAGGAAGACAGAAGAAGTGAGATTGAAATACAAGAAAACGAGCCCAGCCTTACAGATGTTCCCGGATGAAGAGAACCAGATCAAACGTAAGCCATGTAAATTTCGCATTGGAGACAAGGTGTGGCTGAAAGAGCACACTATATCTGGCAGATTGAGTGGCGTTAATGGTGAACTTGGAACGGAACACTCGGGTCCATGTTTAATGTCTGGAAGGATTAAAGAAGATACTTTCAGGGCAAAGAATGGGGAGGATTGTCCTATTGTGGAAAGTGAACCAGGCCAGTTGTCCAGCCATAAACCACCAGCTTTTGCTGCGAGGTGGAGGGACAGCAAAAGGTTGAGGGGAGCCACGCGACAAGCTCCTAATGAGGGTTAGGAAGACTACCGTCGGGCCGCCTGGCCAGCAATCCAAGCTGTCATAATAGCCGACCGCGGATCTTCTTTTATTTCTGATTTTTTATTATTATTTAGTTTTCATTTGTATATAACTTACCCCCATTTTCTTCATTCACACAACACAGTTTATTTATTTGCGTGTCTCCAAGTTGTAAACAGAAAGACACATTGTGGATTTAGATTCGCGAGTCGAACCAGGACTCGGTGGAGAGTCGAACCAAGGACTCGGTCAGGAGTCGAACCAAGGACTCGGTCAGGAGTCGAACCAAGGACTCGGTCAGGAGTCGAAGCCAAGGACTCGGTCAGTAGTCGAACCAAGGACTCGGTCAGGAGTCGAAGACAGGGACTCAGTTGGGAGTCAAACCAGAGACTCAGTTGGGAGTCAAACCAAGGACTCAGTCGGGAGTCGAACCAGCGACTCGTTGGGGAGTCAAACCAGGAACCAGAGAAAACCAACTTCAAGGAAGATGCTGTCAGGAAGACTTCATCCTAGAGAGGATACTTCAGTGGCGGACTTCACAAGGAAGAGGAAGCTTGGTGAATCTGTGAACATTGTGGACAATGTGATTCAGTGAATGAACTAGTGACTATTTCATTTTTCAGATACTCTGAGAACAGTTGAATATCTTTAGTGTGTGTTGGATGGTTTTGTAAATATGGTGATTTTGTTTTTGAGTGTATTGTTTTTTCTTGTTCCTCTTGAAGGGGGGAACTATGTAACGGTCGGATTGACCATTACTGGTTTTGGTATATTGTAATAATTAATTGCTGGCCAGCTACAAGGTGTAGGGTTAAGTAATATGTTTCCATGAGTGTACTTTTATGTTATTATTGCATGTAAGTGTATATTATTGAATTGTGCTTTGCTGGATGTTAGATTCCCCTGTTTTTACCTCCCCGGTTGGGGGAGCTAGCTGTCTTACAAAGGACCGTTGGCAGTGGAATTTTCCAACGCTACGGGGTCCACGTCCACGGACGTTTACCACGGCTATAAAAAGAGCCAGTGGGCTTTAGCGAAAAAGCAGTGTTTCCCCATTGATCGACGAAAGAGGAACGTCTCCTTAAGTTTAGTCCACTTATGGTGGCTAGACTGGATATAATAATGTAGCATCTGGTTATGCCAGCTCCTGTTGCTGTCCCAAGTCCCCTTTTAGAAAAAGCTTTGATTATGTGGATATTTCCGTATATGATTAATTGATGCCCAAAAGAAAGAGAGAAGGCGTAAGGAAACGCATTTGTAACGGAATATCATTTAAGCTGAGGATAGGCCCACCGAGATAGTTTTGCTAACTCGGTGGTAAGGGAAGTGCCGATGGTTATGCCATAGGTGCGCAACTATATTATTAGAGATTTGGTAATTTTGGTCTATGCAAGACACTCATGGAAACGCTCTGTAAAATATGTATATATATAACTACGTAAAATAAACCAATATATCCTACGAGAATGTTATAATTTCAAGAACTACGGTACTGTCCATTTAACCAGTTGTATATTCACTTGCTGTATATGTGTAAACGAACCAGGGACATACAAATATAAATTGTTATGTGAAACCCCCCCTTTTTGTAATTCCGGCGCAAATATAATCTGCTCGCTTGGCACCCAGGGTGAGGTGAAAGGAGAGATTGAGGGATGAAAGTAGGAAGTAATCCAGAGGGCCGGATAGAAACGAGGGATAGGGGGGCGACACTTTCACACCCTTTATCCAAATCTGCTTACAATTTGATAAATTCAATGAAAACTGGGACGTAACTATTAAAAATCTCCATATATATATTAGTCACTTATCGATCTATAGTCATTTGTTTCTTTTCCGTTGCTGTCATGGACGTCCGCAGGATTCTTTCCAGGGAGGAGCTGATGTTCATGCAATAATTAACACATATTATTGAGGCTAAAATGAAATGATATGTGTGAAATACATAATTTGTGGTTGACTCAATTTCCAGGGGGGCACGGCCTCCCCTTGCCCCCCTTCCGGACGCCCACGGTTGCTGTGCTCAAAATGTATATAGAAATTTATACAGCGTAATTTTGCATTCTCAATAATGTGATCATAATTAAATTATATATCATATTACTTCAATACAATGTTTTGCGAACATAACAAAATAGAAATTGATAACACAAATTGATAACGTACGTATTAAGCACAAATTTAAACAATAAATAATAAATTAAATAAATTAACATATTTAGGTCAGTCACAAATCACTGCCTGAGTAAGGATGTTCTTTGTGTTTCATCATATCACCACTAATCTTCGCGATTAGCCAAAAGTGTAGCAGAAAAGCGAAGCAAAATAAACCACATCAAACATTAAAGTCCCACTTGAATACCTGGGGTCTCATCTTAGCTTTGTTTATACACTGTCGAATGTTCGTATCTTGGTTGTTTGCAACCTCTTAAATGAAATTGATTGTCAGCAATCTCTTGCGTGTCGTATTGGATTGCCCTCCACCAATCCCTCCCTGGGCACGCCACTGCCAGATGGCCGTTTCCTCCCGGAAAGGAACGTCCGAGTTTTCATGCATCCTCTTCATCAAAGCTGGCTCCAATTCCGTCTTCCAAGGTCATTGCCTTCCAACTCCACCACCTCGGAGGGTGGCTGAAAGGAGAGAACGATTTTCAGTGTTGCCAGCACGTGTGAAGTTATGCATGTTATTGATGTTATTTTAAGAATGCGACATCAACCTTGTAGATAGCAATATAGGTTGTTACGGCTTTATTTTAAATACGAAGTTGAGAAATGTAGCTTTGGTATATTACGTATTTGTTGTTTTGCGAATCAGCGCTTAAAGTAACGAAGCGACTAACCTGTATGTAATCTGATGTAATTAACTGGTAACTGCAATTTGTAAAGAAAAATGTATTTTTCTGAGAAGCAAGATAAAAGGAAGAAGTGTATAATATCCCAACTTTTAAAATTTATAACGTTTAAACATCATATGTATAAAAAACTTTAATGAATGTAACTTTATTATGATATGATAATTATGTGACCAAAAGGGGGAGGGGGTGGAGAGTAAAACCTCGGGTACAAATACCTCAGAATTTCTTTAGTAGGGAGAGTGAATTTAAGCCCTTCCTGTGTGTAATGGGAAAGAGACTGCCTGTATGGAACAGGTATTAGGGACTGCACTTCCTGTGTGTAATTGCTTTGGATATGCCTTTAAAGCTTCTTTGTAACAAATAAGATCCCACAGTTCAACAATGAACAGGAACAACAGAGCCGCAAATGTTATTTCTCTCTTGTATACTTCTGTCTTCATGGGCTACTTTATCAAGGAGAATTAAAGACAGATATTTCAATAAGAGAGAAAATAAGCGGCAATTTGTAAGAAGTTGAAAATGTCATTACTTTGTACAAACGTGTGCATTATCGCTGATGAAACGAGTGTCTATAGATTTTCGATTTTTTGATGTCATTGGAGAAGGAAGATATTTACTGCATTCTACTCTGTACGACAGCGCTTTTCTTCTATACCTGTCACAAGCTGCACGCGTGAGAGAGCTTTCTCCAAGCTTACCCAAGTTAAAACTAAATTAAGAGCAACTCAGAAGCAGGATAGATTGGAAGCCCTGCTCTTGCTATTTGTGGAACAGGAAAAAGCTTAGTCTGTTGATGTAAATGAAGTTATTGATGAGTTTAAAAACATTGTACCTTTTGACAGACGTCTCTTGTTATAGATTGCGTGTATTTTGATGTATTTGGTTGATGTATGCATGAACAAAATGTTCATAACATTTATGAACATTTTGTGTGTGTGTAATTTCTATGCAATTTGATTTTTTCTACTACATATATTCAGAAATTTTCAACACTGTAATTTAGTGAATTTATATCCCTTTACAAACATCAGTGCAGTTAAAGAGCCAAGTGATTGTGTTGCGAAATATGCTATTAAAAAGGTACAAGACCTCATTTTTTTTCTTTGTGCACACCCAAATATAAAGTTCTAGCTACGCCTATGTTCACATAGCTCGTGTTAGTTTTTGGGTTTGAAACGCTTTGGCTTACTTTGTGTCTCAGAGGTGGCTCTGTCTCTTACAGAATGCAAACCAACTTTCTGTTAGTTTTTCTCAAATTGCTGGCTACAATTAGCATATAAAGTAATAACATTGCCATAAAATTCCTAAAACTGGAAGTAACTAGAAAGCAGTGGTATGGAACTAAATATATAATAGTTTTCTTGTCATCATTTGTTGCATTTTGTTATTTCAATTTCTCTTATTTATTACTGTCATTGCTTGATTAAAATAAAGCATTTTAGTCTAAGTCAGTTTTCATTGCTTTAACCCTAGCAATGCCAAGGTATTTTTTGTTACACGGTTTAACAAGGGAGGGGGGGGGGCTAAAAGGCCCATGAATGAAAAATCAATTGAACTGGACTGATGTGTGTTTTCTGTCATTTGTACACATAAGTTAACTAATTAGACACTACTTTCATGTTTTGTTATGGATTATACATGAAAGATAAATCACATAATGATTTTTAAGTAATTATAGTACACCACTGTAACATTTATTACTTTTCTTCAATTACAATGTTGATACTTGGAACAATGCTTAAACTGTGCAAAATTCTAGCAAAGTTATTTTTTTCTTTTTCTACTACCCATACGTTCATTATTTCAAATTGTTACTATAGTTTACCAATTGAATATATCCTCTCATGTATTGAAATACCTTTAAAACATCATTGCGAAATATTTCCTTAGAATTACCAAGCCTTTGAGGCCCATAAACAATATCAACGAAATAAAGTAACTTTTTAATGAACATTTTTGGGAAAAATCACGCGGTCATTCTAAATATTGCAAAGAACAATTACTATTTTTTATGAATTTTTACATTGATGGATATACATGTAATACGCAAAAAATGAATCAGTGGGCCTGAGAGCCCCCCCCCCCCTTTGGTATTGCTAGGGTTAATAATGATAGTTTAGGAAAGAATTCCGTCTTCCCTTTTTGACTAGACTCTCTCCGCTCGCTATCTGCCCTGTTTTCTTATTTCTTTTCTATTGATGACAACATATATGAAAGTAAAATAGGGAAAATGGAATTGTTCCCAATCGTGGATCAGTTTCGACTCGTAAGAAATCCCTGTCTCTTACTTGAATATGCATTAGTTTCTATTGTATGTATTCTCACTTTATATTTTCCATTCTCTCGATTTCGTTATACTAGGATTTAAAACTAAGATTTTGTAGCTTCGTATTAGGTTTTTGCATGTAGGATATTTATTTATTAAATATCTAACTCTTATTATTTTACCTTTATATACAACAACTTGAATGAATAAACATACCCCTAATACCACCACTTATCTTCCAAACCAAAATACTCATTTAAAATCACCATACTGCAAAATTAACTCTAACCATATTTCCTCAAATATGTTTCAATAAACACTTCTAAAACCAAAATAAGTAAATACTAACGTTGTACAACCGCAATAATCAAAAGGCATATCATAATATCACGCCAAGTTAAACATACTTAAAAAACTTGTTCTTGCTCCCAGAACTAGCCCTAGACATGGAAACCTATATCTTTTCATTAATGTGTATGTATTTGTAACGTAATATCTGTATATTCACTTGTATGTAATAAATAAAGAACATAATAAATGGGGAAATCACTAAAAATCCGAGGAAACTGCGTCCCGGCACCAGGACAAAGAGCGCATAATCCAGAAAGTATGCTCTGGATGGTGCTGTACCCTGGCGGAAATACATGGAGTTGGTAGTTTACGTTATTGTCGCGTGCAGTGCTTGCGCCCATGTTGATTACTGCGTCTATTGTTCTCCAATCAGCTCGTGAGAGAGTTTGTGAAAGTGCAAAGTTTTAATACTCCCACGTTCAATTGCCGTACTTCGGTCATTTGAGAGGTAAACGCGTCAACTCTTCTACATACTTAATCCTAAATATAGTAGCTATCTTTGTATGCAAATGGGAAGTAATGGATGGGAATACGTGAGAAATATTTATCATGAAAAAAAAATCCCTAGTGGTCCTAAAGTGGGCCCCTTGTGCTGTTGTGCAACAAGCACAGAATGCATTTTCGCCCACATTCTAATCATGGAATTCTGGTACATGTTCCAAGAGAATAGATATGACGGGAACAGGGGAGAAAGTAACATCGTTTAATCAAGACAACATGGCCACCTAGAGTCTACATGAAAGAAAAAGGACGATCTTGAAGAAAGCTTGTAATACTGTCTAGCATTTCAGAAAACGTTTTGTTGTATTCCACAGCTTTTATGAATCGTCTTTAAGCTTATATCACTATAATTTATGCAGTTGCTACTTTTACTTGTACTAAATATAAGGGAGCCCAGTTTAGGAACGTTTTTTTTTTTCAATCTTCGAAATTGCATCTCTTCGAAGAAACAGAATTTTCACAATGAAGCCATTTTTTTTCCCGCTACGGGAGGAAACATACTAAATAAATCCGGCTTTAGACGAAAGCATTTCCTTAAACATTTTTCCTAGCATAAATGCTACGTAAATGCTTCCAAAAATCCTATAGCAGATAATACTTTACACCAAAGCATTTTATGGAACATTTCGGTTAGGTGTTTCAATTACAATGTACAGCACGAAAGGCATGTTAAGTTACACCGTCAATGCTGTGTGCACGGTGTTTACAATTGAAAAAGCTAAAATATTATTCCATACGTGTACAGTAAACGTTGTAAAGTATGTATTTAATCAGCGCCATGCTTCTCTACCTAAAACCATTTAATACGAAGCGATATTCCTCTCGGTTGAATAGTTATCGTCGTTTAAAAGTGTGAAGTGAAGTTACATCTCACGCGGCCGCCATTACAACTGCACTCGCGACCTAGAGGTCGCTTCTGATTGGTTACGCTACGAAAAATGCTACGGACCGAGCCTATCCTTGAGAAATGCCACGAAATATGCCATGGCATCTGAAATGCCATATGATTTCTCACTTTACACGGTAGCTTTTTGGTCATGGCATAAATGTTAAGAAAAATGCTTTCGTCTAAAGCGGGCCTAAGTCATACCGTACTATTTCAGGCTTAAGTACCACTTATTTTGGCTTCATGGTTTCCTTGATATGCGCCAAAAACAAAATGGGGGCTCACATTCTGTACACTTCCTCTACATGATATTACATTGAACGATAATGAGGAACTAAATGAACACAATGATCCAGTCTTACGGAAAACGATATATAAATAGGAGCAGTCCATCTAACTTTCAAGATCCTAAGAAGTACCTCTGTTCGTCAGCTACAGGCTGCTGAAAAGTAGTGCTCTCCTTATCTATAATACCAGCTTACATCATAAAAGAGTATATCCGAGCGTAACATAAATTTTTAAAGCTTTTCTTATAAAGCTTCAAACGTGTTTCTTCCAAAATTATTATAAATCGCAATACCAGGTAAATTTCGGATAATACCCGCCCATTTTAAGGTTTTAAATTAGCTTTAATATTAGCACATTCTTAATTTTTTTCAAAGTGACAGATCAGTTGCGAGGTTTCCCGTTGGCGTCGTTGCTTTGTAATCAAGCGGTTCGGTCTTCAGTACCTCGATGCTCATACTGGCTCCAATTCCACTATAAGCTGTAGCTGGCCTAGTGGCGGAGTGGTTAGCACAGTCAGGGTACCAGGTTAGAATCCCAGCCTGGGCATAAGTGTTCTGTATCATATTCATCCTCACCTTCAGGATTAGCCAAAAGTGGCAAAATCGAATTAATATAAACCGAAACTTAAACCAACTGTATATACGAGGGCTGGAGCATAAGTCATGTCAACTATTTTTCTTCACGAGAATGGGGGGACCGGCACGAAAATCAGAAAAATAGAAAAGGAAGGGGGGCAGTGTATGTACTGTTGAATGTAAGAAGAACACAGGTGCAGTATACAGGAGAAAGCAAAACGTCCTCAAAGTAACATATCGTGCCACATGTGTCTACAAGTCAAGAAGCATACACACTTTACAGGAACAAAAGAGTAGCATACTGCAGTGGGGCACTACTCCCACAGTTTCTACAAACTCACTGTGGCATTCTCTGACATTTCTCCCCAGAACGGATATTTTGATACATGAACGCTGTTCACGCCGTGGCAAGACAGTTGACTTAACAATGAATTAGCACTGTCCTCTGTACCATAACGGTTCATCACACTGCCATCTAGTGACATGTTCACATACTAAAGGTGCTACGTTCTCCGGGACATATCGTTTCATACCTAAGGGATCTTATTGGGAATGTAGCTCACTTAATCATTTATCTCAAACGTCAGACCAACTTGCTGCTCATAGTGAGCTTGCTGGTAAGGTGCATCAGATACTAAAGTAACAAGGTACAGTCATGGAAAAAAGTTCTTCCCCATAAGGCTTTAATAGGAGCAAGTAATGCAGGAGGGTAGGCAACACATATTGCACCCTTCGATGATCGGGTGATTTTGCCTGTCTTAACACCGAGAAATGTGTTCCACGCGAAGGTCAACATGACAGGAAAGCAAAGAGGGTCACGTGACTATTGGTTACGTGGAGTGGTGTGCTTCTCCACGTCCCCAGTTCTTGATCCACATTGCAGAAAAAGTAGAGCTGCATGCAATATATGAAAATAGGTTGTTTTCAACTACACGCTTAATTATGATTTTCCCAATTGTAAATCTATCAGACGTGTCTCCCGATTTAGTCGGGACAGTCTTTTACTTTGAATTCCTGTTTTTTCATAGGCGTAACTTGACGGGAGCAGAAAGGGCATTTGTAACCCCCCCCCAAAAAATCAGGTTTCTTAAAGCTGCTAAAACAGGAATTAAATACTATGATTTGACGCGTCCAAAAAAAGTATTAATTTGAAAGATTGTTCCCAAATACGTAGATAGCAATTTAATACTTTGAAAGTGTCTCAGATTTGTTTATTATGTCACATCTTAGTGTGGCACAGGTCTACTACAAAAGTGGAATTTCGTAACAGAAATGTGAACCCACTCCTTTTATTTCGTAGCCGATTTCATCTTGAAACTGAAATTAAGAATATTAGTTAACAAGGTAAAAAGGTAAAGTGTTCCCCTGTGCATAGCACCACGCCATGAAGGCGTATAGGGGGTGTGGGGGTAACGCCCCACACTTTCTTGATCCGGTCGTGAGTGGGGGTGATGTGATCAGCATCACGCCCCTGCCGCCTTTACCCCCCAGGGTTTCCCCCAGGTACCCATGTTATTCGACGCTGGGTAGACGCCGGGACCGCTTCCACCGTTAACAAGGTCATTGGTAAACAATAAAAAAATGTGTTAGACCCAATTCTTTAATACCTTATCATAATCTTTATCGCAATTTTAAATTTTGTTGTAAGTCCACTTTATGCAAAAAAAAAAGGTAAAGTTCTCACCTGTGCTTAGCGCTACGCCATGAAGGCGTATAGGGGGTGTGGGGGTAACGCCCCACACTTTCTTGATTCGTTCGTGAGTGGGGGTGATGTGATCAGCATCACGCCACCCCATACTTTCTTGATTCGTTCGTGAGTGGGGGGTGATGTGATCAGCATCACGCCCCTGACCGCCTTTACCCCCAGGGTTTCCCCCAGGTATCCATGTCATTCGACGCTGGGTGGGCGCCGGGGCCGCTTCCAACGTTAGAAAAGTTCCCAGGCTTGAACCGGCCGGGGATCGAACCCGGGGCCTATAGCATGGTACTCAGACGCGTTTCCGACTGAGTCACCGGCACAGATAGACTAATCTGAAATGCATACAGTTTAAAGTGGGATCCGAACCACTATGTGCGATCACCTGGTATCGTACCCGAGACCCCTTGATTACAAGGCCTTACCACTACGCGATCAGTGAGGCGCACACAATCTTTGTATTTCGACCTTTTTAAACCTATATGTATCATATAAGAGGTTGTTTAACGTTGCTATGCCTCTATGGATTATATATAGCCAGTATTCGAGCACATAGCGTCAGGTTTCATAGAATATAAGCTTCTCTTGCATGTTTATGGTTTCCTGTCTGCAGTAGAAAAACTGGCAGGTTCCCGTAGCTTTTCTTTCAATAGTCTTCCAATGGTTGCATATCATATCACTCAAATTTGATTCATTCGTTGCGAACACAATCCCCGATGGCGGAGTGGGATCGTGGGCGCCTTGTAATTAAGGGATCCCGGGTTCGATACTCGGTGGAGGAACATAGTGGTTCGGATCCCCCTTTAAACTGTAGGTCCATTCACGATTAGCCTAACAGGACATAAAGTGAACTTAAGACACCAAATCAAGCAACCAACACAATCCCGTTATTGTCCAGATTATCGAATCCAGAGCCTTCGTCGCGAATAACATAAGCAGGAAGACAACATGAAATAACCGAACAGAAACAGAACCTAAAACCTACATCGGATAGATTGGATTAAGTCGACGATACAGCACGGGTTCTGAAATGAAACAGAATACGAAAGTTGAGGGACCTCTATACGCACCCACTTTTCCTCCACTCAATGGGGAAGATATCCTTCTAGCTCAGAAGCCTTTACGTAGGAGTGCCCTGAGGGAACTTCAAGGCCACTACGATAAAGTGTTCTACGTGCAGCGGCGTATACTCTGGGTCATCTAGGTAATCGCAGATGACCCGGCTGTATTTCTTTTTTTTAATATATATATATATATATATATATATATATACATTTCCTCGCAATATTCTTCCAAACCAATTTCGATGCATACATTTCCTTGCTTCCAGCGCGCGAATACTTCCAATCGTTTGCCACCGAATGTCCGGGAACCTTTCTCCAGCCGGTGGAATGACTTCAGGGAATCTCACCCTGACGTCATTCCTCCCGCTTTCCTTACAACCCTTGGCGAGGAGGGAGGAGAAAGGAAAGAGGGGGAGGAAACACTGCTTTTCAGGCGCGGTGATTCCGTGCCCAGGGTAAGCTCCTTCTTGTGAGAGTCCACCGGTCGCACTCTCAACCTTGAGAGCCTTTACCGTTCCCTCCGCTCAACTAGGGAAAACATACCCGGTAGAGTGCGAAGAACAGGAAAACTGAATAACATGGGCAAACCAATTCTACGCTAATTTTCACTTTACATTTGCTTCTGTCTTGCTGATTTCTGTTACTTGAACATAAATTTATCAAAAGGGAAAAGCTTAAATATTGAAGATGAAGCAAACTGAATTAAAATTCAAGGCTTAAGCAATTAAAGCACCTATTTGCTGACTCCCCCCATCCTTGTATTTACAAAAATAGTGATTGTTTCTCCTCTCTAATCTTCAAAAGCAGCGAGAATACTTATCTCACGGAACTGAATATTTTTTTAAAGGGAAACCCCCCTCCCCGAAATCCTACAAATATCTAATTTAAAAAGTGTATAGTGGTAATTCATTTTACTTCATTAGCAGGATTAAACACTTTGCTTAATACGTTCTAATAATCTGAGATTCATCTTCAGGACTTCTAACCCCACTGTTTCAAATTTATGTGGCGGCTGATAATAAGGGATGATCCTCATCCCGAATTAAAATTCTGACTCTGACCTGCAATGATTCGAACTTTTAAAAACCTGTCAATTCGAGCTCGGAAAGGGATTTTTTTTATTATTCATAGGGAATTTCATTCTGAGCCAGGAACACAACAACAGAAGTTTGGCGCGTGAAACTGAATGCGTGTAGTCGTTGGCTTCGTGCTGTGCTTCGTGTTTATTATTTATTTAGGTGTTAGTGTTTGTCGTGATAGTGCTGTGTTAAAGGGTAATGGATGTGATACAAGATTTGCTGGTGAAACCTTTTGGAACAAGATCTTTTCAGGAGAAGTTGCAAATTGTTAATACAGGTAGGCCAGTGTCATCGCTTGAACTTATTTCTACACACAAAGACAAAATCGGGAATATGTGAGGCATTTTCGCAAGCAAATTATGACAAAACACCATGGTTGACAGGAAGTATAAGTGTTAATAAGCTTTGCATTTTTGTTCGCCGTGCTTACTTTTCGGGGCTGAAAAGAATGTATGGACGCGTGACTGTAATCTTTGCAACACTTGTGCCAAACATGAAAAATCCAAAAGTCACATAACTTCCTTTGTTAAGCTGCAATCTTTCGCCCAGACACGTATTGACGTGCAACTGGACAAACAGCGTGCTTTGGATGTAGTACAGCACAAGTAATCGGGTCCTGGAGTAAGTTGAATTTTGCACTTAAATTAATATTGCGGGTTTTTATTTCACTAGTGCACGTCTTTCATTTTTATATTTCACAGGCTGTTTTTTTATAGCTTTATAATACTGTCTTGTTTTATTATTTGAAATTCTACGCGTATAGTAAACTGCAATAACGAGAATTAATTGATTGTGATCGTAGCAATAAGACAAACATTCCGACACAATATTCCTAAATCCAATATGGAGCGTGACATAAATTGCACGGAAACTTTTGGAGTTTGAGGATCAAAAGGTCGGAGATTACCCACTCGTTAGAACCAGCATACGCCACTGTCTACGTGCAATGACGGGACCAAAACATACGTCAGATAGCTGTGTTCCTCCTTATTTCGTACGCCATTGATAACTGGAACACGTGACCTCGTCTTTGGTAGAGCACAAGCCTGCTTGCTTGCCACCACCCTTTAGTTCAGTGACCTTCGCCCGTAGTCAGCAAGAGTGAATGACTCACCAGATACTTGTTGTCTGTGAGGCTACACAAGAATAGATATTTCGTTAGTGGCTGTAAGTATTGTTTCATCTGCAGTTATATCAGTTAACATTTCAATAGTTTCCTAATGGTTACGTTAGTGATAAACATGTAAATTAGTTCTCGAGAGTGAACGTTTTATCTATTTGAACGGGGGATTTTTATAGAGCCTGCATGTATTATTTTTTCCTGAAACAAGAAGAAATTCGAAGACGCAAAAAGAGTTGTATAAGAGTAGTTAACAAAAGGAAAAAAGAAGAAGAAAACGAAAATGTAAATGCTGAAATAAATTATGGTAGAGATCGAGTGAATAACATTTTGTCATGGGGCCTCCTGGATGGAGTAGTGATAACGTCGTCGCCTTGTAATCAGTGGATCCCGGGTTTGATACACGATGGATGCACATAGTGGTTAGTATCCCACTTTAAACTGAAGGTCGAGTCCAGATTAGCATATCTGTGCACCAAACCAAAACTAAGAAAGAAATTGTCACAGTGTAAGAAAATTTCATGTTCAACCAGATACGAAACAAAAGGGAATAATATATTGCAGGTTGGAGTTCACATCTGTAGCATCTAACCAGCACAATTATGAATCGCAACATATCGTATGAGATCCATTTTTATTATACATGTATGATAATATAAGAGAAGTAGAGGAAAGAGAAAACCAAGCGAAACACGGACGCCTTCTCCAGAATTTCAAATCTCGTTACATAAGGTTCTGGGTTGGAGTCCCGAACAGGCATGACTTTCTTGTTCTTGCCCTTTTATCTGCTTCATTTCATCATAATTCATCGTTATGGTTTACCTGCAGGGGAAGAATAATGACAATAATTGCCAATACAAAGCCAATGACAAACAGAACAACTCGATTACGGAGGTGCCAAGAAGAAACGAGACTTGACAGTTTCTCCGCCTCTCGGTTTGTCGAATTGAAAATTGCTCTCCCGTTCTCGGTCTCGACTAGTTAAATATAGAAATCGAAAATGTATGTGAATGAATATACATGTATTTTATATATTCCGTTTTTGTAGGAGATTTCGTGAGAGATGAAATAAGTACTCTTCCATCGTATTTATTTTTATAATTTTTATTCCCTGTTCGATGATCGCGACGATAAGGACGAGTGACCATTACACGAAATTGATGACGAAATAGTCAAACACCCCCGACAAGGACGGTACTCAAAACCGGGAACTTTGGCGACGATATCGAATGTCAATCACTTAATGAGCTTGACCACCGAGCCTGCTTAATGTTGTTTCTCTCAGGAAATTCGTAATAACTGTCAATATCCCACATTCACTATCATTTTCTTCATAATTTATCTTATTGTTGTGATTAACCTGAATTCAAAGAATTAGTTGAAAGGCAAAAATGCAAGATTGAATGTCTCTGATGTTACTTCGTGCCGAATAATATGACGTGGTATTATGATATGAATTTATTAATCATATAATATGCCTATTCATTCCATTGATTGATCCCAATTGAGCACACAAAATATGCTATAATGTCCACTCCATGGAGGAGTGGTTAGCACAGCGCGCTACGATGCCATGGGTCCCTGGTTAGAATCTCGACTTGGGCGTGGGTGTCCTTGGTAAGTGTCCCTTCATCAATTTCATCATAGCATCACTCATCTTCATCGTCGCTATTTGCCAAAAGTGAAAGAATAGCAAATCTAAATAACAAACATCCAATCAAATCGAACATCTCTACCGATTTAATTCTATACGGTACCGAATTCCCACTTTATTACTGCATCTTAAGTCATTTTACAGCATCTCAATTGTTTTCCGATTCGAAAACATTTGGAATGTTGTCTTGTGCAGTTGATTGTGCATTGTTTCGTTGTTTGGATTGTTTAATTAACGTCGCATTAATTAGTTTTAGACCAATCGTGACGGGGGAAGCAAGAGCACAAAGAAAGCGAAAGAGACAAGGAAGAGACCACGGCTTTCTTTAAAGATAGCATCCCGTGAATACAACTCAAGTGACTGCAGAATATTATGAATAAAATTTATTTCGCTTTTTCCTTTTATTTCTGTTTCAGTTATTTTACTTCGCTTTTCTTCTACCACTCGCGTTACTCGTGTCGGTGAGGAAGAATTATAAACTCGTGAAATGGACGATGGTACAAAAAATATATGCCTCTCCCACGGTTCGAAACTGTCAGTACAAAATATTGTCTTATTTTTAAAATTTACGGGCAAATATGGTTTGTCAGGTAGCAATTTTCGCTTATCTCTTTCTCAAGGGGTTCCATTGCCTCTCTGATGTCGTAGTAGTAACGTCTTCGCCATGTAATGAAAGGCTTCCGAATTCAATACCAAGTAGAGAGGCTTTGGTTCGAATCCCATTTTAATCTGTAGGTCCAGTGCATGAACTAGACTTAAACAATTAACGTGTGGCATGTGGTCTGTGATGAGAACCATCATTTCAGCGAACCTTCTTGACAATGACTCTAATATCACTTGATAGAATAGTATTTCCTTACGAGTAGCTCTTGTCAAGAAACCAGTTCCTGAAATTTTCTTCTGGAGGCATCGTAGCACCCAGCTGTTTGTTGTGGCTGGGGCACGAGTCATGTGACTCATGCTATCAAAGCTCAATCCTTCCCGAGAAGTCAGAATCACCAGGCAAACTTAAGCGAATATTTTGTTATTTGGGTTGCATAAACAACAGGCTTTAAGACGTTACGAAATTCTACGTCCCGTGGCCCAGGTATTTTTTTCTCAGACTGTACACTAATCAAAAACTAGAAATGTCAAACAGTTAACGCTTGGATTTTAAAACCTGCGAACCTGAATCATACATGGTGAGAGTAGTAGTAGTTTTTGACATGCCTAAGAAGAGCAACTGGCTGGTAGAATAAGTGAATGACCTTTGGTCAGATTGAAGCTTTTAGAAAATGTACAGGCTTACGCTTCGTTACGATACGATCATATTGTTTAACTGTTTTATTGTTTCACTGTTTAACTTTCAGAAAAAATATACTTGCCACGAGTTATGCCCCAGCCCTCGTATATCTTATTTTTTTATGTTTGCTATAAAACTCAAGTATTTATATATTGTATTTAGCGCCGCTCTTCTGCCATTTTTGGCTAATCGCGACGATGGAGTTGAGTGATCGGACCAAATGGATGAAGGGGCACTCACAAACAACACTCATGCCGGGGCTAAAGGGGTTTCAACGATAGCGTAGTGGTAAAGTCGTCGCCTTGTAATCAAGGGGTTACGGGTTCGATTCCCGGTGGAGGCACATAGTGGTTCGGATCGCACATTAAACTGTAGGTACAGTCCGGATTAGGCTTACTGTGTACAAGGAGGACTCGTTAAGCAGCAGTTCGTATATGCAGTTCGAACTTTTTGTTGTCAAGCAACTTTGTCTTAGGGAGTTTTGCTACAGTTAAGGAAGACGGGTTTCTTTTATGTTTTCTTTACAGAGAGGAGAGGAAGTGGGTGTTATTCTAGCTGTAGATTCCTTGCGGCCTCAGGGAGTTGGCTGTTTGGTCGCGAATTTAAAATAAATGTAAATTTGTGGAATAACATGATTGTCCCAAGCAGAAGAGTGAGCGTCAAATATTATTCTCGTTCCGGGCATAGAAATCTGAAGCCACGACTCGACGAACTACCAAAACAATTTCTCAGATGAACAATATAGTCGTTTGGAGAACGAACTTTTATGCTATAACTTTTTCTTAAGTTGAAAAATGTTGGATTTTTTTAGAATCTGCAATTTTAATGAACATATTTATTTGGGCTTTCTTTCATAATTGTCCCAAAGCCACAAGGCTCTGAAATAAATGTTCCTACTCTTTGATCAGATAGGCTAATATGTATTGGACCTACAGTTAAACCGGCTTTATACGAAAGCATTTCCTTAAACATTTTTGCTAGCTTAAATGCTACGTAAATGCTTCCAAAAATCTTATAAGAGATGGTACTTTACACGAAAGCATTTTATGGAACATTTCGGTTAGCTGTTTCAATTACAATGTACAGCACGAAAGGCACGTCGAGTTACACCGTCAATGCTGTGTGCACGGTGTTTACAATTGAAAAAGCTAAGATATTATTCCATGCGTGCACAGTAAACGTTGTAAAGTATGTATTTAATCAGCGCCTTTCTTCTCTACCTAAAACCATTTAATACGAAGCGACATTCCTCTCGGTTGAATAGTTATCGTCTTTTAAAAGTGTGAAGTGATACGTTGTTTACATCTCACGCGAATGCCATTACATTTCCACTCGTGACCTAGAGGTCGCTTCTGATGGAGTCCATTAGTGGTGACGTCACAAGCAGACAAAGAGCTGGAACTGAGTCTACACAACGAGAAAACGTGTTTTTTTCCTATCCAATTCAATGCTATTTTCCTTCGGAAGGGGTAGCTTTAATTATTGCGACAGCAGTTATGAAACAAAATTATGATGCGTATCGTACATCAGTGTAAAGATGAGATTTCGGACAATACGACTTTATATCACACATACCTTACAGAGGATAAGGTAAAGAATAACCGGAGTAAGAAAATCATGCATTTTCATAACATTCTAGTTCCGAGTACAGCCGAAGCCGACCCGAAGCTCACCCGATCTCAAGTCGGCCACGCTGCCGCTATGGATGATGGGAAACCAGCAGCCTCAGGCGATTGAACCGGCGGCGCCCATTGGCTGTGATTTCTTTTGAACCATTCACTTTATTCTTACACCATTTACGCTTTACATTCTCATCTGTAAGGTATATATTATATATAGACGTATTCTCCGAAATCTCATCCTTACATTGATGTACGATGCACATCACAATTTTGTTTCATAACAGCTGTCACAATAATTAAAGCTACCCCTTCCGAAGGAAAATAGCATTGAATTGGATAGGAAAAAAAAACATGTGTTTATTTGTTTAGACTCAGTTCCAGCGCGCCGTCTGCTGTAACGTCACACTATTGGACTCCATTGGTTATGCTACGAAAAATGCTACTGAAATAGGACGAGTTCTATCCTTGCGAAATGCCATGAAATATGCCATGGCATCTGAAATGCCATAACATTTCTCAATCTACACAGTAGCTTTTTGGTCATGGCATAAATGTTAAGGAAAATTATTTCGTCTAAAGCGGGACTTAAAATGGGATCTGGACCACTGTGCCATGTACACTCACCGGCAATATAAATGGGACACATCCTGAAATACTGGCTTCTCTGCAATGCGTTATGCGTGTTGCATAACTCTTCTGCGATGAGACAAGTTCAATAGCAACTTTTCAATCGGAAGTAAACCAACCTCCATGGAGATTTCGCGCTCGAATCCTGATCTGGGCACGGGTGTTCTTCGTGAGTGTCCCTGCAATCCTCCTCGTCGTTACGGTTAGCCAAAAGTGGCAGAAAAGCGACGCTAAATAACACAAATTAAACGAGGTTGCCATTTTATTTTATAAACAAAAAGCTTAACCAAGCGTGCTTCGTTCCCTTCTTCGTGTGTCAAGAGCGTTTTTGCTCATAATATTACAAATAGAACATTCTTAGATGCTAAGAGAAAGTGGCGTGCCCAAGGGAGGGCGTGTTGGGGTCATAACCCTCCCTTTTGGCCCAGTATTCTTTAAAAAAATCGTCAAAGCAGGAAAATCAGGGCTGACTACTAAAGACCCCCTTTCGAAAATCCTGGGCACGCCACTGCTAAAGGGTTTGTATGAAGATGAAGCAGCATCTTCCAAACAGGAGAACAATATTGGCTAACAAGATCCACGGAGAGCGCTACTGGAGTATTGATTTCAGCAAATCAGGTTAGTAACCTGATTTTTTTCCGCGTGTGCAGTGGCAACACCGCTCGAGAGATGAATGCAGGGCGCACGGTCCATGAACCCCACAGGGGTTGCTCTCCCCCTTTCAGGGATGACACCGGGAGGCTGACAGGCTGTTGACACGCATCCTGCAAGAAATTATCAGCCACTTTTCCGCGTGAAAAGACGAATTAAGCAAGACACCGATCACGAAATTTTGATAAATAGCTGTTAGGAAACATGACAACATTTTTGAACTAACGAACTTTTTTTCCTATGGTGGAAAACTTCAGGAATTTATAAGAGGATCATGTTTAAATTTTCGTTGCGGTTTCTCGAAGCAATGTCCAGGCTATTTTGTTAAAGTAATACCTTCCTACATTTTTCAGAATATAACAACTTGAGGCTGCATTTACTATGCACCCACATAGTAACAATATGTATTAATTAATACTTTTGTACACCCTTTCTTGTATTGCGTAATGATTTTTTATCATTTGAATCTCTCTCTCTACCTCATTATTTTTCTTCCTCGCTGCATTTCCTTTCTTTCTGTCTTCTTACTTTATTTCACATTCAATTTCTCTCTCTTCCTTTGTTTTCTCAGTGTTTCATTTCTTTCTCCCTCTTTCTCTCACTCGCTTCTTTTGTATTCCATACCTTACTCTTTTCTTCTATTTTACCCTTGCCTTTCTCTCTACATTACTGTCTCTCGTTTCTTTATTTCCCATTCTCCCCCATCGCTTCTTTTCCATCCTCTGCTTTCATTCGCTTTTCTTTCCTTTCTAAATTGTTTATTTATTTCCCTTTCTCTCCTTCACTTATTTTCATTACTTTCTCTCTTCCATTCCTTTCCCTGTTCCTATGTTACCCCATTCTCTCCTTCGCTTCTCTTCATTCTCTCTTCCACTTCCTTCGCTTTTGCTTCCTTTCTCCTTGTTTCTATTTTACCCTTGCGTTTGTCTCCTTTGCTTCTTTTCATTTCTCTCTTGTTTCTTCATTTTCCATTCTCCCATCGCTTCTTTTCCTTCCTCTTCTCTCATTCGCTTTTATTTTCTTTCTCTCCTGTTTCTTTATTTCCCTTTCTCTCCACTTATTTTCATTCCTTTCTCTTCCTTTCCTTTCCCTGTTTCTATATTACCCCTTTCTCTCCTTCGCTTCTTTTCTTTATTGCCTGCTCTCCCCTTTTGTTTTCCTCTCTCTCTTTCTTTTTGTTTATTTATTTCCCTTTCTCTCCTTTGCTTTTATCAATCCTTTTCTTTCTCTGCGCATATATTACCCCTTTCTCTTCTTCGTGTTTTTCTCTTCCTATCCTCTCATTCACTTTTCTTTCTCATTTCTTTATTTCCCTTTTCTCCTAAGCTCCTTGTACTTCATTTCTCTTTCTCTTTTGTTTTCGATTTTGAGCCATCCTCAGAAAATTTTCTGTTCACGCCTTCTCATTCAAGAATTTTATTTGGTATTGAACCCAGTTCATTCTTGTAAAAAATGCCACATTCGGGGGAATTGAGTGCAAAGTGCTTCGTGTTGCAAGTAATAAAGCGAGACAATGTTGATTAATAGTTTCTAGATGTTGCTATAATAACACTCCAGTGGCAATTTGATTTTTCAGTGTTGATTCTGTACAGTACAATCATATAGCTTTGATTTTAAGAAATTGTAGGTAAGAAAATGGACACAACGTACAGTATGATTATCAGTGGACAAGAGATCTCTTCTAAAATTGTGTTTTTTTTTTATTTCAAAACACTTACATTTAAAAAAAACACATATCATGTATTGACAATTGTGTGATGTCATGTTTAAGGGATACTTTCTTTTCTCACTCAACTTGGACACCTCCTTTTCCCACCCAAATTGAACACCTCCTATTCGCACTCATGTTGGACTCTATCTTTTCACACTCAACTTGAACACTTCCTACTTCCTTGAACGTTTTCTATTCAATTAAGGGTTAACAGGGTTGCAAATGAGGGAGAGTGAGAGTAAATGAGAAAACTAAGCAGAAAATAGAGGAAAATATAGTTAAAGAAGTAATCAACAAAGGGGTAAGCAATAGAGATTCTGAATAAGAATGAAGCCAAGTGTCTACAAAGAAAAGATAAGTAAGGAAGATAGAAGAAAGAAAAATCAGTAACTGAGCATTTTTCTTTCTTCAGGTGAACCCATTCCCCATGTTTTTGCTACGTCTCCATCCGTTTTCGAAATATTTACAATTCGGACGAATCACTTTGAGTCGCCCTGTATAATATCAGATCTCTACAATGGCAGTTTTTAACCAGAACACAGCACTGTTTTGTTCATCTCTACCCGTGCAAGCAGGACCCATCTCTCTTCAGTTTATCACCAATATCGAAGTCAGCCTGCAACTCTTCGATAATCGATCTTGCTTTTTGTTTACCATCCCTTACAGCGGAAGGTAACTTTGAGTACTTTGGATTATTGTAGAAACAAACAAGAGAACTTGCAAGTCCTGTTTACGTCATTTTCCTTATCCTATGAACCAACACATCGCTGGTAGCCTTCTCACGCGAGACTTTCAATCGGACAACAGCGCTGTACAAATATTAACTCTCCTAGCTTCAAAGAGCAGCCGGACTGGCGTGGTGAAACAAGGAACGAAAACAACATTCCAAGTTCAAACAAGTCATGAAAGCCAAATGTGTCTTGTTGGCTGCAAGGATCCTTACGGTACAGGGTGTTTCACTCGCACTCGGCCCCTGATTTTCGCTTGTAAATATCAAACTATTGGTCATAACTAGGTCTCGGAAGTTGAAGACCTATAAATTGCCAAAAAAGGACCTATAAAAATACCTAAAAATATGAAAAAACGACTTAAAAACGGAAAAAGGACGTATAAATGTGATCCAAATTAATTAATAACTTCAGTTTTAATTACATATTTAATGAAAAAAATACAAAATTCTGGTGGTATGGAACACACAGTGCAAAAAAACTATAGGAATGAAATGCATCTTCTTTCAGACACATATTTTTTAGATTAACAATAATTTGAAAAATCATATTTGAAGAATCATATTTGGTCTAACCACACTAGGGTTACAGAAATAGGACTTCAGATCCTATTTCAGTCGTCCAAAAAGGTTTTTCTGTCGTTTCAGGGATGATTCAAATATATTTCTTTCTTTCTTTTTCTTATGCCTTTACTACAGAAAGGATGTTTAAGAGGTGATGAACTGATGATGATTAGAATTGAGAAAGGGGAGTAAAATCGTAGTCGAAAGGAGGTGAAGTTGCAAAGAAAAAAGCCGTTAAGACCTAAAAAGAGGACCAATAAGCCAAAAAACGCCGAGAAAGGCAAAAAAGGACAAATAAACCCCACTTTTTTCTGGCCAACAATGACCCAAAATGAACATATATTATGTTGGGCCTCGTCTTCGGACACTAGGAAAAAAAAGGATTTTCACTCAACTTCCGAGACCTAGTCATAACGTAATGAAATTCGCTACGGACATACTTTCGTGTACGAGAAGCACGGTGACGTCATTGGAGATGGCGCCACAGTCTCTCTAGTCCTTGCGTGGGCATGCCAATTGTACGGACGTGTGCTTTCAGTCTGAGTTCTTGGCCAATTGGATGATAGGGAACTCCGTAAGATCGTGTCATTTTCAAAGGACTTTGGCGATTTCTTCCTATGGGGTATGCTGAAAGGTCTATCGCAAGCAGCTACGGACTATCATGAAGTTAAAGGTAAACTATTCGAGATCGCGTTAGGATGGAAATGGGAAGAAGAGCACGTAGACCAAGGAACACTTGAACTCGTTACAGCGACTAGAAGATATAGATCGGCAAGCAATAATGATGGAAACCGCAACTAAAATATCACTAGACTTGCAGATTCGGGAATGGGGAAAAGCAAATTATATAAATAAATTAAGCAAGAAAGCAAGAGAGGGTTTAGTATGGCTGAGACTGGGGGTGGAGACACAGTGCGCTGAAAACAGAGAGAGAGGTGCATATGAATGTATAATATGTAAGGGGAATGACGGGACGGATCATCTGTTTGCATGTCCGGGAACGCGCGCCCTGCAGGACAAATGGCTGGAGGGTGTGGGAAAAGAAGAAGCACTCAAATTAGTTGTGGAACAGACTGCAGCAAGTGTGGAAAAGTTGGAGAAAGTGGGAGTGTTTTTGGTGAAAGTGAAGGAAAAGAGAAGTGAGGCGAGGAAGAAGGAAGAAAGACTAAAAGAAGAACGAGTGGAGTGAATGAGTTGTTAGGGGAGGGGAAATAATGTGTACATAGGGGACAAACTAGGATACTAAGATAAACTAAATGCAATATATATATATATATATATAGCAACGTGCCCCCACTCGTAACTCCGGGGTATGGAGATCCGAATTGGCAACACACCGCTCCTTGCTCCGGCTGGTCAGTTGGGAGCACCAGTTCTCACTCAGGGATCGGGATTAAGAGATCCGCCCTTCCTCCAGGAAGGTAACCACCGAATTGCGACACGTGACAGTAAATAAAATTCCAAATACTTTATAATTGAAATGTCCAAAATCTTTAATCACGAATCGCGCGCGTACATACTGATTCGCACAAGTTAAAAGTTTTATTTGTTGGGTCATGCACGCTCGTAGGCAGTGATAAGCAACTTATTTAACACGAGGGTCCGCGCACCGCCTTCACAGTCAATAGCAAGACTTCAACTGCCTACCTCAAGCGCAAGGCGCAGCATAACAGATTGTTCTAACTTACAATACAAACTCATAACATAAAATAACACAAGAAAAACTGATAATTTATATAACACATCAATGTTAATTAGCAATAGTAAGCTAAATTTCAGGTTGGCAACAATTAAAAATGCCAACGTGGAAGTTTTTACATCGCCAAGAACACAAAGCGTGGTTCCCCCACTCCTAACATAAACAGCCAATATGAAAACGATATTTTATTGAAAACGAGGGAGAAATACTTTGCTATAATATTACAATATTAAACTATATAGAAATAACTAAACTGATTTGATCAAATAATTCATATTTGCCCTTGTACATAAAAATGATTAAATAAAGATTTAGTTTATAACGAAGACAAATTACTTCAATCTTGTACATTGTTGAACAAAAATCGATATTAAGAAGAAATGTATTTAACTTGTGCTTGAACAAACAAAATTTGCGTGAAAGATAGAAATAATTCTAGCCATTTTGGATTTGAAAAACAATGAAAACGTTGCATATATTATTTGGGATAATTATTAGCCTCTAAATTCTGAATAAATGTTGCAAAAATACGCGAATAATATTATAAAATAAGATAAAACGTAAATATATACATGAATTATAAAAACAATTAAGTATAAATAATTTAATCTACGTTCTTAACTTGAAAGTATACGATTAAGATAAATGCCAATATACGACTGAAATCTGCCTAACATGGCGGTCGTTACAATATATATATATATATATATATATATATATATATATATATATATATATATATATATATATATATATATATATATATATATATATATATATATATACACACACACACACATATATACATATATGTGTGTGTGTGTGTGTGTGATTGTGTGTGGGTGTGTGTGGGGGTGTGTGTGTGTGTGTGTGTGTGTGTATTGTAGAAAAAATCCAAATGTTACGTAGTGCGTACAGCTTATGGCTCGCACATGAAAGAATAAATCTAAATCACTATTCAGACTATCATGGAACTGCAAGACAGAATTCGGCGGGAAATTGACGCTGTGACTCATGATGTGTTGATGCCCATCTTCTGTAATATGGAGAGGCGTGTGTAGGCATGGCGACCACTTCCAACACTCGCTGTGACGTCATCATGCTTCTCATACATCAAAGTATGTCCGTAGCAAAATCAGGGGCCGAGAGCAAGTGAAACGCTCTGTACAAGCTAAATAATTGGTTCAAACGTTCTCCTTGTTACGTCACGTGAGGTTTCGAAATCAATACAGGGGAACTATATTGTTGTAGATTTCGCGGAAAGTCTCCGTTGTCGTGGAGAAAAGCGTTCTTTGTTGTTTTAATTGAATTAATCCTTGAAGAAAATGCTTTGTTGCGACTCGTTTCCAACATCTGAAGGATGTTTCATAAAGACACAGAGGCGCATTTACCCACCCTTTCATAACTGAATAACAAGTTTGTTAACTGACGTTCGGAACGAGTTCGCCATCTTGTTGGTGACGTAACTCCCCACAAAGCATAACCTTGGATAGCTTCTAACTGCTGAACGGATTGTCTAAGGGGGCTTGAAACTTGTGGGGTTTTAAACAGCGTAACTAGCTGTAGAAAACTTTAAAAGTTTTGTAAACCTTTCGCTGTTTCCGAAAGGTACAAAGAGCAGAGTTGAAGTATCGTCTTGGCGGAAGTGACGTCATCTAGTGCAGTTCGAAAGCGCCAATTAAACGAGCTATCGAGACCACAGACCGGAGCACGCATCGTTGCACTCTTGAGAACTGTACTCATTGTTCATTTGTTTGAAATCACGGCGGCAGAAAGTCAGTTGGTTGATGTTCTTTTAATGTGTGGAAATACAGGGTGTCTATAAAGTCACTTAACATTTCTGCATGAATAGGATTTATGGTAAAAATACAATACGTACTGAAACATATATCACAGGAGGACACAAAATCAGTATAACTCAATGTGACCACCCTTCAGGTCTAGGCACATATGCCATTAATCCACCACAGCCCGAAACACCTTCTCCAACATAGCTGGTGTAATCTCAGCAACTGCGGCCGTAATGAGTTGTTTCAACTGGGCTATGCTGTGGATCCTCGCCGCGTACACCTTAGACTTTATAAACCCTCAAATGTAAAAGTCTGATGGGGTCAGATCGAGGGAGGGGGGTCAACTCCCCGTTGCGAGACACGACCAATCCATCTACCGGTGAAAACTTCGTTTAGGTGATCACGAACAATGATAGCAAGATGGGAGGCTGCCCCATCCTGTTGGCGCATAGTAAGAAGCTTGGTGCGCTCCAATCCACCGTGCTATGAGCCACCGTTGGTAGATGCTGGGATTATGGATACTGAGTCGCGTGGTCGATGCGGTGGGGCTACGTGTGATCGCGTCCTGTACACAATTTGTAGTGTTATGGCTGGCGTAGCAGGACGTTCTTCATCCTCAACACTACCTTTCACTTGAATTTGTTGACCAGGTTCTTAATAGCCAGCCTGGTGGAGCCTGGTTTTCTGAATTTCCGAGTGAAGTCCGTCCGCGCCTGTTCATACGTCATTCCACGCAGACGAGCACAAACAACGGCTATTCTCTCTTCTATAGAGTACATTTTATCAAATCACTTGGAAAAAAGAAAAGATTTGTCATTAGTTCATTGAAATGTTAAGTGACTTTATAGACACACTGTATATGTATAAGAACATTTAAAAATGCTATGTGATTTCTATGGTGAAAACAAGTGTTTAAAACGTGGGGAAAACAATGTGTCCTCAGTTTTATCTACTGATCGTATTTGGCGCTGCAGTCGAGGTGCATGGCTGGTTCCACTCGAAAATGATCCGCTAGAGGCGCTGGTGTAGTACCCGGTGCTTGGTATTCGTCTGCTTATAATGGAAGTAAATGGAGTTTTCGCTGCAACGTCTGATTCTTTTACATGAAGCATTTCTATGAATGTGATAATTGCTATGATATTTGGTACAATGGTCGCGAAGATATTAACGAACATTCTAGACAGTCGACCACGTCCTGTTATCGTCATACTTTCGTTAATAATACGGGAGAAAAATACGCGTGGAATGCTCTTTTCAACTAAATTTTTGTGTACGAATTAGGTTCATTATTATTATCATCATCATCATTTCTTTTAAAGATATACATACTGAAGCATTTGTATTTTTGATATTTAATGTCTCTTTTCTTCCGCTTTAAACTAATCGCGGCGATGATGATAATGATGATTGCATGAAACGACAAGGGGAACCCCACAAAACTTTCTTAGTGCCATCGACATGAGTGTAAGGCAACTTTCAAACCAATGGGACAAGCGACACGGGATGTTCACACTGTCACACTAGTGACACACACTTCCAGACTGTAAAATAGCATTCATTGCACATGAGGGTCCAAACAGCAAACGACACGTTCATATAGCGTATTCGCGTGCTACTTGTTACTTCGGTCGGAAAGCTCCTTAAAGGAAGGGTGCTGAGACCGAAGCGACGCGCTACAGGGGGAGTTCCCAACTAAGTGACAAGCGACATGGTGCCTTCAATCTATTTGCAAGCGTTGCTTGCGAACAACAGATAGGCGACACGATAAACCGCACATTACAACAACAGATGTAGGCGACACGATAAGCCACCCGTGTCGCTTTGTCGCTTGTGCGTCGCTCAAACTGGGCCATTTCCTCAATAGCTTGCAACATGTTGCCGTGGTTTGTTGTTCGCGCATACGCGATGCAATGAGTGTCATGCTTTAGTGAGATTGCGCACCAAAGCGACAAGCGGCACGCGACACTTATCGCTTGAGGATTTCACCAACCGAACGCTGGCCTGTGCTTCCCGTCATGCCGCTACGATGTGAAATGTTGCTCTTGATTGGCTCCTTTCCAAGCAACATGTGTCGCTTCGGTATGAAAGTTGCCTTGGACCGAATGACCCGTGTCGCTTTGGTGTGAAATCCTCGTATCGTCTGTCGCGTGTCGCTTTGGTCTAAAATCTCCTTGAGGAAACGGTGCAGTCAGAGCTTGTGTCCCTACGGTTCGAAAGGCTGCATTGATTTCCGACTGCTCGCTTTCAAGCGACATTTGTGGTTTGTCGCCTCGGTATGAAATATCTCTCAGGATACTATTTATATATTGTAATAACATAGAAAAATAAACTCTAATACACAGTCCAAACCGGAATCACATTGCGATGTTTCTTCTTGTGTTACGCACGCATGCTATTTATTTATTAATTTTATTTTACTTTTCTTTCCAAATTAATGCCATTTCGTGACTGCAAATCACTCCACAAATATAACTGTTTCCATCAATTCACTTACCGCCTTTCTGGAGAAACAAATCTACACAATATTTTCCAAAAACTAACAAAGCCGCATTACTTTCATAAGAAAATTAGCACCGATTCTGATCGCACTGCCATCTATGTTCTCATCAGTCGCGGGAACCAGTTTCTTGGGTCGTTTTCCACACTACGTTATTCAAGGCGCTGTAACCGAACTATGAGACTACTCTCGGAGGATCCTGGCTTCAAGCACAGTCTTGCACTTCTCGGGCAATGCCTTTATAAGATGTAAACGTGATTATTGGTCGTTGAAAACTTGCACGTTGACTTGGCCCACATAATGAACTCCAAATGACGACCAAAAAACAAAATTGTATTTGCAATGGGGTTGTCTCACGCAAAAGCGTTGAAGCGAGTTCCACGAATGCAACGTTCAAATACTTAATAACTAACAATCAAGCTTTATGCCTTACATCTATTGCATAACCAAAGCAAATTCCACTTGTGAAATTATAATTCATTTTTTGATTGAGTTGGTGTTTTAAGTCCACTTTATGCACAGTACGGCTAATCGGGACTGGACCTACAACTTAAACTGGGATCCGAACCACTATATGTGCCTACACCGGGTATCGAACCCGGGACCCCTTAATTACAAGGCAAAGACGCTATCAATGCGCCATCATGAAATTATAAAACTGTCCTTTCAATTAATACTTGGTTTGTTATAAACATATGCAGATGTTCTTGTTTCTAAAATTTTGATACAATTATATATATATACCGGTCATGCACTTACAGTACGGACGCGATAAGAAGCGGCGTGCAATCAGAACGCAGAACGGCAGAACGTGACCAAATTCTGTCTCCTCGTTGGCTGCCATGTGGCTGGGGGTTTTCTACGTTGCCACGTTCGCACAAACAGGCGGACAAGCTAATCAGCTGTTGGCAAGCTCGGGCATTCTGGCAAGCATGAAACATTTTATCTTCCTGCTCTACACAGCAACCGAAAACCTTCACTGAAAGAACCTTTGTTGTGTTTTTATTATGGTACATTGCAAGCATCAGCTACCGGCATCTTTTTACTTATGTTGTATCGTATCACAATTACCAACAAAAGAAAATGCGTCTTGTGTTATGAACAACTGTGGCAAATCGTTCTCCTTCGATTTCATGCCGCCTCTTTTTGCCTTCTTTGTCACGCCGCGATTGTTGAAGCTTCAGAACGTACAAATGAAATGTATTTCTTGAAAATTAGGGCAAATTACGTATAAACAAATTACGTACAACTTCGTTTCGTTAACACGTTTTTAAATTATATTTTGAGGAACCTACAAAAATTCACTTCTAAAACAGAATTTTACAGAACTGAGTTACTGTATTACGGAGAAGAATTTGTCAAGAACAAATCAATTGTGTGTGAATTGATTGATTGATTGAGTTGGTGTTCTAAAGTTCACTTTATGCACACTACGGCTAATCTGGAATGGACCTACAGTTGGAAGTGGTATCCGAACCACTATGTGCCTCGACAGGGTATCAAACCCAGGACTACTTGATTACAAGGCGACAACACTTACCCTACCACTGTGCCATCGGGGAGGCACATGTGGGTGTGTGAAGTGAGATAATTTGGGAAGCTACATGACAATACAGGCTCTGGCAATAAAGAGTTCAATAAATTACAACGAAACGCTTGGCAATTGCTCGATTTCCTTAACATTAATGATACATTTGGTACATGTGTTATTAATGCTTTGAGCTACCTGTATGTAAAAACATAAAAAATGAATGAAAGAACAGAAGTAGTAGTTAAAGAATCAGTTGTTTTTGCTTACCGGCTACCATTGCAGTGTACCAATTACTTTCTTTCTTCTTTCCGACATTGCAGTACAATTTATCCAAACAACTCTTACTTACAAACACACACACGAACGCCCGCTCACGCACAGAAGTTAACGTTGTTCCTTCAAAAATGAACAGAGTCGGAATGAGAACAATGGAAGTGTCCCGATGTTGACTGTTTAACCAGATGATTAATCCTACACGTGTTTCTGTGGGCTCGCGAAAATCGTGAAGTAGGTCAATCCGGCAACAGCGCGTCGCTACCAGAGTGGGTGGTTCCACGCCGCTTGCTAGCGCGTCCCGACTGTAGTATATTGCAGACATTTATCACAATGCTTCGTTAGCGATTTTACATACAAGAGTAATTCATAATTTGTTGAGTACGCGTGAACCACACGAGAATCTATTAACAATTTAACATTTTACTTCTGCCTTTTTAAGATTATTTCAGATGCTCTAGTCCAGTGGCATTCAAACAGTGGTACGCGTACCCCCAGGGGTACATGAACGACTTCAAGGGGGTGCGCTATCAGCTCGGAAGAGAAATGTCGAAGACACCCCCCCCCCCTTTACAAGACAACATTTTAGCTGCAGGTGTGTACAGCAGACTTCAAAGCTTTAACGCGCAACAGGAAAATAAGGCTGATTTTATCACTGACACAATTATCTTTGTTTCATATGTTTTGAAATAAAATACTCTTTCGAAATCTATAATAGACTAAATTTGGAGCCGAATCTCCGCTTGAAAGTTTCAAGTGCACAACTAGACATCAAGAGACTGTGTCAGGCTATGAAGGCACACCCTTTTAACTAGAAACTCCGAGGATTTACAATAAAAACTCCAAAATTGTGCTTGACAGTTTGTTTACAAACCTGTTTTTGTTCTTTGCTTTTGTTTCAATAACTGGAAAAAATACATGAAAATTAATGTTTTTACATACTTCTTAGCATATTTAACTTCACAAAAACACACCTTCTCCTCCAACTCTTGGCAGTATACCGCTATGCGAAGTGGATACAAGCAAAAACTTGGGGATTGTGTTCGATAGACACTTAAATTGGGAGCCACAAGTCGAATTTATTGTGAAAAACTGTATGGGGAAACTTAAATCTTTGTATAATTTAAAACATGCTCTGGACGCTAATGTTAAAGATCGTCTTATGCAATCACTTGTCCTATCCACGTTAGACTATTGCGCTCCAGTGTACAGTAATATATCCCAGGGCTTAAACTATAAACTTCAAAAAATTCAGAATTGTTGTATACGTTTCATATTTAACCTAAACAGAAAGGAACATGTATCCCCCTATTTAAAGAAACTTTCTTGGCTAAACATTAACAATAGAAGAAAATACTTAACACTCACCTTGATGCACAAAATACTTAAGAGTGGCTCCCCAAAATACTTATCCGATAAGATCTGTTCTCATAGAACATCAGCCGAACATAATATCCGCAACAAGCACAATCTAAAAATCCGCAAACATAAAACCGCCACATATAACAAGTCCATCATTGTTACAGGGATCAGGGAATGGAACAAACTGCCTGCACCATTGACTAACATTATTTGCCATCAAAGTTTTAAGAAAAATCTGAAGAACTTACTATTGTCCCAACAACTTAATTAACCTTCATATGTTAACAATTGCACCTGCACTTATACATCATATAATGCATACCTAACCTACCCCCCCCCCCCGGCATACACATTGAACTACCGAAGACTTATTACTTATCTTTACTCAACAGTATATATACTAATCTATTCAATGTATTATTTTATCATTGTATAATCTTTATATTATCTTTATTGTATTATCATGATCATTATGTGTTTTTTTTCTTTCTTTTTGTTTTTATTCATTTATTGTATCTTTGACAAGGGTTGGTTGTAAGAATGGCCCATGAGGCCGAAACACGCCTGCTTAAATAAAGACCATTCTATTCTATTCTATTCTATATATGCGTTTCATATTTTTATTTTTGTAACTAATCATAAAGATTATAAATGTAGGAACACCCAATAAAATAATGAACGTAATTTGTTCATCATCTTTCCAGATGCAGACCGAATGCCATTTTGCTCCATTGCAGATACACGCTTCCAACATATCAAAAACGCCCAACCAATCAGGCAGTCAAAAAAAATCCTCAAAATCCACGATTCGGAGAAACCCTATGGTGGGGGTGGGGTATATTAGGAGTTTAGTTACGACTAAAGGGTACAAAGAGGAAAAACGTTGAGAACCGCTGCATCAGGTGAATCGTGAAAATTGCTTTATTACAATGACAATGGAGGAAAGGAGGCAATACTCTTGTAAATTTCTGCCGAATAAAAATTCGATTTTGTAACGGTTCCGATTATTTTATGATTTTTTTCAAATTCTCCTAGCAGAAGGACTAATTATCGTAGAATTTTGGCAATCATTGTCACATGAAATTTAAATATTCCTTAAAGTAATGATCACTGTTTGGATTTCGAAAATAAAGTTATTTATGTGGTAAAAGCAACTTAAAAATTGCCTAACGCAAGCACGCGCGCTTCCCATGGACAATGTATGTATTTTCCGCTGACAAGCGACTATAAGTGTCGTGGACTAGTGGGAATTTATAAGTAAATCGGAACTTTAGTTCAATGCATTTAGGGACTTTATTTTAATGCTAAGAGAACCAAACCTGGTCTGCCTAACCTAACTACGAAAGCATATATTGAACAAAATCTTAAGTAATCGTTAAAACTCCGTAGTATGTGTTAACAGACATAAATCGAAATCGAACCATGTTACAATTGCAATCGTAGCAGGATGAAATCGCAAAAACACAAAAGGAACTTGGGTCTTCGATTTTCTTTTTACTTCTACTGGCCATTCAGTTCCCCTTTCTGTATGATGTTTGTAACTTCACGAGCATTCAAACGGGCAAATTTCTCGTATTGGACAAACTGATTTCTTCAAATTTACAGGAGAAATTACTTACCGAATGCAGTTTCTTTATACTTGTGGAAGTTCGGGGAAGTGTTTTCTCGCATCGTTCATTGAATTTTGCCGGTAAATCATCTATTTTTAGATATAAATGTGTGACCGATGCACGAAAGCTCTTGCATCCATTTACTTCCAGGTGGATGTGTGTGATGACGTAATCCCGGCCAGTGTTTCCAAACACGTGTTTTTGTAACTAAAGAAGGTACGTTTCCCCAAATGGTTTGTGGGGCTATGTGCCAATGGTTCGTGGGGCTATGCGAAAATGGTTCGTGGGGCTATGTGCCAATGGTTCGTGGGGCTATGTGCCAATGGTTCGTGGGGCTATGCGAAAATGGTGTGTGGAGCTACGCTTATTTTTTTCGAAACCAATTTTTAACTATTGTAACCTATACGTGACTCTATCTAACCTAACCTTACCGGAAATGGTTCGTGGGGCTATGTATGAATGGTTCGTGGGGCTATGCGTCAATGGTTTGTGGGGCTACTTAGTTATTTTTGGGTGCAGTAGGGTGGAAACACTGCATGCCGAGTACGGTAGTGAAACTGTGACCGCCATTTTGCGTGTTACCGAAGGCAAAAAGAAACGAAGAAAACTTACTCGGTATGTCGCATATAGAGCTTATTTCCGTAAAATAAGCGAAATGCCACCTTCAGCAATGTTTCTCAATGCAGAATACGTAAGTACGAATATTCAAATTAAATGAACTAGCAAATTTCAACCGTTTGTCCGATACGAGAAATTTAGCTTGAAACGTTATTCATAGTTCTATACACACTTTCTAGACACCACAAAATAACCAACGTCTTTTCATTTTTAATGCAGTTGATTGATTGATTTCATGTTTTAAGGAGGACGTTTACCCACTGTACCCCTTCGAAAATTACGTCGATTTTTTTTAATCGACAGATTTTAATGCTTTACGTAATGTAAAAGTCGTTCCAGCGTTAGGAAAGCACAAATAACGGAGATATTTGATCCCGAAGAATGGCCCACGTAAGTTAAAACCTGCAATTGCGGAGAATTTTCGAAGGTTTTTTGATACTATAAACTGTCTGTATGTACACTAAAATAGCGAAAGAACACGTCGAAAATAACTATCAGTACCAAACCTAACAATCCTAACCTAACTACGTAAAATTGTAGCTGCTGTTGTGGAAAGTCGTTTGGGTGCTATATTCACTTGCGCTAAGCCTTCGGGCTTCTGCTTCTCAGTAAAGTAACATGCGCTAAGGAAACAGACGTACTTTACTTCGCAATAACATATTTAACGAGAGCTAAAATGAACTGAAAACGTTCATGAACAGCAAAATCTTAATAAACCATGCAAGCTATTTCACTTTCTCCAAGGGGTACAGAGGGTGAAGGGTACAGTTTTAAGTCCACTTTATGTACAGTAAGGCTAATCGGGACGGGACCTACAGTTTAAGGAGGGATCCGAACCACGTGTGCAGGCCCGTAGCCAGAATTCTACTTCGGGGGGGGGGGGCTCATCCCTTATCAGCACGGGCGTCGCCAGAAATATTTGTACAGGGGGTCAGGCCATAGATGAAACTTGATTAGTGATACTTTACAATAATAACTATTACAAGTTATTAAAAATATATCAATTTCAATCCAAATGTATTGTTATTATCACATAAATGGACTTTGCTACTCAATCTACCGTATCAGTGAATATCTAACACAATTGTTGTCCATTATTTTTCTTATATTTTGTACAGTTAGTGTACTTAATATCATAGTTCTTGTATTTTGTTATAAACTTTTACATAATAGTTAAAAAAAAAAAGGCTTCAACAGTTAGTGGTAAATGTTACTCATAAAATTTATATTCTGTGACCTCTCACAAAGAAAACTATAAGTTTTGGAAGCTGTGGATCCATTTATTCTTTGGATTAAATGGTAGAATATAAAACTATAAGCTGGTTACTCTATTATACACTAAACCTTTTCCGGTGTAATGCAGTTTTTTTTATGTGGTTATAGCTTTATTTCTGTTCTTAACAATAAAAATAACATTTAAATTAGATATTTGTAGGTGGGGCTTCAGTCCCCTTAGCCCTCCCCCTGGCTACGTGCCTGACTGTGTGCCTCCACCGGATTTTAATGCAGTTGATACATAACGTGAATAGCGATGCGGGTACTACTGCTCCGATTTCTTTCATGGATGTATCGAGCACGTGATAATGGATACCTGAATGTTCGCTTATTTTCGCAGCACTAGCAATAACACAATCGCTACATACCTTTTCTAATTTTCCGTTCAGCTCTCTATCCACACGCGCCGTCCACTGGAACCCACCAGTTTAAGTGGGTTGGTCGAATCTGCTTGTACGCATCTCACACGTGCACATTGGTCTGCAGACAGGCAAGCAGGCATGTAACTCAGCAACAGGAAGACAGGCTTGTAGAAAGACTTGTCGCCGATACTGTCAACGTTTTCGAGGTGTACGAAGCACTGAAATCACGGGTTGACTTCCTCGTGGTGAACAATGTGCCGTAGAACCAACGTGGATTAATTTAAATAAATAATTTATAATATAATGTACATAACGACCTTGTAGATATCAGAATCACTTTTAATCTCGTAATCACTTAATGGTGTTTATCAGGATCTAAGAAAGGAATTGATTGATTCATTGATTTTAGTTTATTTTACTTCGCTTTTATGCCACTTTTGGCTAATTGCGAAGATGGGGATGAGTGGTGATATGATGAATGGACACTAGGGTGGAACGAGATACAATATTTTTTTTTAAAAAAAAATTCTAATAGTGCGGAAAAGTTGCCTTTTGATGTAAAAACGACAAAAATAGAATTTGATGGTAATCGGAGCTAGTACGATGAAGTTTCATAAATTTGAATTTTTTTGCTCTATTTCAACCTTTTCCTCTAGTTTATTTGCGCTATAAAAGCCCAAATCAAAAAGTTCGTACTTTTTATGCTTTTTTTTATTAATAGAACAAACGTTTTGAAGGGTTTTAAATTTATGGTGAGGATAACAAAAATAAATTATTAAAATATTAAATTTAACCCCCCCCTAAAACGTTTGTTCTATGAATAAAAAGGCATAAAAAGTACGAACTTTTTGATTTGGGCTTTTATAGCGCAAATAAACTAGAGAAAAAGGTTGAAATAGAGAGAAAAAAATCAAATTTATGAAACTTTATCGTACTTGCGGCACCTACAAGACATGCTCCGATCACCATCAAATTTTATTTTTGTCGTTTTTACATCAAAAGGCAACTTTTCCGCACCATTAGAATTCTTTTTAAAACATTTTTTTTTCATTTCACCCTAATGGACACTCACAAACATCCATGCCCAGGCAGGGATTCGAAACCGGGACCCCTGGCGTCGTAGCGCGATGTGCTAACCACTCCTCCACGGGGGGCGGCTAAGAAAGGAAGGAAAATAAACTAAATATATGTACTGATAGTATGAAGCTCATACAAAATGAAATGTAATATGTAACTGTAAACACACTTAAATTTCTCTAGATTTAAAATTAAATAATTTTTATTGGGAAAAATAGCAAACATTTTGTGTAGAAAAATATAACAAAATACTAATCATGTTAAACCATAAATAGTGTCTATAAACATAAATAAACATGACAGCAGATGTTTTGCAAACTATCATTAAAAAATTGTCAAAATTCAGCTACAAAGTCTATAACAAATATTTTAAGTTACAATTGTAGAGTACATCCAGAGTGTTTTATTTTCACTGAAATAAAAGTTACTGAAATTTATTATAGTAATATTAAGAGCCGTTATTTTGAAATTCGAACAAAAAAAGGGATATTTGGATAGTTGTATTTTTTGATTGGCTTCATTTTTTTATATGTTGAAATAGGTTATGAGAAATGAATATTGTGCAATTTCGAGACCATGAAAATTTTTTCCCTCCCCTGTAGAAAATATTAAAGTTCAAGGTCAGACCGCCCATTTTCATGGAAACCATTTTTCATGGAAAGTGAAACATGGGTAAGTACGGAGTGCTGTATCTTTGGAAAGCAACAACACCCCAAACTTTTGTTTTGATATACTGTTAATATAAGTATTTTTGCTTATATACATTCAATTGTTTTGATGGGACATTGTTGCTTTCCATTGTTATGTGGCAACAAAGATGGTCCAAAATGCAGATTTTTTCCTGTTTTCGGCCCTTAATATATTGGTTAAGCAACACTACCCTAAAGATTTGTTAACTGGGCATTGAAGCTCACTATTAGGACAAGCTACCTGATATAGCACATTACTTGGATATTGATGCTGTTAGCAGATATAACCCTTTGAATACTCAAAAATTGCGAAATCCACAACTTTAGAATTAGATTTATCTCAAAACAGCATCAAGCCAAAAATAAACTAAGTATGCCATCTTGTAGCTGAATATATGTACTAACACACGGAAATGAAAAAAACGTTGGGGCCTCGTCCCATTTTCGAGAAAAAAGAAATTAAAATGTTAAGAAATGTCAATGTAAATTATTACACTTCCTCCCCTATCAAAAAGTGGAACAGCCCATTCTCCTACTTTTCTTTGTTCCAAATGGAACAGCACATGTCTTGAAAAGTTGTGGGACAGTTTCCGTTTTTCTTTCTTTGATAGATAGCGTAGTGGTAACGTCGCATCCTTGTAATCAACGGGTGCCGGGTTTGATGCAAGGGTGAGGCACAAGTTGTTCGGATTCCACTTTAAACTGCAAGTCCCCAGTCCCGATTAGCCTTCCTGTGCATAAATTGGGCTTAAAAACAATGCTCTAATAAGCTCTATATACAGTGGCGTGCCAAAGACTTTAAAAAGGGATGGGGACCTATACATTTTCTTAGTAGGCAGTCATCTCTTGCCATCTTTTCCTGCCCAAAGGGGGGGGGGTTATTATCCGCACCACCCCCCGCACCCCTTTATTTATGCCACTCTATATTGCGAGAAGAAAACTTAACTTTCTTGTAAAAGCCTGTACACGTAGCACTATGCTGTGTGTGCGAGGTTCCCAAAATAAACCGATTTCAATTCAGGTATGTCTAAGAGCGGATCTTCGTGGTGGAGTGGTTACCACAGCACGCCACGACGGCAAGGGAACCCGCGTTCGAATCCTGGTCTGGGAATGATTGTTTTTTGTGAGTGTCGCTTCATCAATTTCATATCATCACTCACCCTCATTGCCGCGATTAGTCAAAAGTGACAGAAAAACGACGTAAAATAACCCAATCTCATTGTCAAATACAGTAGCGCCAGGAAGAGCAGGCTTAAGATATTTCCATCATCTTTAATATTGTTACTGCAAATAACCAACGTGCTTTTTTATGATCATGGCATTTTTTAAAATAAATTTTAGAATATCAGACACCAATTTATATTCTCGGGTGATTCACCTTGCAAGCATAATGGGGTATTCCAGATGTAGGTATATTTACATATAATTTTGTATTTGCTTTAATCAAACTGTTCAAATATTTTACTGGGCCGCGTACTAGAAAAATCCTTTCTAGGAAAACATATACAAGCAATTTCAAGCCTTTAAAAAAATCGATTTAAATTTAAAAAATCCTATTAAAAATCATCAAAATGACTTTTTTTAAAAAAAAGAATCATGATTTTTACCCACCCAGCATAGAACTACATGCTAAAGTCCCACATCACGACGAACGATGCGACTTGTGATGTACGACGTCAATTGAGGGGTGTGGGGGGGATGAGAGAAGACTGTCCTGTGGTCGCTGCTCGAGAAGGTATCCATTAAAAAATAATCTAGGAATCCATAAATCTCCAATATCTCCAAAACGGCTGCAGATATCGCAAAATTAAACAAATTTTTCAAAAGTTGTTGTGGTAACGATATACCCATATACTAACTTTGGTAACCCTATCACCAACTTGCCCTCTCTAAAATTTGACCCCTGAACAGGTAGTCACAGAGATCTCGGACTTATGGCGTTTTAATCGGCGTAATATACTCTACAAAACTATGTATATAAATTGTTATTAATTGTTAAGTTTTTGTAACAAGATATTGTAATTTCCATCTTGTTTATATTTAAATATTCATATATTTTTTGATGCAGCTTCTGTATTGCAGAGTTGTCATAGTATCACTAAGGCTAGGATTAAAACTACTGGTAACTAACATACCTTACAAGTAAAGAGCAATTTTACTATTTTTAAAAGTATGAGTTGTGAGTATTTGAAAGATATATTTTATTTTCGAGTTTACACAACAAGAAAATTACAAAACCTTCTGAATGTGTAATAATAGTATTTATTGATTGCTATTTGCCATGCACTGAATATTTTCATCTACATTACAAAATCAAATCTTTAGCAACAAGTGAAATATTAATTTTATTAATATAAAATAGAGCACCCAATGAAGTTATTATTAAACTTCATATTTGTAATTAGAGATCATCTGTAGAACTTCCATTTTCTCAACAATATGTCAAGTTAACAACGGGCTTTGCATGTTCACCTATGCCTTCAGAAGCATCTGGTGACACGTAAGCAATACATTCTTGTGTAAAAATACCAAGACATACGTGACCTGTGTGGAATCGTCTCTGCTCGTGTTACCGCAACCCGGAGGGAGACAAAGAGAAAAATGTGAGGGCCTCCCCGATGGCGCAGTAGTAGCGTCATCGCCTTGTAATCAAGGGGTCCCGGGTTCGATTCCCGGTGGAGGCACATAGTGGTTCGGATCCCACTTTAAACTGTAGGTCCAGTCCCGATTAGCCTTATTGTGCATAAAGTGGACTTAAAACACGAAATCAAGCAAGAAAAATGGGGAGAAAGAGACACTCTCTTTCTCTCTCTCTCCCCTCCTCTCCTCGTTTCTCTCTCTCTTCTTCTTCTTCTTCTTCTTCTTTTCTCTCTCCCCTCCTCCTCTTTCATCTCTCTCCCCTCCTCTCCTCTTTTCTCTCTCTTCTTCTTCTTCTCTCTCTCTCCTCTTTTCTCTCTCTCTCCTCTTTTCTCTCTCTCTCCCCTCCTCTCCCTCTCTATCTCTCTCTCTCCAAGAAAATAAAGAGAGAGCGAGAGAGAAAAGAAAAAGAGAAAACTCTCTCTTTCTTTCTCTCCCCTCCTCTCCTCTTTTCTCTCCCTATCTCTTTCTCTCTCTCCCCCTCCTCTCCTCTTTTCTCTCTCTCTTTCTCTCTCTGTTCTTCTATTTCTTCTCTCTCCCTCTCTCCAAGAAAATAGAGAAGGAGAGAAAGAGAAAATTCTCTCTCTCCCCTCCTCTCCTCTTTTCTCTCTCTCTTCTTCCACTTCTTCTTCTCTCTCTATCTCTTTCTCTCTCCTCTTTTCTCTCTCTGTTCTTCTTCTTCTTCCTCTCTCTCTCTCTCTCTCCCTCCCTCCCTCTCTCTCCAAGAAAATAAAGAAAGAGAGAGAGAGAGAATCTCCTCTTTCTCTTTTCCTTTCTCTCAGAGGGGGAAAGACAGAGAAAGAGGAGAGAAATGTCTTAATGAAAATTTGCATTTATCACAATTATAACACAATCCGTTTCTTGCTAGTGAAGAAAAACAAACGAATTGGAGTAAGACCTTGCAAGAACCTTCTCAGGTTAAAGAACCTGTATCATTGGCGGAAGGTAGAACCCACTATTCCTTAGTACTGGGTATTGTCAAATAAGATTGTCTTTTTTCGTTAGAGAAATGAGCGTGTTCAATGGAAGCTACCACTACTATGATAAGCATGGGTGAGCTGCTTCATATCCCCAATAGGAGAAATTGAAGCTGCTACGTTTGTTGCTCGCTGTTATCATGTTTACAAGTCCCCCTCAGTTGGGCAAAAGATAGTGCGTTTCTGGTCAGTAAAAAGGGGTGGAGGGGGAGGGGAGTTGGTCTACAGATTGAAGCGCTGCATCCTCTGAGTCCCGTAGCATACCCAGTAGACCAGGTTGAAGGCAACATAGGCGCCCGGGAACAGGAACAGGCAGAGCTGGTCCAGGTAATCTGGGCCGCTCTTCAATCTCTGCCACATCCGGAAAAGATTCTTCAGTCTCATCCGTTTGGCCTTCCGGCGGTTCTCAAGATGTTCCACGGGCACCTCTCCATCAAGGTCTTCATCATTCTGCAGCTGCAAAGAAAAAGCCAAGTTTAAACCAGCTCATCTAACGGGTACAGGGTGTTCAAAGTATTTTTGAACCAAGTACACATGGAGCCTAAAGGTTTACAGTAACTAGTGGAATTATCCCATGACATCTGTCATGCAATTAAATCCGACAACGGCAGTACCTTACTCTGGATATTACACTCACTCTGTATGTACAGTGGGATCCACTAGTATTGCTCGGCAAATTGTCCATGACTATTTTCAACAATTTTTCTCTTACATCCTGTGTGTTTTTAAGCAATTGTGTTTTTTTTTTTGTTTTCTTTGTATGCTGGTTTAGAAGTTGTCAACAGCTTGTTTTGAGTTTTCTTTTAATTCTTCAAGCTCTTATTGGGTTAAATAAAGTGCACGAACATGGTGATGGACAATTTGCACGGTAACACTCATGGTTCCCACTGTACATATGTATATTTCCCCGTCTTACTCATGAGAGAGAGAGAGAGAGAGAGAGAGAGAGAGAGAGAGAGAAAGAGAGACGTTCTCCTCTCTCTGTCTTTCTCTCTCTCTCTCTCTCTATCTCTACAGAGTGACAGAGATATATATTACATACATACATGCCTGTGTGCGCAAGCATGCAACGTGTGATCTTGCAACGAAACATATTTTGAGTGTTTGGGGTGTTGGCCCAGAAAATTACAAGCAAAAACCTCACTCGTTTTCTGTTTCACTCAGTTCTCTCATGATTACAGTGAAGTTTACTATCAATGAAGTTCAGTTCCTTGAAGACGACAGTTAAATTAAATAACTATCAATGAAGTTGTCTAGCTTCTTGAAGATGAGAGTTCAGTTAAGCAATGGAGTTCGGTATATTTCTTTGAAGATGAGAGTTCAATTAAATCAATCTCAATCAAGTTCGGTTTATTTCCGTGAAGATGAGAGTTTAGTTAAATAACTCTTAGAGAAGTTCAGTTAATTGAAGATGAGAGTTCAGTTAAAAAAACTCTTAATGAAGTTGTCTAGTTCCTTCAAGATGAGTTCAATGACTCTAAATGAGGTTCATTTCCTTCAAGATGAGTTAAATATCTCTCAATGTAGTTCAGTTCCTTCAAGATGAGAGTTAAGTAACTTTCAATGAGGTTCAGTTCCTTGAAGATGATGATTAAATAACTAAATGAAGTTCAGTTTCTTCAAGATGAGAGTTAAGTCACTCTCAATTAGGTTCAGTTCAGTTACTTGTTACTTGAAGATGAGAATTAAATAACTTAAAAGTTAATAACTATTGACATTATATTTATATATATATATATATATATATATATATATATATATATATAAATGTAATAATGGCAACACTGCTGAATATAAACCATGAAATGGAACCGGTGCTTCACACTTATACCACATGTTAGTTTAATACCTAAGCTACCTCCCAGTAAAAGGACTCTTCCTTCCAACACTAGGCGCATGCGCAGTGATGAGAGGAATAGAGTATCATTGGAGTTGGCGGTCTAAAGTTGTGTAGTCAGACTCAGAACCCCACTAAGGTGAAAGTTCTTGTGAATCTCGCCGTGACTCCAGGACAGACCGTCAATGCGCAGTATTACTGTTCATTTTTGGAACATGACCTGCGACTTGAAGAGGGGACATTTTCCACTGAATCCTCCCGTCATTTTGCAGGGCAATGCTCGGGCGCACGTAGCGCAACCCTACCATCCCCCTTACTTCCCAGACTTAAGCCCTTGTGACTTTTATTTGATCCCTAAGATGGTGGAACAACTTCATGGCATTCGCTTCCAAACTGTTCAAGAGATTCTTCAGGCAACAGATCGCTCCATTAAAACCATAAACAGAACAGGCACTGCTACAGAAATACTGCGACTTCCACATCGTTGACAACGGTTGTACACGATGCTGGTGATTACATTGAAGGGCTATAAAAGTTTCAGAGAGGTATCTATTTCGCATCATTTGTAAATTAAAAATCAAAATCTAATTATTGACAACAACTCGTTTGAACCAGTTTCCAAATTCAAATATTTAGGAATAATATTAACAAATGAAAATTATATTAAAGAGGAAATAAAAAGTAGGCTTAATTCAGGAAATGCATGTTACTTCTCTCTCCATAAACTTTTGTCTTCTCGTTTAATATCTAAGAAACTAAAAGTTAAAATATACAAAACCGTAATTTTGCCTGTAGTATTATATGGGTGTGAAACTTGGTCCCTTACATTGAAAGAGGAACACAAATTGAGAGTATTTTAAAAGAAAGATCCTTAGGAAAATCTTTGGACCTAAAAGGGATGAGGAGACAGGTGAGTGGAGAAGGTTACATAATTTAGAACTACATAATTTGTATTCATGTCCAGATATTATTAGAATAATTAAATCAAGAAGACTTAGGTGGGCAGGCCATGAGGCACGAATGGGAGAGGAAAGAGGAGTTTACATGATTCTTATTGGGAAACCTGATGGTAAGAGACCTGTAGGAAGGCCAAGACGAAGATGGAGGGACAACGTTGAGATGGACCTAAAGGAAATCGGTAGGGATGGAAAAGAGTATATATATCTTGCTCAAGATAGGGAAAGATGGAAGGCCTGTGTTGCTGCAGCCATGAACCTTCGAGTTTAAGAAGGCTAGAGAGTTAGTTAGATAGTTGCCACTATTAAATTTCCTACCCACGTATTACACACATACACACATACGTCTGTGTGTGCATGCATGCAACTTGTGTTGTCCACTAATGATCTTGCAACGAAAAACTTTCTGGTTCGAATCCCGCATTGGAAGTACTTTTGCAAGTGTTTCTTCATTTCATGTAATCATCACACATTTCATTTCGTAATTATGAAAGTTAAAAGTGACGCAATAAGAAAGAAAAAAAACACCACTACATAAAATGAGAAAGCACAATTGGATCTAGAGGAAATACTTCGTTCCCACCACCCTCACCTGCGTCTCCGGAGCCGCGCTGGACTTCCTGTGTCGCAGGTCGCTCAACGGGATAAAGGCCGTGTTTTGGGGGTCCGAGAGACCCACGTGGGCTACCCTGTTGCTCCTCCAGCTGGGATGAAAACGCATGATGAAGAGGAGGAACCCGTACTCGATGAAGGCGAAGAACACGAACAGGATGCAGGAGACCACCCACACCTCGTTGCACTTCAGGCCGAGGGCGTCTGGCGTGTTGGCCCTGAAAAATACAAGTAAAAACCTCACAAAATGGTGGCCACGTTCTTGTTTCGTTCAGTTTTCTCAACGTTACAGTAAAGTTCAGTTCCTTGAGAATGAGAGTTGAGTTTAATATATCTCAATGAACTTTGGTCTAGTTCCTTGAAGATGAGACTTCAGATAAATAACTTTCAATGAAGTTCTGAAGATGAGACTTCACTTAAATCAATCTAAGCGAATTTTGGTTTAGTTCCCTGAAGATGAGAGTTAAGTTAAATCACTCTCAACTAAGTTCAGTCTAGTTCCTTGAAGATGAGAGTTAAGTGAAATAATTCAACAAAGTTCAGTCTAGTTCCTCGAAGATGAGAGTTCAGTTAAATAACTCTCAATACAGTTCAGTCCAGTTCCTTGAAGATAAGAGTTCAGTTAAATAATTCTCAATGAACTTCGGCTTAGTTCCTTAAAGATAAAAGTTCAGATAAATAACTCACAATGAAGTTCGGTCTAGTTCCTTGAAGATGAGACTTCACTTAAATTTCTCACGAATTTCGGATTAGTTCCCTGAAGATGAGAGTTAAGGTAAATTACTCTTAACGAAGTTCAGTCTACTTCCTTGCAGATGAGAGTTAAGTGAAATAAATCAACAAAGTTCAGTCTAGTTCCTTTAAGATGACAGTTCAGTTAAATAACTCTCAATACAGTTCAGTCTAGTTCCTTGAAGATAAGTGTTCAGTTAAATAATTCTCAATGAACTTCGGCTTAGTTCCTTAAAGATGAAAGTTCAGATAAATAACTCTCAATGAAGTTCGTCTAGTTCCTTGAAGATGAGACTCCACTTAAATCACTCTCAACGAATTTCGGTTTAGTTCTCTGAAGATGAAAGTTCAGCGGTTTAGTTCTCTGAAGATGAAAGTTCAGTTAAATCACTCTCAAAGAAGTTCAGTCTAGTACCTTGAAGATGAGAGTTAAGTAAAATAACTCTCAATGAAGTTCAGTCTAGTTCCTTGAAGATGAGAGTTAAGTGAGATAACTCTCAAAGAAGTTCGATCTGGTTCCTTCAAGATGAGAATTCAGATAAATAACTCTCAATAAAGTTCACTCTAGTTCCTTGAAGATGAGAGTTCACTTAAATCACTCTCAGTGAATTTCGGTCTAGTTCCCTGAAGATGAGAGTTCAGTTAAATAACTCTCAATGAAGTTCAGTCTAGTTCCTTCAAGATGAGAGTTAAGTGAAATAACTCCAAATGAAGTTCAGTCAAGTTCCTTGAAGATGAGAGTTAAGTGAGATAACTCTCATTGAAGTTCAGTCAAGTTCCTTGATGATGAGAGTTAAGTAACCCTCATCTTCGGGGAACTAAACTGCCCAGTGAACTATCTGTTACCACGGTATTTAAAAGCAAAATGAAATTGATTGATTGCATTATTGTAATTTGTTCTTCTGCCACTTCTGCCTAATTGCGAAGATGAGGAAAGATTACAAGATGAGATTGGTGAGAATCTCTCACAGAGAACAACCAAGCCCATGCTGGGCGTCGTAGCGTGCTTTGTCTCAGTAGGCCGTAATTCGCTTCTTTATACAGCGATCTTGTGGAAGTTGCAGTTTGACCAACATTAGACGAAGATGTATAATAATGGAAAATAATCCATCAAAGGAAATCACATCACTATCGAGGCGAGTGCACCATGATAAAAGTAGGAATTTTGTTAACTTGACTTGCGTTTCTTCAGAGAAATTGACGAAATTTTTGCGCTAGTAAAAAGAGTTGAAAAAATTAGGGAGCGAATGTAGAATATAGAGAATGTCTCTAATTTCGTTAATATTTTGTATACTAACTAAATTTGGACTTCAAATCACGAATACGTTGTTAAAATGCTTACGAGGAGAGTTATATATATATACATTGGATATTTTGTATAAATCATCAGACCGTAACACGAAAAAGTTGGTTAGCGAGAAACTTTTCGGTTTGTCGCGATACACGTGCAGACGAAGCGAGAAAAGTGTTGACCATTGTTTGAAGTTATTTTTAGAATGCATTGTTACTCCACACCACCTTTTTTTATTGTACAATCGTAGTTTGTTTACGCGGGCTGTCTCGCGTAACAATTTCATTGCGCGCCACAGAGTTTACAATTCAGTTGGAGGCAGACACGTCTGAAAATCGTGAAAAAAGCTGATGTGAGTCGATTTTTTTTTAAAAAAAAGAAGCTTTTTCGCATTGTTTTACGGACAAAATTTTAACTATGCTTGCCTTGCCTAACCTAACCTAAACTAACCTGGATCACGCCCATACAAACCTCTTTTTCTTGTTAAGGAAGCCTTTTTCAATTTTCTTATTTTTGGACTTCTTGTCTTCACACTAAAAACAATTGTTAATTCATGTAACGTTTTGATTAACTTTCACTATGTTTTGTGCAGTTCTGACCAATAACACATTTTCTCATATCTTCGTCATGCTTAACTTTTGGACACTACTGTAGTTACAAAAATTGTAATAATATATTTTCAGTTGCTATTTATGAACAGATAATACCTCTGGAAAAATCTGATAAACGAACTGTAAATCAGGATATGGACAATATTTTATGCTCAGAACCTCCGTGACGGCCATCTTGGATTCCCGACGCAATGTTGACACATTGTTCACAAAACACCTAGTATTTTACCTATGATTGCATGCCTGAAAATGAAGGCATCGTCCACACACATGTCTTCCCTTCATTCCAAAACTCGACGAACTTCTGAAGGAGATAAGGAGACATGGTCGATGTTCTTTGTTAATGTCTTCAGAGGCAGACATCTTTAACGTATAACGTCATACAGGCCATGCACCACAATAGTAGGCATCAACAAAGTATCACAGGCAGTAATTATTTGCCCTTTATATGCCGGAATGTCAACTAAAGTGTAAAATATTGCTTAGAATCCTCGCAGAAAAGGGTACGGAATTCCTTCACTGGATATATCTCCATAACAGTGCAAGATATGAAAAAACTGTAAGAATATCTTTCGTTCCGTTTTCAATTCTGAACAAAATATGTCTCTATGCAAAATTGTCAAAAACCAATTTTAAAGGAGTTATGATCGATTTTATTTGCTGGTGCGTGAAGCAGCAGCCATCTTGAATTTATGGGCCCTAGAAAACTTGGGCCCGGTATGCCAGATGTCTACCCAAGATTTTTTCTCCTTTCTTTAGGCATGCCCTAACAGGATCAAAAGAGAAAACTCGTCCACCTCAAAATTTGTGCGGATCTTATGGCCAGGGACCGAATTAATAGCAAAACCAGTTCCAACTAGTTTAAAACTGCTATTGAACATTTGTATTGCTTATAGCGTCCTCTCAGCTCGCCTTCTGATCCCGTTCCATTATCCAAAATGCAAACAGTCGAAGGATAGAGGAGAGGAAAAGCTTTCATATAGATTGATGGAGCTGTCAATATTTTTTCGCTGTCGAGTTACCCCGGAATCCCATTAGGACCGGATTAATATTTCAAAGCTACCGAGATCCAGCCTGGGATAACAAACTTGCTTCAATCTCTCTTGAGAGAACTTAATTCGCCCTTTCTCTTCGGCCTGGATGGAGAAAAGTGCCTAGAAGGTCACCTGACCTCATTAGCATTTAGGAGGTACTCGCATCTGATTCAATAATCAGGAAAACTGGGAAGAGAACAATAAGCGACCTCTTTTATCCTATGAACCGATGTGAACAGGGAGATGAAATTTGCCTAAAAGACTATGGAGATGTACTTCTATCAAATTATCTCGTCTGCTGTCACTCTTAGAGAATCGAATTAACGTGGACTATCAATATACTGATAGCCCACTGGCGTACGCATGATTTTTTTTGGGGGGGGGGTGGAATTGTAAACGTGGATACCTGCCTTCAAGAGGGGCGGCATACACAAGAAATATATTTAGTATATTTAGAAATTCCACTCTCAACAATGTTAACTGAAGTTAAGGGAAGTTTGTTCTTTCCTGAATTCTTCACCGTTTTTATTTTAAAATTTCGGAGAGGGCTGTAGCCTCATCAGCCCCCTGTACGTACGACAGCGTTGACAGCTTGTATTATCATGATGTTTGCCGTATCGTGCGCATTACATTTTCCAGGTTTAAAACAGAAATTATTACCCTACGAAATTGCAAGGAAAGTGGCTGTGTGTGTGTGCGACATCAACAATGATGAACAGGATGAGCCACGCGCAACAAAGAGACTGGCTGTGTGAAAGGGGAATAGATATAAACAAGTTGTGATAAACAGAGAGAAAGAGTAAAGAGGCTATATAGAGCGTCTCATCCTTAAAAGTCAGTATGGAAGTAAATGGAGTACTTCCCTCTCTCTCTAATACATGAGTCTTGCCAATAGCTCTGTCCTTCTCTACCACCGCTGCGTTGCCAGATGTTACAAAATTAACAAAATGTAAAATTCATAAATTTCAAACAGTGAAATCATTATCCTGTAGAGTTTTTTATGCTCTATATAATGACGGCATTATATAACCTGTCATAAATTAATGTGATCTGAAATTTCCATAATTATGCAAGTTTGCAAAACGCTTAATTTTTTTCTAGTAAATACTTCAAGAGCCATAAATATCAAACCGCTTGAACAACTTCGCCAGTTTTTATTCTACGGGATCTATGATGTTTGTAGATATGATATTCCTCGCCTGAGTGAATTAACTTGCTTACGAGGAGAGTTATATATATATACATTGGATATTTTGTATAAATCATCAGACCGTAACACGAAAAAGTTGGTTAGCGAGAAACTTTTCGGTTTGTCGCGATACACGTGCAGACGAAGCGAGAAAAGTGTTGACCATTGTTTGAAGTTATTTTTAGAATGCATTGTTACTCCACACCACCTTTTTTTATTGTACAATCGTAGTTTGTTTACGCGGGCTGTCTCGCGTAACAATTTCATTGCGCGCCACAGAGTTTACAATTCAGTTGGAGGCATGTGCAAGTGTCCGTTCGTAGGAAGTGCAGTGTGCTGTGTGATAATTGTGGATTGCATGGAAGTTACATATTTTGTTTAATAATGGATAGAGAAGCTGGAAAAGACAAGACAACGGCTAATGCTACGAAATGTTCCGAACGTCTTATATACAGAATACGAAAGGAAGAAACCAAAGATCCTTTCAGAACACCGGCAAAAAAGAAGTCGAAAAGAATGGGGAAACAGAATAATGCCAGAACGAGAAAATGCGATGGAACCGGGTCCATCAAAAGAAACAGAAGATTTTTTGGAGGATATAACGTGATTACCAGACGAGGACTGTAGTTACGCTTAAAGGTACGTGAGCACACTTTGTTATTACTTTATTTTCCGTAAAAAATATATCTTAATGTTTGTTTTCGCATTTAATTCTGTTTATGTAAAGGATACAGCATTCAACGAAAGATGTAACAATAGTTGCGTGTATTACACATAAAATGCAAATGTAAAATAGTAAATAGTTACGTCGAAATATAAACATTTACATGCAAATCTTGAGGTAACTATAGTTTTTTTTCCCAAAATACATCAAATACATAGATTTTGAACATATCCTATACGATATAAGTAAATTTGTAGGAATCAGTAGCGATTAACAGCGACTCGATGCGCCTCCGTTTGTTGATCTGGCAACGCCGCGCTCCATTTAACCCATACTGACTTTTAAGGTTGAGACGCTCTGTAGACAGTAGCAGAGGCTCAGATATGGAGACACGGTGACATAGACAGATGTAGGAAGGAGAGTGGGTGAGATATACAAGGTGAAAGGTAGGAAAATAGACACAGGATGAAAGTAAGAAATAAAACAAATCAACGAGAGGGACAGGGAGATAAGAAAGTGAAAGTAGAAAGTGAGATAGTTAAAGGCAAAGAAACATAGTTGTGGGGGAGGGGCAGACATTGTTTTCTCTCTCCTGTTCATGCTTGTATACCCCTTCCTCCCCTCTCGTTCTTTCTGTCATGTGGTTCTCTCTCTCACACTCACTCACACACATAGACGTAACTTGGCGGGGGCATGGGGGCACTTGCCCCCCAAATTTTCATGTTTATTAAAACGTACAAGTTATTGGTACTTCTGTTAACCTTCTGAGATCTGAAAAAAAAAGCATTAAAGAGTAATTCTTGTGATTTCGCACACGTAACAGTTATTTAACAAATTATCCTGAACGATTTTTTATTTTGCTCACCCCCGCCAGTTAAGCCCCAAGTTCGATTCTGCCTCCCCCCAAGTTATGCTTCAAGTTTGATTCTGTCCCCAAAGTTAGGCCCCAAGTTCGATTCTACGTCCCTAAGTTAAGCCCCAAGTTCGATTCTACATCCCTAAGTTAAGCCACAAGTTCGATTCTACATCCCTAAGTTAAGCCCCAAGTTCGATCCTACATCCCTAAGTTAAGCCCCAACTTCGATTCTACATACCTACGTTAAGCCCCAACTTCGATTCTACATCCGTAAGTTAAGCCTCAACGTCGATTCTACATCCCTAAGTTAAGCCCCAACTTCGATTCTACATCCCTAAGTTAAGCCCCAAGTTCGATTCTACATCCCTAAGTTAAGCCCCAAGTTCGATCCTACATCCCTAAGTTAAGCCCCAAGTTCGATTCTACCCCCATAAGTTAAACCCCAAGTTCGATTCTACCCCCCTAAGTTAAGCCCCAAGTTCGATTCTAACCCCCTAAGTTAAGCCCCAAGTTCGATTCTACCCCCCTAAGTTAAGCCCCAAGTTCGATTCTACCCAAGTTCGATTCTACCCAAGTTCGATTCTACACCTCTAATTTAAGCCCCAAGTTCGATTCTACCCACCTAAGTTAAGCCCCAAGTTCGATTCTACCCAAGTTCGATTCTACCCCCCTAATTTAAGCCCCAAGTTCGATTCTACCCCCCTAAGTTAAGCCCCAAGTTCGATTTTATCCCCCTAAGTTAAGCTCCAAGTTAGATTCTATCCCCTAAGTTAAGTCCCAAGTTCGATTCTACATCCCTAAGTTAAGCCCCAAGTTCTAATCTACATCCCTAAGTTAAGCCCCAAGTTCGATCCTACATCCCTAAGTTAAGCCCCAAGTTCGATTCTACCCCCATAAGTTAAACCCCAAGTTCGATTCTACGCCCCTAAGTTAAGCCCCAAGTTCGATTCTACACCCCTACGTTAAGCCCCAAGTTCGATTCTACCACAAAAAGTTAAGCCCCAAGTTCGATTCTACCCCCCTAAGTTAAGCCCCAAGTTTGATTCTACCCAAGTTCGATTCTACCCCCTAAGTTAAGCCCCAAGTTCCATTATACCCCCCTAAGTTAAGCCCCAAGATCGATTCTACACCCCTAAGTTAACCCCAAGTTCGATTCTACCCCCCTCAGTTAAGCTCCAAGTTAGATTCTACCCCCCTAAGTTAAGCCCCAAGTTCGATTCTACATCCCTAAGTTAAGCCCCAAGTTCGAATCTACATCCCTACGTTAAGCCCCAAGTTCGATCCTACATCCCTAAGTTAAGCCCCAAGTTCGATTCTACCCCCCCAAGATAAGCCCCAAGTTCGATTCTACCCCCATAAGTTAAACCCCAAGTTCGATTCTACCCCCCTAAGTTAAGCCCCAAGTTCGATTCTACCCCCCTAAGTTAAGCCCCAAGTTCGATTCTACTCCCCTAAGTTAAGCCCGAAGTTCGATTCTACCCCCTTAATTTAAGCCCCAAGTTCGATTCTACCCCCATAAGTTAAGCCCCAAGTTCGATTCTACCCAAGTTCGATTCTACCCCCCTAATTTAAGCCCCAAGTTTGATTCTACCCCCTAAGTTAAGCCCCAAGTTCCATTTTACACCCCTAAGTTAAGCCCAAGTTCGATTATACCCCCCTAAGTTAAGCTCTAAGTTAGATTCTACCCCCCTAAGTTAAGCCCCAAGTTCGATTCTACATCCCTAAGTTAAGCCCCAAGTTCGAATCTACATCCCTAAGTTAAGCCCCAAGTTCGATCCTACATCCCTAAGTTAAGCCCCAAGTTCGATTCTACCCACATAAGTTAAACCCCAAGTTCGATTCTACCCCCCTAAGTTAAGCCACAAGTTCGATTCTACACCCCTAAGTTAAGCCCCAAGTTCGATTCTACCCCCATAAGTTAAACCCCAAGTTCGATTCTACCCCCCTAAGTTAAGCTCCAAGTTCGATTCTACCCAAGTTCGATTCTACACCTCTAATTTAAGCCCCAAGTTCGATTCTACCCCCCTAAGTTAAGCCCCAAGTTCGAATCTACATCCCTAAGTTAAGCCCCAAGTTCGATTCTACACCCCTAAGTTAAGCCCCAAGTTCGATTCTACCCCCGTAAGTTATGCCCCAAGTTAGATTCTACCCTCCTAAGTTAAGCACCAAGTTCGATTCTACCCCCCTAAATTAAGCCCCAAGTTCGATTCTACCCCCCTAAGTTAAGCCCCAAGTTCGATTCTACCCCCCTAAGTTAAGCCCCAAGTTCGATTCTACACCCCTAAGTTAAGCTCCAAGTTAGATTCTACCCCCCTAAGTTAAGCCCCAAGTTCGATTCTACCCCCATAAGTTAAGCCCCAAGTTCGAATCTACATCCCTAAGTTAAGCCCCAAGTTCGATTCTACCCCCCCTAAGTTAAGCCCCAAGTTCGAATCTACATCCCTAAGTTAAGCCCCAAGTTCGATTCTACACCCCTAAGTTAAGCCCCAAGTTCGATTCTACCCCCATAAGTTAAACCCCAAGTTCGATTCTACCCCCCTAAGTTAAGCGCAAGTTCGATTTTACCCCCCTAAGTTAAGCCCCAAGTTCGATTCTACCCCCCTAAGTTAAGCCCCAAGTTCGATTCTACACCCCTAAGTTAAGCCCCAAGTTCCATTCTACCCCCCTAAGTTAAGCCCCAAGTTCGAATCTACATCCCTAAGTTAAGCCCCAAGTTCGATTCTACCCCCCTAAGTTAAGCCCCAAGTTCGATTCTACCCCCTAAGTTAAGCCCCAAGTTCGATTCTACCCCCCTAAGTTAAGCCCCAAGTTCGATTCTACCCCCCTAAGTTAAGCCCGAAGTTCGTTTCTACTCCCCTAATTTAAGCCCCAAGTTCGATTCTACCCCCATAAGTTAAACCCCAAGTTCGATTCTACACCCCTAAGTTAAGCCCCAAGTTCGATTCTACCCCCATAAGTTAAACACCAAGTTCGATTCTACACCCCTAAGTTAAGCCCCAAGTTCGATTCTACCCCCTAAGTTAAGCTCCAAGTTAGATTCTACCACCCTAAGTTAAGCCCGATGTTCGATTCTACATCCCTAAGTTAAGCCCCAAGTTCGATTCTACACCCCTAAGTTAAGCCCCAAGTTCGATTCTACCCCCATAAGTTAAACCCCAAGTTCGATTCTACCCCCCTATGTTAAGCCAAAAAACGCCGAGAAAGGCAAAAAAGGACAAATAAACCCCACCTTTTTCTGGCCAACCATGACCCAAAATGAACATATATTATGTTGGGCCTCGTCTTCGGACACTAGAAAAAAAAAGGATTTTTACTCAACTTCCGAGACCTAGTCATAACGTAATGAAATTCGCTACGGACATACTTTCGTGTACGAGAAGCACGGTGACGTCATTGGAGATGGCGCCACAGTCTCTCTAGTCCTTGCGTGGGCATGCCAATTGTACGGACGTGTGCTTTCAGTCTGAGTTCTTGGCCAATTGGATGATAGGGAACTCCGTAAGATCGTGTCATTTTCAAAGGACTTTGGCGATTTCTTCCTATGGGGCATGCTGAAAGGTCTATCGCAAGCAGCTACGGACTATCATGAAGTTAAAGGTAAACTATTCGAGATCGCGTTAGGATGGGTATGGGAAGAAGAGCACGTAGACCAAGGAACACTTGAACTCGTTACAGCGACTAGAAGATATAGATCGGCAAGAAATAATGATGGAAACCGCAACTAAAATATCACTAGACTTGCAGATTCGGGAATGGGGAAAAGCAAATTATATAAATAAATTAAGCAAGAAAGCAAGAGAGGGTTTAGTATGGCTGAGACTGGGGGTGGAGACACAGTGCGCTGAAAACAGAGAGAGAGGTGCATATGAATGTATAATATGTAAGGGGAATGACGGGACGGATCATCTGTTTGCATGTCCGGGAACGCGCGCCCTGCAGGACAAATGGCTGGAGGGTGTGGGAAAAGAAGAAGCACTCAAATTAGTTGTGGAACAGACTGCAGCAAGTGTGGAAAAGTTGGAGAAAGTGGGAGTGTTTTTGGTGAAAGTGAAGGAAAAGAGAAGTGAGGCGAGGAAGAAGGAAGAAAGACTGGAAGAAGAACGAGTGGAGTGAATGAGTTGTTAGGGGAGGGGAAAGAATGTGTACATAGGGGACAAACTAGGAGACTAAGATAAACTAAATGCAATATAGCAACGTGCCCCCACTCGTAACTCCGGGGTATGGAGATCCGAATTGGCAACACACCGCTCCTTGCTCCGGCTGGTCAGTTGGGAGCACCAGTTCTCACTCAGGGATCGGGATTAAGAGATCCGCCCTTCCTCCAGGAAGGTAACCACCGAATTGCGACACGTGACAGTAAATAAAATTCCAAATACTTTATAATTGAAATGTCCAAAATCTTTAATCACGAATCGCGCGCGTACATACTGATTCGCACAAGTTAAAAGTTTTATTTGTTGGGTCATGCACGCTCGTAGGCAGTGATAAGCAACTTATTTAACACGAGAGTCGGCGCACAGCCTTCACAGTTAATAGCAAGACTTCAACTGCCTACATCAAGCGCGAGGCGCAGCATAACAGATTGTTCTAACTTACAATACAAACTCATAACATAAAATAACACAAGAAAAACTGATAATTTATATAACACATCAATGTTAATTAGCGATAGTAAGCTAAATTTCAGGTTGGCAACAATTAAAAATGCCAACGTGGAAGTTTTTACATCGCCAAGAACACAAAGCGTGGTTCCCCCACTCCTAACATAAACAGCCAATATGAAAACGATATTTTATTGAAAACGAGGGAGAAATACTTTGCTATAATATTACAATATTAAACTATATAGAAATAACTAAACTGATTTTATCAAATAATTCATATTTGCCCTTGTACATAAAAATGATTAAATAAAGATTTAGTTTATAACGAAGACAAATTACTTTAATCTTGTACATTGTTGAACAAAAATCGATATTAAGAAGAAATGTATTTAACTTGTGCTTGAACAAACAAAATTTGCGTGAAAGATAGAAATAATTCTAGCCATTTTGGATTTGAAAAACAATGAAAACGTTGCATATATTATTTGGGATAATTATTAGCCTCTAAATTCTGAATAAATGTTGCAAAAATACGCGAATAATATTATAAAATAAGATAAAACGTAAATATATACATGAATTATAAAAACAATTAAGTATAAATAATTTAATCTACGTTCTTAACTTGAAAGTATACGATTAAGATAAATGCCAATATACGACTGAAATCTGCCTAACATGGCGGTCGTTACAAATTATATATATATATATATATATATATATATATATATATATATATATATATATATATATATATACAGTATACACATATATATACATATATGTGTGTGTGTGTGTGTGTGATTGTGTGTGTGTGTGGGTGTGTGTGTGTGTGTGTGTGTGTGTGTGTGTGTGTGTGTGTGTATTGTAGAAAAAATCCAAATGTTATGTAGTGCGTACAGCTTATGGCTCGCACATGAAAGAATAAATCTAAATCACTATTCAGACTATCATGGAACTGCAAGACAGAATTCGGCGGGAAATTGACGCTGTGACTCATGATGTGTTGATGCCCATCTTCTGTAATATGGAGAGGCGTGTGTAGGCATGGCGACCACTTCCAACACTCGCTGTGACGTCATCATGCTTCTCATACATCAAAGTATGTCCGTAGCAAAATCAGGGTCCGAGAGCAAGTGAAACGCTCTGTACAAGCTAAAGAATTGGTTCAAACGTTCTCCTTGTTACGTCACGTGAGGTTTCGAAATCAATACAGGGGAACTATATTGTTGTAGATTTCGCGGAAAGTCTCCGTTGTCGTGGAGAAAAGCGTTCTTTGTTGTTTTAATTGAATTAATCCTTGAAGAAAATGCTTTGTTGCGACTCGTTTCCAACATCTGAAGGATGTTTCATAAAGACACAGAGGCGCATTTACCCACCCTTTCATAACTGAATAACAAGTTTGTTAACTGACGTTCGGAACGAGTTCGCCATCTTGTTGGTGACGTAACTCCCCACAAAGCATAACCTTGGATAGCTTCTAAGTGCTGAACGGATTGTCTAAGGGGCTTGAAACTTGTGGGGTTTTAAACAGCGTAACTTGCTGTAGAAAACTTTAAAAGTTTCGTAAACCTTTCGCTGTTTCCGAAAGGTACAAAGAGCAGAGTTGAAGTATCGTCTTGGCGGAAGTGACGTCATCTAGTGCAGTTCGAAAGCGCCAATTAAACGAGTTATCGAGACCACAGACCGGAGCACGCATCGTTGCACTCTTGAGAACTGTACTCATTGTTCATTTGTTTGAAATCACGGCGGCAGAAAGTCAGTTGGTTGATGTTATTTTAATGTGTGGAAATACAGGGTGTCTATAAAGTCACTTAACATTTCTGCATGAATAGGATTTATGGTAAAAATACAATATGTACTGAAACATATATCACAGGAGGACACAAAATCAGTATAACTCAATGTGACCACCCCTCAGGTCTAGGCACATATGCCATTAATCCACCACAGCCCGAAACACCTTCTCCAACATAGCTGGTGTAATCTCAGCAACTGTGGCCGTAATGAGTTGTTTCAACTGGGCTATGCTGTGGATCCTCGCCGCGTACACCTTAGACTTTATAAACCCTCAAATGTAAAAGTCTGATGGGGTCAGATCGAGGGAGGGGGGCAACTCCCCGTTGCGAGACACGACCAATCCATCTACCGGTGAAAACTTCGTTTAGGTGATCACGAACAATGATAGGATGATGAACATCCTGTTGGCGCATAGTAAGAAGCTTGGTGCGCTCCAATCCACCGTGCTATGAGCCACCGTTGGTAGATGCTGGGATTATGGATACTGAGTCGCGTGGTCGATGCGGTGGGGCTACGTGTGATCGCGTCCTGTACACAATTTGTATGATGCTTGTAACTTCACGAGCGTTCAAACGGGTAAATTTCTCGTATCGGACAAACGGATTTCTTCAAATTTACAGGAGAAATTACTTACCGAATGCAGTTTCTTTATACTTGTGGAAGTTCGGGGAAGTGTTTTCTCGCATCGTTCATTGAATTTTGCCGGTAAATCATCTATTTTTAGATATAAATGTGTGACCGATGCACGAAAGCTCTTGCATCCATTTACTTCCAGGTGGATGTGTGTGATGACGTAATCCCGGCCAGTGTTTCCAAACACGTGTTTTTGTAACTAAAGAAGGTACGTTTCCCCAAATGGTTTGTGGGGCTATGTGCCAATGGTTCGTGGGGCTATGTGCCAATGGTTCGTGGGGCTATGCGAAAATGGTGTGTGGGGCTACGCATATTTTTTTCGAAACCAATTTTTAACTATTGTAACCTATACGTGACTCTATCTAACCTAACCTTACCGGAAATGGTTCGTGGGGCTATGTATGAATGGTTCGTGGGGCTATGCGTCAATGGTTTGTGGGGCTACGTGTTACCGAAGGCAAAAAGAAACGAAGAAAACTTACTCGATATGTCGCATATAGAGCTTATTTCCGTAAAATAAGCGAAATGCCACCTTCAGCAATGTTTCTCAATGCAGAATACGTAAGTACGAATATTCAAATTAAATGAACTAGCAAATTTCAACCGTTTGTCCGATACGAGAAATTTAGCTTGAAACGTTATTCATAGTTCTATACACACTTTCTAGACACCACAAAATAACCAACGTCTTTTCATTTTTAATGCAGTTGATTAGTAGTAGAAGAAGCCCGGTTCACAAACCGAAAATGGGGCTCGGTGGGGCTCGCCTTAATGGATTTCTCTTGTAAGGCATGAGCCCCATTTTCTCGCAGTGTTGCCAACTCCTCACTCGAAAAAAATCACCAAGGTTTTTTTTGGTCTAACCTAACCTAAAGCAAGGAGCTGGCAATCTTGCTTGAGGCTTCTTAATGGTTTGCTCTTGTAAGGCATAAGCTCCATTTTCTCGCAGTGTTGCCAACATTTTACTCGAAAAAATCACCAAGGTTTTTTTTTCTTGGTCTAACCTAACCTAAAGCAAGGAGCTGGCAACCTTGCTTGAGGCTTGTCTTACAGTGCATAAAGCAAGGTTGCCAACCTACTGGTGCTTTTGCCATAGCTTTTTACAAAAAAAAAGAGAGAGGAGAGAGAGAGAGGGAAGAGTTAAACAACCGACAGCCTACCTACAACTTTTTTTTCTTGGTCTAACCTAACCTAAAGCAAGGAGCTGGCAACTTTGCTTGAGGCTTGCCTTACAGTGCATAAAGCAATTTTTGCCAACCTACACACACTGGGCAAGGAGAGCCGGCACTGCCGTAAAAGAGAGAGAGATGGGTGGATGGCAACACAGTATGTGTGTGCGTGTGTGTGTATAATATGTAGCATTATTAACTAGAGTGTGTTGGCAAACCACCTGCAACTAAAAAAAATAGAGATGCCAACGTTGCTGTAAGATGAAGAGAGAGAGAGACCTACGGCTGGCAACAGTGGTGAGCGAATGCGCCATATCGTAATTTTCCAACTCCGTATATCGTGACTTTTGTAAACCTCTCTCGGGGGAACGATGTGCCACACACACACACGCGCGCGCGCGCGCGCGCGCCTGTATTGTGACGCAAGCAAATAAACAAAATAATAATAATTGTTGTTTTTTAGGATACCTGGCCCCTATAACCCCGCCAAAGTGCGTGGTGCCCAAACAAAAAAGTAAAGGTTTTCCCGTACGGCCTTCGAACGTAAAATTGATTGACGTGGGGGCGAATCTCTTCGGGGGTGTTTTTCAATTTGTACATTTACCCGTGCATACTATTCATCATTAATTTAGCCGTGTTCTGTTTGGCTTCCACGCCGCCGGTGTGGGATTCGTGACGCCGCGATAAACATCAACTTCCGTACCGGGTGGAACGTCCGCTCCGGCGGCGTGGAATTCGCGCCACTCCCAAGTTCACGCTGAAAGGGGGGGAGGCCAGCTGCTGTACGTAACCCCCGACCAGCTTGTGATGATACTCGAGATGCTGCCGTGGGAAACATAAACATTGCTTGTTCTGCAATGCTTTGCTGAAATAATAATGCGAGAGATGCCAGTTGAGTTTGTGCCCTCGAACCTGGTCCGCGCGCAACACGCTCTGGCAGCACAATTCGGGTCGCCCTAAACTCAGAGGCCTAGTGAGTTGGCAATACTGACGCGACCTAGTTTTTGCTTATATTGTCACCGCAACCGGATGCGACGACGGGTGGAGAGAAGAGAGAGGGGGGGATGACTTTCGTTTCTGTGGAAGCTTCTAGACAGAACAGTGAAGTTTTTGCGACTGTGCGCGATTATACTACTATTTGTGAGTGTTAAATTGCTAGCAGCCTTTTGTAGGTAAGTTGTGTTTTTTTGTTATTTCTTTTGCATGTGTGTGTGTGTGTTAATAATAATAATTACGAGTGGCGTTAGTGAACAGAAAGTGTTGTTTTGATTAAACATCGAAATTTACGATAAACAAAAAAAATATGAGCATACATAACGTGCGCTTGAAAAAAACTATTCTTCATCGCGAATAACATAAAAGCGAGGTAATAATCATGTTAGTTTACTCATGGTGGATGGTATTGACGCGTGTACTCTAAATTGGATTTGCTGTTTTATGCACAGTAAGGTTAAGCGAAACTGGACCTACAGTGGGATCTGCCGGGTATCGAACTTGGAGTTTAAAATTATACATGTACACAGGGGGAAACTTTATTTTTTTGAATGTGTTGATACTCTAAGTTGGATTTGCTGTTTTATGCACAGTAAGGTTAAGCGAAACTGGACCTACAGTGGGATCTGCCGGGTATCGAACTTGGAGTTTAAAATTATACATGTACACAGGGGGAAACTTTATCTTTTTGAATGTGTTGATACTCTAAGTTGGATTTGCTGTTTTATGCACAGTAAGGTTAACCGAAACTGGACCTACAGTGGGATCTGCCGGGTATCGAACTTGGAGTTTAAAATTATACATGTACACAGGGGGAAACTTTATTTTTTTGAATGTGTTGATACTCTAAGTTGGATTTGCTGTTTTATGCACAGTAAGGTTAAGCGAAACTGGACCTACAGTGGGATCTGCCGGGTATCGAACTTGGAGTTTAAAATTATACATGTACATAGGGGGGGAACTTTATTTTTTTGTCTGTGAAGGTTCTAAGGTTTTGTGAATATGTTGGAAAAGCACTAGTATATACATAGAGCAAAGTTACAAGGTTTTACGTCCCATAGGAGTCCTATTGGAAACATAATGATTAGTGCTTAAACAAAAACATTTTCATAGTTTCGCACCTCTACTAGATTGGTAGAAAAATATACTAGTAGGCAATAAAATCTGAAGAAGATTCGTGTCTAGCAAAAATAAGCTAAATAGAATTACACATGCATATAATATTTATTGTGCTTTTTCTATCTACAATCATATTTTTCTTATATATATATTTTTTATTTTTTTATAGGGTTGATTAAAGCACATATTTAAGGAAGACAACACCACCCATATATAAATAAACCCCCCAAACTAACGCTAATTAGAATTAGCTTACAAAATTTTTCTCATAAGGCATTTTTTCGTAAACACTCTACCACCAACAGATCACATATAAATAAACATACCCCCAAAAAAAATGCGCTCCATGAAAAGTTGCCCTGTGTGCAAAACAACCATATCAAGCAAACATTTTGCAAGACATTGTCGCACCTGCGTGCCAGGCAAGCATTTGGCTGCCACCGAACTGTGTTCCGGATGCAATAAACGCATCACAATTGCGTATGCCAAGAAGCATAAGCTTACTTGTCTAAGCGAAAGTACATCTGGGGCTCAGCCTTCGACCTCCACCAAGAGGAAGGCAGAAGCAGCCTCCATCAATGCACCACCCACGAAACGCGTCAAGCCTGCGATGAAAGCGAACCAATCTGCTTTCGAGCGTTTTGTTGGAGGATTTTGTCCTCACTTCGGAGGACTTATGCGACGTTCGTAGCTTTTTAGAGGAGAAGCGAGCGGAGATAATTTCCATTCTTTGTAATGCACTGGCTACGTACTCCTCCACCAAATTCTACGCATCGCTACGTTGCCAGTACAAGAAGCCGTCCGATGAAATTTACAGCTTCTGCCACAACACCAAGGCGAAGACGCTGCATCTGGCGGATGTCGACAACCTCGAGGTCATCTACAACCAGTTTGCCGAGGAGCTGCTGGTTAAACAAGAAGAACATCAAGCTAAGGGCTCGGGGGGTTCGCTGTGTGGGGGGCCTCACGAACTGTGCGTCAAACTTTGCAAGTTCGTGCCTCTCTCCGCCTCCAGCTACGTCCCCTTACCACCTTCCATCGCGGCAAAGAAGGCCGTCCTGAACATTCAGAACAGTGACGCCAAGTGCTTCGTATGGTGTGTGCTTGCAGCGTTGCACCCTGTCCACTGGAAAAACCATCCACATCGAGTTAACCACTACCTACCCTACGAGTCGGAGCTGGAAGATGCGATGGCTGGGATCGACTACCCGGTGGAGGTCCCGGACATTCGCAAGTTCGAGGCCCGTACACACAACCCTCGGTTGGCCATCAACGTTTACGGCCTCACTGACAAAAATGTGGTGTACCCCATCCGGGTGAGCGATGTAGACGACGATGATGCTCGGGAAATTCACCTTCTGCTCATCAAGGACGAGACCCATCACCATTACACCCTCATTCGCTCGCTCTCTCGGCTTGTTTCGAGCCAACGGAGCAGTGATAGTCACCACATAGAAGTTTGTCGCAGGTGCTTGTCCACATTTGATAATCGAGAACAGCAGGATTACCAACACATCAGAGGTCCCAACATCGCTGCAGAGAAGCTCGCTCGCCACAAACTTTATTGCGATGCCAACGAGCCGGCTGTGGCAGTCTTGCCAAAACCTGGCACCGTGGAGCGTTTCCACATGCACGGTGCCATGGTGGAGCACCCCGCTATCATCATCGCGGACTTCGAGGCCTTCCTCAAACCCCTGTCCACTTGCGATCCCGATCCCGAAGTTTCCTCCACCACCCCTTACCAACTCCACGAGGCATCCAGTTTTGCCTACGTTGTGGTGCGACGTGACCAGCACATCGCCCCCGAGCCCTACGTGTATCGCGGTCCCGACGCAGTTAAACACTTCCTCGCGAGGATGGTTGTGGAAGCCATCGAGATAACAAAGGTACTGTTGGCCCCCAAGTCTATGCTCCCACTGTCCCCCGACGATCAACGTAGACACGACGAGGCCATCGCTTGCCCTGTCTGCGTCGAGGAGTACACCGCCAACAACCGTAAAGTCCAACACCACGATCACTTTAACGGTAGGTACGTTCGTCCTTGGTGCAACGATTGCAACCTAATGGCCCGGGACCCGCGCTTCATCCCTGTGTTTTTTCACAATGGCTCGGGATACGACTTCCACCATCTGGTGCCTCACTTGGGGTACGACGACATGCGAATCAACGTCCTGGCGCAGAACGAGGAGCGTTACATTAGCTTGAGCAAGTGGGTGCGAATCCCGGGATCACGCTCTACCGTCGAGCTTCGCTTCCTCGACTCCCTGAGGTTCCTCCCGGCAAGCCTCGATGCTCTCGCGGGGAAGCTCACCGACGAGCAAACACTCATCACCTCTGCGAATTTTCCGAACTTGGACGCCGGTCTCTTCAGGCGTAAGGGGGTCTACCCCTACGAATACGTCACGGACCCTACCAAGTTCGCGGAGACGTCGCTACCTCCTCGAGCAAACTTCTATAGCAAGCTGCGAGGCTCGGACATATCTGAGGATGACTATAACCATGCTCAGTCCATGTGGCGCGAGCTGGATTGCCAAAATCTCGGGGACTACCACGATGCGTACCTCAAACTTGATGTGACGCTCCTCGCCGACGTGTTCCAGGCGTTTCGTGCAACTGCGAAGACCATCTACAAGCTGGACCCTGCATACTTCTACAGTCTTCCCGGACTGGCCTGGTCGGCCATGCTTCTTCTTACGAAAATCAGGCTTGAGCTTCTTTCGGACGTGGACATGATGCTGTTTGTAGAACGTGCCGTGCGGGGTGGAATGGTCCAGGTGTCGCTGCGATACGCACGCGCCAACAATCACCACATGGCCACCGGTTACGACCCTTCGCAACCGTCCAGCTACATCATGCACACGGACGTCAACAACCTCTACGGACACTCCATGATGCAGCCACTCCCCTTTGGAGGCTTCGAGTGGGCCGATCCCTCCAACTTCGACGTTGAAGGTTTCGACGATTCGGAACGCGGATTTTTTGCCGAGGTGGACCTCGAGTTCTCCGAGAAGGTGCAGGATTTGTTCTGCGATCTTCCGCCAGTCCCGGAATTCAAATGCCCGCCCGGCTCGAACCAAGCAAAGCTCATCATGGACTTCGTGCCCAAAGAGCGTTATGTCCTACACTACCAAAACCTCCGGTGGTTGATGAAGCGAGGGGTTACCGTCCGCACGGTACATCGAGTTTTGATGTTCGAGCATTCTCCATGGTTGAGGCCATACATCGAGCTCAACACCGAACATCGCACAGTCGCCACTTCTGATTTCGATCGCGATTTCTTCAAGTTAATGAACAATGCGGTGTTCGGGAAAACTATGGAGAATGTGCGAAATCGTGTAGATGTGAGGCTAATATCAAACAAAGCACAATGTCGCAGGCTCGTAGCAAACCCGTTATTCAAATCAAGAACCATTTACAATGAGCAGCTGGCTCTGATTCACATGAAGCGAGGTGAGGTGAGGCTCACCAAGCCCATCTACGTTGGAGCCACGGTTCTGGATCTGAGCAAGCTACACATGTTCGAGACGTACTACGACATATTACGTGCACACTACGACCACAACATCTCGCTTCTCTACATAGACACGGACAGTTTAATATACCAGGTTCACACAGCCGACGCGTACGAGGATATGGCCACGGTTCCATCTTTGGTTAACCTCTTCGACACCTCGGGCTATCCCCAGCCGAACCGATACGGCATCCCGGCTCGCAACAGGATGGTGCCCGGCAAAGTCAAAGACGAGGAGAACGGTGATGTGACTCTCAAGAAAGCCGGTCTTCGCTCCAAAACCTATGCTATTCGGGCAGAAGAATCCATCACGAAAAAGGCTAAGGGTGTGGACAGGCAGGTCGTCCAAGAGTACCTCAAGTTCGAGGATTACGTCAAAACCCTTCAAACTAGGACGTCAATTGCAGGAGTGGAGCAGCGCATCCAGAGCGTCGACCATGTGTTGACAACCAACCAGGTGAGAAAGGTTGCCCTGGACGCACGCGACGACAAGAGGTGCGTTCTGAAATGTGGGATTCACACGCTCCCATGGGGCCACTATCATCTAGAAATTAGCTTCGAATGTGGTAAATGGCATGTATGTATGTATGTATGAAAAAAAAACAATTTATGTAACAGAAGTTCTAATTTAATATAGCCAAAATATTAGAACAATAGTGTTTATCTTCAAATGCAAAAAAAAAAAAAAAACAGGCGGAGGTTTAGCGGGACTAACTCCCTGCCGCGCCCTACGGGGTGAATATGGGGCACACGCAGGGCCAAAGGGGAAGTTCCTTTGTGCGTTCAAGTGTGATTTATTATAAATGCATTAAAATTATTTTTTTTTATTATTATTTTTTATTCCAGATTATTCTCACAAATGTAAGAAGTTGTTCCTCGCAGTACATCCTAAACATTGCGTTGCAGGTTAATCTAATATTTGAACCTGCGGTCAGTATAATTTTTTGACAATTATGTGATTTTTTTTCTTGTACTTAAAACTGTTCGGTCACTCTTTCATTTTTGACATCATACACAAAAGACTTCTCTGCAATCAGGATGACGCTGCACAGAGTATCGGCAGGCAGCGCGTCGTGGAACTCGCAGACGACCTTGATGTTGGTTCGATCGTTGACCACCACCTGTTTTCTCTTAGATGTGTTGATGACGAACATCGGCCTGCGTGTTTTGAATTCGCTGGGCGCGTAGTACACGTCCACGCTTCCCTCGGTCACGCGTTTGTAAGCCGTGTAAGCTTCGTAAAGTTTGAGGTAATCGTTTTTGGTCATGTCGAGGTTGTAATTCTCGCGCGGGAACACTTCGTTCCTACCGTTCTTCAGATAAACGTTCTTGATCTTGCAGTCGTCGAACTTGCTGGAATCTTTTTCCTGATCGTTATCGCGTCCGGTCTGAAAGAGCACAACGACGAAATCTGGCATGTCGAACTGTATGTTGTTGAACTGCGTCGTCACGTCGAATTCCATGTGACTTCCCGACGCCATCTTCTGCACGCACTGGTAACCGTGAAAGTGAATCGGCACCTGCGGACTTTTCAAGATCTCCGCTTTGTACTTGAGGGCGTAGTTCGTTTCGTATTCCACCACCGGCATTCTCAATTCCATGCTCCGGATGACGCATTTCGCTGCTTCGGGTAAAGTGTTGGCTAACGGCGTGGTGCCGTCCGGACCCAAAGTAGCGTATCGCATCAGTGCGTCGTTGTCGTTGGCCGCTCTTCGAAACGTGACGCGCAATCCCCCCTTCCACATGATCTCCTTGTAGTCCGAGAAGAAACCAGGCAGCAGACGCATGGGAAAGAGCACCGTGTGACTTGTCGTCGATATTTTGGTCCCGGCTTCGAATCCCCCGGCCTGATAGTATGCTGCGTCCGTTTTGGATAATTTCAACGTTCCCACTGCCGTCGACGTGATGCCTGGATAATCTATTCTGTCGATGACGGTGTTGTGTTTCCTCACCTCCACCTGCGAGAACAGGTGAGGCACGAAGTTGTCCACGAGTATCAAGTTTGCTGCTGCGGGAAACGCGTCTCCGCTTTCCTTCTTCACCACGTCGAATTGAAGGTAGAGGTCCGCTCTGTGAGGATGAACGAACCCGTCGCCTACGTCCACGTCGTATTCGATCTCCCTGTTCGCTTCGTTGAGATTGGCGAACGTGCGACGGTTGGGAGGGAAAGATTGCAATTCGTAACTTTCGATTTGCTCCATTTTCACTATGCGTGTTATTTATTATACGTTGATCTCCACGATGGCCGTCGTAGTGGCACCTGCGAAATCCACCACGTCTCCTTTCTCGTTCGTCACCACCAACTCTATGTCGTCTATGCGGTTGCGACATACTGGAAAATAGATCGGCGAAGAGGGCGTGTAGATGATCGGTTCCATGAACTCGGAACTTGGTTTGAAAGTGGCTATGATTCCCGTCTGCTTGTGACTTCCTAATAATCCGTCCGAAGATTTCGTGATCATGCCTTCCGCCACGTTGCAGTGTACGTTCAGAGTCTCTATGGCCAAGAATTTAGGAATGTTGGTTGCTACGTGCTTGATGCCAGCTTCGAGTTTTGGGTGGTTGTTCTCGAAACCTAAAAGTTCTCCCATGGTGCCCAGGTCCACGGTCTCCGTCGCGGATAGGATTTCCACTCTGTGCGTGACCGAATTTTGAGAAAGGTACGTGCCTTTGGGTAATTGAGCTTGCAAAGTGGAAAGATTGTATTGGCCTGGCGTGACGACGATGTGTTCGCTTCCGACGCTAATTTTGTTGTTGTGCTGCGTGACGTTAGGTATGAGGTACATGCTGTAGAATGCACGCAGAGCCACGGATTTAGGATAGACGATGTCGTCGTGCAGCGTGAGTTTCAAGATTGAAGATTCGCTCGTGAGATGGAACACACCCATCCTAGTGATGCTGTTTGAGGTTCCACAATGCTTTCTGGAAATCCTCGATCGTAGGGTTATTTATTTTAGAGAGAAACGCGAGCACGGAGAGGCAGAGATGACCGCAGTTCACGTCTCCGAAATTTTGAATGCGTTCGTCGTTGTAGTATATAGAGGTTTTGTTCGTTTTCAGATAATGAATTAAATTTGTAGGTGGAACACCTCCGAAAGAATCGAAAACGAATGCTTTATCATCATTTTTGTGGTAACATATCCAATGCGTGCCTGGATTTTCTTGACCGTCCAAGTTGACTACTCCGCATTCTCTTCTTTTAACGCTTGAAGGTAACGAGTCGGACATGAAAACTCCTCTGAAGTGTTTGATTTGTAACGGTTCGATCAGAGATTCAATGTCTCGGTTGGTGAGTGCTGTTGTTTCTTTTTTTTAAACTTTTTCATCACGCCCTTGCCCCCTTTCTTCTCCATGGCCAGGTTGTGACGTTTCTGTTCTTCCAATTCCGCTTTGTTCTTCTTCGAGTCGATGACGGTTTTCGCGATGGCGGCGCTTCCGCCAGCCAAACTTCCAACGGCCCCCAATGCTGCCAGGATGGCCGGGATGCTGAATATGAAACCTCCGATCTTTTGCTGTTTCCGCGAACGCTGCAAGCGTCTCAATTGTGGAGTGCTGAGAAGTAATTTCATTCCGTGTCCTTTGCTCAAGCAAGAACGTTTCTTCTCGCGTTGTTTCTTGGTGAGTAACCCATCGAGGGCACCTAGATTTTTAAGATTGGAGTATGGTATCTGGTACACGACACCCTTGGGCTTCATGTTGATGCTCTATGTGTTATTTTTACGGTATGTTATTTATATATATATTCTGAGATTTTTCTCGTGTAGTTTTTTACGGTATGTTATTTATATATAAATGTTCTGAGATTTTTTTTTACGGCCTCGCAGTCGTTACACAAATTCTATTACGTGCTTCGTTTTCTTGCCAAGAAGTTCCTTTGTCTACTTGTACACGATTCGAGTTTTGTTCTCGATTAAAATAGATAGCTTCTCGTCGGATAACTTGTTAGCGTATCGATCTGGTAAAAATAGACTGTATTGTGCGTTGAGCAACAGGCGTACCTTGGGACCATACTGGGTAGAAACGATTGAACCGGAAGTTATCGTGTAAGGTTTGTCGACTTCCAATTCCTGAATTTTTACATACTCGACTGACAAATTTAGCATTTGTTTTAATGCTTGGAGATCACTCATTTTTTCAGTCGTCATATCAAAAAAATTTCAGAGTGTTAAGAGAAATTTAATTGTTTTTCACTATGTGTGTTATTTATATATACCGAAGATTATTTTTTACGATGTGTGTTATTTATATATCAAGTTTTTTTGACACGTATATATATATTATTATTTTTAACAGAGGAAGAAAATCCGTGCTTCGGAAACGCGATGATGTGTTGTTATTATTATTATTTTTTACTCTATGTTATTTATATACCCCACCCCAATTTTTGTTTTGTGTTCATGGCGATGGTGGTACCCAGTGCGGCGACCCGTTCACCCAACGATGCGTCTCTGCTCACGAACCTTTCGAAAGCTGCATGTTCCAATTTTTTGTCTGCTTCGTGACGTGCGTCCAGATCCGTCTGCGTGGTGTTGTAGGCGATGTCGTGATCTTTGCATGCCGCGTCCAACGGATTCACACCCTTGTCTCCTCTCTCCAATCTTTTCTCGAGTTTGGTACCCGGTCCGCAGTACTGGTAGCCAGGTAGATGCATCTCGAAAGGTAACTTGTTGATGATGTCGTTCACGAGTCCTTTTCCCTCGGCCACGTTCCAGAATTTCGGAGGCAGCGTGTTGATGATTTTGATCAGGTAACCTATGCCCTTGTCGTCGTTCACGATGAAGTTGGAAAGTTTCGTGCTGATCATGTCCACGATGCCAACCTTCTCGTTGTAGAAATTACGATTGCCTGCATTCTCTTCGCCGGCTATCACCAACAATCGGTCCACGAGTTTCCTAACGTCGTCCACCCAAACGAATTCTTTGGGTAGCGTGTTGTAGCGTTTGACGCCGCTGCCTGTTTTGACCTGGTTCCAAATCGGTTTGATGAGATTCCTGTACTTCTCGCCGCTGCTCGATTTCACCCTATTCTGCGAGGCGTCGTTGTTCTGGTACAAGGCATCCGTCATGATCAGAATTTCCTTGTATCTTTGGTAATCTTCGTCGGTGTAATCTTTCGGCTGCTTTTTGGCAACGAGTTCCCACAGTCCCACCGTACCCGGATACCTGGTCCAACTATCCTTTTCGCCTAAATTGACTTTAATGTCGTTGCCTTCGAAGGTCACCTTCGATTTCCCAATCTTCCACACCACACCACCGCCCTCGTTGGTTTCCATGCTGGGATACAATCCGAACACTTCATCCTTGTCGAATTTCCCCGTACTCAGGTAGTCTCGTGCCAAAGGTCCCAACTCGATTTTATTCGAAGACGACGACGTGCTACCAATGGCTCGACGTCGTGCCGGTGTATCCTTCAGTTCGAACGGCGTCGATGGAATGTTCGAAATGGGCGTGGGTACGGCGTAACTTTTAGCTGCGAGCGGTACGAGTTCGTTGATCAAATTTTTATTTTGTTCCGTGACACTTTTAATTTCTTTACCTAGACCGCTGATGGCATCGATCACAGGTTGATCCTGACGTTTCTTCTCTTCGTAGAATCCGCGATTCTCGGATTTCCAACCGTTGAAGCGTTTCGCGAGGTAATCGCGAAGCTTGAGATTTTCGTCTTCGATTTTTCGTTTCGTCATGACGTTATTTATACACGTCGTTTCTCACAACGTTGCAACGTTTAGAAAGTCGTTGATTTTGTTTCTGTATTTTCCCTCGTTGGGTTTCCTCGTCATGTCGATCGTCGCGAATCCGAAATCGTCACCGTTCCAGCAAGTAGAGCAGCAGCGTTCCGAAAATTGATTGTAGTTCATGTCTCCGCCTACGTAGTCATCGTACGCGTGCTTGAGGTTGGTGTGATCTTGACGAAACAAACATATGAAATTAGCGTTGTCGCGTACTAACTGTTTTGGAATTTTGGAAAACGTTTGAGCTAGGTAGAAGCAATCCATTCCTTTGTGACGACCTTGCGTGAAAAAGTTGCGAATTTCATTTTGATTTTCCAGGATGGCGTCGTCGAACACAACGACTGAATTTTCACGACAATCGTCGAGTGGTTTTATTTCCGAGGCGAACGTTGCAATGTCCAGACCATCGTACAGTTTCATCAGTTGCTGGTATTTGGATTGCTCCAAACTTTTCGAGAACACGTACAGGTGCCTGTTCTTCCAATCTAACCAATTCGGTGCGAGGAGAAAATTGTCCACGAGCAGTGTCGTTTTCCCACACCCCGAAGGACCTACGATCAGACAGCGGATGCTGTCGGGAAGCAACTCACCGTTCTTTTTCTTCGTTTGACTTTCCGGATCCGGTAGACGCTTCACCACGTTCCACGTACTCACAAGATCACTTCGTTCGCGTCGATCCAACTCTTTTCCGGAAGTCCCAGCCATTTGACAAACAGTTTGTCACCTTTCCTACGCAATACTTTCTCGATGAGGTACGTGTCGGGGTGTTTCGTTTTAGAGAGTTCCTCTTCGTAAAATCTTCCTTTCAAAATCTCGCCGCTACTATCTTTTATTATATACGTGTGTCGGTTTCCGGGTAAAACTCGAACCACCGTAAAGAGTTCCGTGCTCCAATTTTTTGTGAATCCCTTCTCGAAGGTGCGTTTGAATTTGCTGATCCTCACCCGGTCTCCAATTTTGTATTTAGCTTTTTTTGTCGTGGGTGTGTACTTTGGACAGTAAACTGTAGAAATTAAACGCTGCTCGTCAGATTTCGTAACGTCAGCTGGCTTCATGCCTATCGTTCTGTGTACCGTATCATTATAGGTGTCGACGAGTTCCGGCAGGATGTCGACCCATTTGTAATTTCCCCGAAGCGTGAATCGTTTCCACATGTGTGTTTTCAAGGTTCGATTGAATCTTTCCACGATGCTGGCTTTGATGTGACTGAAGGTCGAATAATGTCGAATGCCATGTTTTTGAATAAACTTTTGGAATACGGCGTTGTAAAATTCTTTACCGTTGTCCGTGTGCAGAAACCGAGGTCGTCTGCTGCCGCTTTCGCGAAAAATTAATTTGAATGCTTCCGCGACGCACGATCCCGTTTTCGCCTTCAAAGGTAGAGCCCATGCGAATTTCGAAAATGTGTCTATGACGGTGAGGAGGTACTTGTTGCCCTTGTTCCATTTATGTACGTTTTTCAAATTGCCGCTGCTCATCTCCACGAGGTCGCTTTGCCAGAGGTCGTCGATGCCCTTGGTTACTACAGCCAAACGTTCGTAGTTGCGGCGTGCAGGTTTATGCAATTCTTCGACGATGGCTTGCCTAGACATTTTTTTGTTTAGAGATTACGTTTGAAGAGAAGCACCAGCGTGATGGGATTCAAAGAGGGTGGCACCTCGCTCGTGTTTTGAATGATCAGCTTATCGCCGGCACTCACGTCGAAAACGGTGAGATCTTCGTCTTCGTGTATTTCATATATGTTGCGCGTTTCGTTCCAACGTGCCAGAGGAATGTTTCCTGCTTTCTGGACACCACGATTCGATATTAAGGTCATGGTGGGAACGCTAGCTTTTCTGCCGTGAGACCAGTACGAAAATTCGTTTATCTGAATTGTCCCATCGAGGAGAAACTTGTAGTACGGATGATAAGGATGCAACATGTACAGTTTGTTACCTTCGACGAACGTGGAGATTCTCTGTTGATTGGGAACGCTGTTGATTTCGATGGCTTGCAAGGTGAACAATTTGGCGAATTTAGTGTCGAAGGTGACGAGATTACTGTGAACTTGTCCGAGTTTATTTTCGATGGGCAGCAAATGCTCGATTATGGTATCCGTTACGGTAGAAAACGACGGTTTGATTTTCACTTCCACGTTCAACTGCTTGTAGTTTTCGTTGAGTTCTTGCAACTTGGCACCGAAAGAGGCCAGCGTCGATTCCTGCGTGGATTCCAGCACTCCAACTTGATCTCTGATGTTGACGACGATGTTCTGAAGGTTCTCGACTTGATTCAATTTCGAGCTCTTCTCGGTAAGATCGTTCACGATGCTTCGCATCTCTGTAAACTGCGTGTGAAGGTCGGCGACGCTCTGCGAAGTGGGCAGCGTCGACACCAGCGAACTAATTTCGTCTCGAATCTGTTCCACGTTCGCTGTTTCCGTTTCTAGTCGTTTCAGCATTCGAGATATGTTTCTTTTCAAAGCGTGCAATTCTTTGGAGGTGGGGAGATTGGCCACCCTACTCTCGAGATCGCTCAATGAACTTTTGATGTCGCTCGAATCGGATAGTGCCGTCACCGCCGTTTTCAATTTTTCCAAATCTTCGCTCGAAGGCACGCTCGTCCGTAACGATTCCAAGTCACCCTGTATGTTGTCGAGTACGTGATGAAAATGAGCGAGATTCGTTTCGACGTTCAAATTTTCTAAATATTCGATCTTCTGCTGAACCGTGCTTAACGTGTCTTGAATGCTCGTCAACGCTCTTGCTTCAGCGTGAATATTTTTAATTTCTTCGTTGATCAATTCCAAGGACGCCTGAAGCGTAGCGATGGTGGTTTGAATGTGTTCGAAATCTCGATACGCCTCCAATTGAATTTTTATGTTCGCGACGCTTTTACCGATGACCTGCAGTTCGTCCGACGATGGTAGGTTCGTCATTGTATCTTCCAAAGTCTGCAACTTGGATTTAATTTCTTCCAACGTGCTGGTGAATTCTTCTTGTAATTTGGAAACGACGACGTGCAAGCGTTCTGCGTCTATATCGTTCACGACGGTTTGAAGTTCAGAGAAATTCTTTTCTATTGCGGAAGTTCGTTCTTCGATTTCGAGTTTCAATTTTTCCAAATCTTCATTTTTCGATTGAAATTGCTGTAATTTGGCCAAATCATTTTGAAGCGAATCCACGCTCAACTGTATATTTTGAACGCTGTCGTAAGAAGGTACGTCGACATAATTTTTTATCAGCGTCTTCAGTTCGGAATCGATTTTCAGAATGGGGTCGAGACATTGCGTTTGGAGCGTGGCGATTTCCGACTCTAAACTTTTGTTTAAGGTCTCCTGCAAAGCGATCAAATCGGTCCTCAACTTCTTAACTCGAACGTCCAACATGAGAATCTCTTCTGCATGGTCTACACGCTTGGTGTTGCCGAAAATGTCGTTAGGCATTTTTGGTTAACGGTTATTTATAATAGGATAGACGATTCGTAATTCTACGAAGAGAGGAATAAGTTTGTCGTAATCTCCGAGGAGTTCCACGTACAGGTAATCTCCAGCGGAAACATCGTACGTAATGTTGGAAAGCATCTTGTCGTGCTTGATTCGAAAAATATTCTTGCCGGTAGAAATTTTGATTTCGCCTGCGTTCACCGGATTCACGGTGATTTGAAGTTTCCCGTCGATCGGAATTTCGTAGAAATGTAAATTGTTATTAAAAACATAAAACATCTTGCCCACATCGTCATCCAGTTTCGTCCAAATGCTGTTGAGATGAACAATCAGTAAACCATTGAGTTTAGATAACACGGAAGGTAAGAGGTTATTGAAATTTGGCGGTGCAGTCTCCATATTGATCTGTTTGCGGAAGCCAAAAAGATTCATTGTTCTTGTTAGTTATTTAAGAATACGGTCAAAGTTTTTTTTTATAATAACAGGCAAAGTTTTTTTTTTCCACATGTATGTAATGCGTCACAATACGCGCGCGCGCGCGTGTGTGTGTGTGTGTGTGTGTGTGTGGCACATCGTTCCCCCGAGAGAGGTTTACAAAAGTCACGATATACGGAGTTGGAAAATTACGATATGGCGCATTCGCTCACCACTGTTGCCAGCCGTAGGTCTCTCTCTCTCTTCATCTTACAGCAACGTTGGCATCTCTATTTTTTTTAGTTGCAGGTGGTTTGCCAACACACTCTAGTTAATAATGCTACATATTATACACACACACGCACACACATACTGTGTTGCCATCCACCCATCTCTCTCTCTTTTACGGCAGTGCCGGCTCTCCTTGCCCAGTGTGTGTAGGTTGGCAAAAATTGCTTTATGCACTGTAAGGCAAGCCTCAAGCAAAGTTGCCAGCTCCTTGCTTTAGGTTAGGTTAGACCAAGAAAAAAAAGTTGTAGGTAGGCTGTCGGTTGTTTAACTCTTCCCTCTCTCTCTCTCCTCTCTCTTTTTTTTTGTAAAAAGCTATGGCAAAAGCACCAGTAGGTTGGCAACCTTGCTTTATGCACTGTAAGACAAGCCTCAAGCAAGGTTGCCAGCTCCTTGCTTTAGGTTAGGTTAGACCAAGAAAAAAAAACCTTGGTGATTTTTTTCGAGTAAGGTGTTGGTAACACTGCGAGAAAATGAGGCTTATGCCTTACAAGAGCAAACCATTAAGAAGCCTCAAGCAAGGTTGCCAGCTCCTTGCTTTAGGTTAGGTTAGACCAAAAAAAACCTTGGTGATTTTTTTTCGAGTGAGGAGTTGGCAACACTGCGAGAAAATGGGGCTCATGCCTTACAAGAGAAATCCATTAAGGCGAGCCCCACCGAGCCCCATTTTCGGTTTGTGAACCGGGCTTCTTCTACTACTTTGATTGATTGATTTCATGTTTTAAGGAGGACGTTTACCCACTGTACCCCTTCGAAAATTACGTCGATTTTTTTTAATCGACAGATTTTAATGCTTTACGTAATGTAAAAGTCGTTCCAGCGTTAGGAAAGCACAAATAACGGAGATATTTGATCCCGAAGAATGGCCCACGTAAGTTAAAACCTGCAATTGCGGAGAATTTTCGAAGGTTTTTTGATACTATAAACTGTCTGTATGTACACTAAAATAGCGAAAGAACACGTCGAAAATAACTATCAGTACCAAACCTAACAATCCTAACCTAACTACGTAAAATTGTAGCTGCTGTTGTGGAAAGTCGTTTGGGTGCTATATTCACTTGCGCTAAGCCTTCGGGCTTCTGCTTCTCAGTAAAGTAACATGCGCTAAGGAAACAGACGTACTTTACTTCGCAATAACATATTTAACGAGAGCTAAAATTAACTGAAAACGTTCATGAACAACAAAATCTTAATAAACCATGCAAGATATTTCACTTTCTCCAAGGGGTACAGAGGGTCAAGGGTACAGTTTTAAGTCCACTTTATGTACAGTAAGGCTAATCGGGACGGGACCTACAGTTTAAGGAGGGATCCGAACCACGTGTGCAGGCCCGTAGCCAGAATTCTACTTCGGGGGGGGGGGGGCTCATCACTTATCAGCACGGGCGTCGCCAGAAATATTTGTACAGGGGGTCAGGCCATAGATGAAACTTGATTAGTGATACTTTACAATAATAACTATTACAAGTTATTAAAAATATATCAATTTCAATCCAAATGTATTGTTATTATCACATAAATGGACTTTGCTACTCAATCTACCGTATCAGTGAATATCTAACACAATTGTTGTCCATTATTTTTCTTATATTTTGTACAGTTAGTGTACTTAATATCATAGTTCTTGTATTTTGTTATAAACTTTTACACAATAGTTAAAAAAAAGGCTTCAACAGTTAGTGGTAAATGTTACTCATAAAATTTATATTCTGTGACCTCTCACAAAGAAAACTATAACTTTTGGAAGCTGTGGATCCATTTATTCTTTGGATTAAATGGTAGAATATAAAACTATAAGCTGGTTACTCTATTATACACTAAACCTTTTCCGGTGTAATGCAGTTTTTCTAATGTGGTTATAGCTTTATTTCTGTTCTTAACAATAAAAATAACATTTAAATTAGATATTTGTAGGTGGGGCTTCAGTCCCCTTAGCCCTCCCCCTGGCTACGTGCCTGACTGTGTGCCTCCACCGGATTTTAATGCAGTTGATACATAACGTGAATAGCGATGCGGGTACTACTGCTCCGATTTCTTTCATAGATGTATCGAGCACGTGATAATGGATACCTGAATATTCGCTTATTTTCGCAGCACTAGCAATAACACAATCGCTACATACCTTTTCTAATTTTCCGTTCAGCTCTCTATCCACACGCGCCGTCCACTGGAACCCACCAGTTTAAGTGGGTTGGTCGAATCTGCTTGTACGCATCTCACACGTGCACATTGGTCTGCAGACAGGCAAGCAGGCATGTAACTCAGCAACAGGAAGACAGGCTTGTAGAAAGACTTGTCGCCGATACTGTCAACGTTTTCGAGGTGTACGAAGCACTGAAATCACGGGTTGACTTCCTCGTGGTGAACAATGTGCCGTAGAACCAACGTGGATTAATTTAAATAAATAATTTATAATATAATGTACATAACGATCTTGTAGATATCAGAATCACTTTTAATCTCGTAATCACTTAATGGTGTTTATCAGGATCTAAGAAAGGAATTGATTGATTGATTGATTTTAGTTTATTTTACTTCGCTTTTATGCCACTTTTGGCTAATTGCGAAGATGGGGATGAGTGGTGATATGATGAATGGACACTAGGGTGGAACGAAAAACAATATTTTTTTAAAAAAAAATTCTAATAGTGCGGAAAAGTTGCCTTTTGATGTAAAAACGACAAAAATAGAATTTGATGGTAATCGGAGCTAGTACGATGAAGTTTCATAAATTTGAATTTTTTTGCTCTATTTCAACCTTTTCCTCTAGTTTATTTGCGCTATAAAAGCCCAAATCAAAAAGTTCGTACTTTTTATGCTTTTTTTATTAATAGAACAAACGTTTTGGGGGGTTTTAAATTTATGGTGAGGATAACAAAAATAAATTATTAAAATATTAAATTTAACCCCCCCCCTAAAACGTTTGTTCTATTAATAAAAAGGCATAAAAAGTACGAACTTTTTGATTTGGGCTTTTATAGCGCAAATAAACTAGAGAAAAAGGTTGAAATAGAGAGAAAAAATCAAATTTATGAAACTTTATCGTACTTGCGGCACCTACAAGACATGCTCCGATCACCATCAAATTTTATTTTTGTCGTTTTTACATCAAAAGGCAACTTTTCAGCACCATTAGAATTCTTTTTAAAACTTTTTTTTTTCATTTCACCCTAATGGACACTCACAAACATCCATGCCCAGGCAGGGATTCGAAACCGGGACCCCTGGCGTCGTAGCGCGATGTGCTAACCACTCCTCCACGGGGGGCGGCTAAGAAAGGAAGGAAAATAAACTAAATATATGTACTGATAGTATGAAGCTCATACAAAATGAAATGTAATATGTAACTGTAAACACACTTAAATTTCTCTAGATTTAAAATTAAATAATTTTTATTGGGAAAAATAGCAAACATTTTGTGTAGAAAAATATAACAAAATACTAATCATGTTAAACCATAAATAGTGTCTATAAACATAAATAAACATGACAGCAGATGTTTTGCAAACTATCATTAAAAAATTGTCAAAATTCAGCTACAAAGTCTATAACAAATATTTTAAGTTACAATTGTAGAGTACATCCAGAGTGTTTTATTTTCACTGAAATAAAAGTTACTGAAATTTATTATAGTAATATTAAGAGCCGTTATTTTGAAATTCGAACAAAAAAGGGATATTTGGATAGTTGTATTTTTTGATTGGCTTCATTTTTTTATATGTTGAAATAGGTTATGAGAAATGAATATTGTGCAATTTTGAGACCATGAAAATTTTTTCCCTCCCCTGTAGAAAATATCAAAGTTCAAGGTCAGACCGCCCATTTTCATGGAAACCATTTTTCATGGAAAGTGAAACATGGGTAAGTACGGAGTGCTGTATCTTTGGAAAGCAAAAACACCCCAAACTTTTGTTTTGATATACTGTTAATATAAGTATTTTTGCTTATATACATTCAATTGTTTTGATGGGACATTGTTGCTTTCCATTGTTATGTGGCAACAAAGATGGTCCAAAATGCAGTTTTTTTTTGTTTTCGGCCCTTAATATATTGGTTAAGCAACACTACCCTAAAGATTTGTTAACTGGGCATTGAAGCTCAATATTAGGACAAGCTACCTGATATAGCACATTACTTGGATATTGATGCTGTTAGCAGATATAACCCTTTGAATACTCAAAAATTGCGAAATCCACAACTTTAGAATTAGATTTATCTCAAAACAGCATCAAGCCAAAAATAAACTAAGTATGCCATCTTGTAGCTGAATATATGTACTAACACACGGAAATGAAAAAACGTTGGGGCCTCGTCCCATTTTCGAGAAAAAAGTAATTAAAATGTTAAGAAATGTCAATGTAAATTATTACACTTCCTCCCCTATCAAAAAGTGGAACAGCCCATTCTCCTACTTTTCTTTGTTCCAAATGGAACAGCACATGTCTTGAAAAGTTGTGGGACAATTTCCGTTTTTCTTTCTTTGATAGATAGCGTAGTGGTAACGTCGCATCCTTGTAATCAACGGGTGCCGGGTTTGATGCAAGGGTGAGGCACAAGTTGTTCGGATTCCACTTTAAACTGCAAGTCCCCAGTCCCGATTAGCCTTCCTGTGCATAAATTGGGCTTAAAAACAATGCTCTAATAAGCTCTATATACAGTGGCGTGCCAAAGACTTTAAAAAGGGATGGGGACCTATACAGTTTCTTAGTAGGCAGTCATCTTTTGCCATGTTTTCCTGCCCAAAGGGGGGGGGTTATTATCCGCACCACCCCCCGCACCCCTTTAGGCATGCCACTCTATATTGCGAGAAGAAAACTTAACTTTCTTGTAAAAGTCTGTACACGTAGCACTATGCTGTGTGTGCGAGGTTCCCAAAATAAACCGATTTCAATTCAGGTATGTCTAAGAGCGGATCTTCGTGGTGGAGTGGTTACCACAGCACGCCACGACGGCAAGGGAACCCGCGTTCGAATCCTGGTCTGGGAATGATTGTTTTTTGTGAGTGTCGCTTCATCAATTTCATATCATCACTCACCCTCATTGCCGCGATTAGTCAAAAGTGACAGAAAAACGACGTAAAAATAACCCAATCTCATTCTCAAATACAGTAGGGCCAGGAAGAGCAGGCTTAGGATATTTCCATCATCTTTAATATTGTTACTGCAAATAACCAACGTGCTTTTTTATGATCATGGCATTTTTTAAAATAAATTTTAGAATATCAGACACCAATTTATATTCTCGGGTGATTCACCTTGCAAGCATAATGGGGTATTCCAGATGTAGGTATATTTACATATAATTTTGTATTTGCTTTAATCAAACTGTTCAAATATTTTACTGGGCCGCGTACTAGAAAAATCCTTTCTAAGAAAACATACAAGTATGGTGCCAAAAAATATACAAAAAAATGTTAAGCCTTTAAAAAAATCGATTTAAATTTAAAAAATCCTATTAAAAAATCATCAAAATGACTTTTTTAAAAAAAAAGAATCATGATTTTTACCCACCCTGGATAGAACTACATGCTAAAGTCCCACATCACGACGAACGATGCAATGCATTTGCGCCAAAATCGCGTGTTTTGCGCCAATGAACAAATTGTAAATATTAGTGCCACAGTATCTTTTGCGCCAAGAATGTTTTCCGCCACTCTTGAATGTCTAGCCGAGCTAAGAATTGTATAGGTTGGCAATCCTGTCTCTCAAGGGCAAGGACTGATCGTGGCTTTCGTCTACCTCCCTGTGTTTCACCTCAACGTTACACGTTTCATTACACCGGAGTCCGGTCGACCATGGAACTTCTCGCAGAGGCATCGAATAGAGGTAAGGATCTAATAAGTAAGGACAATTATAAATTCAGGAAAGCTTACGCATATTCAGATGGACGTGTTCGGTGGCGTTGCACAAACAAGTCGTGTACAGCAATAATAATTACGAACAGTGACATGATAGTTGAAAGTGAGAAGATAATTCATAATCACGATAGCAATGAACGCAGTTTAATACTTCAACAAATTCGTGGTTCATGTAAACGGAAGGCGTCAAGTGCATTACATGAACAACCCTCAAGCATTGTGTACGCGGCCATCTCGGTGACAGTCCGCAGCCTGTTTAAGTGGGACGAAAATCATGCTTGCCAACCTAAGTCATTGAATTACGATTTTCTGTAGTGGCGCAAAACCATGTACGGAAAGATAAGGATCCGGTAATTATTGGCGCAAAACCAAACCATTTTCCAGAGTGATTGGCGCAAAGCCGTGCACCCCGACTGGTGATGTACGACGTCCATTGAGGGGGGGGGGGATGAGAGAAGACTGTCCTGTGGTCGCTGCTCGAGAAGGTATCCATTAAAAAATAATCTAGAAATCCATAAATCTCCAATATCTCTAAAACAGCTTCAGATATCGCAAAATTAAACAAATTTTTCAAAAGTTGTAGTAACGATATACCTATATACTAACTTTGGTAACCCTATCACCAACTTGCCCTCTCCAAAACCTGACCCCTGAACAGGTAGTCACAGAGATCTCAGACTTATGGCGTTCTAATAGGCGTAATATACTCTACAAAACTATATAAATTGTTATCCCTGTTCAGGGAACAAGTTTTTGTACCAAGATATTGTAATTTCCATTTTGTTTATATTTAAATATTCATATATTTTTTGATGCAGCTTCTGTATTGCAGAGTTGTCATAGTATCACTTAGGCTAGGATTAAAACTACTGGTAACTAACATACCTTACAAGTAAAGAGCAATTTTACATTTTTAAAAGTATGAGTTGTGAGTATTTGAAAGATATATTTTATTTTCGAGTTTACACAACAAGAAAATTACAAAACCTTCTGAATGTGTAATAATAGTATTTATTGATTGCCATTTGCCATGCACTGAATATTTTCATCTACATTACAAAATCAAATCTTTAGCAACAAGTGAAATATTAATTTTATTAATATAAAATAGAGCACCCAATGAAGTTATTATTAAACTTCATATTTGTAATTTGAGATCATCTGTAGAACTTCCATTTTCTCAACAATATGTCAAGTTAACAACGGGCTTTGCATGTTCACCTATGCCTTCAGAAGCATCTGGTGACACGTAAGCAATACATTCTTGTGTAGACATACCAAGACATACGTACGTGACCTGTGTGGAATCGTCTCTGCTGGTGCTACCGCAACCCGGATCTGTTGCCTTTGAAGAAACGGAGGGAGAGAGAGAGAGAAAAAATGGAGAAAGAGATACTCACTCTATTTCTCTCTCTCTCTCTCTCTCCTTTTCTTTCTTCTCTCTCTCTCCTTTTCTTTATCTCTCTCTCTCCTTTTCTTTATCTCTCTCTCTAAAAAGAGAAGAGGAGAGAGAGAAAGAGGGAGAGAGAAACAGAGAGAGAGAGATATTCCTTTTTCTCTTTCTTTTTTCCTCTCTCCTCTTTCACAGAGAGAGAGCGAGAGAAAGAGAAGAAAAAGATAAAAACTCTCTCTCTCTCTCTCTCCTCCTCTCCTCTTTTCTCTCTCTGTTCTTCTTCCTCTCTCTCTCTCCCCCTCTCCAAGAAAATAAAGAGAGAGAGAGAGAGAGGGTCTCCTCTTTCTCTTCTCCTTTCTCTCAGAGGGGGGAAGAGAGAGAGAGGAAGAGAGAGAGAGGGAGAGAAAGAGGAGAGAGAGAGAGAGAAGAAACACTGTGGCTCTGTCCGAAAGGTACAAAGTACAGACTTGAAATATGGTCTTGGCGTAAGTGACGTCACCTAGTACAGTTCGCAAGCGCCAAGGACAGAAGGAAGCAAGTGCACAGCTCGCAGTGCAGATGGTTTGGTGACTAGGTCACGTGGTTTCCGCACTCGTTGTTCATTTGTTTAAAATCACGGAGGTAGAAAGCCAGCGAGCGACACAGATAGATATACGTTATGGACCAGCAAGTTGTTGGTAATAGTTCTTCTAATGTGTGGAAATGTATGTGTACGAACATTTGAAAATGCAACGTGATTTCTATGGTGAAAAATAAGTGTTTAAAACGCGAGGAAAACAAGGAGTACTCAGTTTTATCTACTGATCGTATTTGGCGCTGCAGTCGAAGGGCAATTCGAAAGACTTTTACTTCCAGTCCACGACTTAGACCGCACTCCAAGACCATACTCGGAGGATTCTCGCTTCAAGTACACTGTTGCACCTGTCGGACACGGCCTGTAGACGTCGACGTTGCCAGGTAAAACAGAGGTAGCGAAAAATCATGCGAAGCCAGGCCGGCTCGGTAGCTCAGTGGTTAGAGAACGGTATACCAAAAAAACAGGTCCGAATCCTGGTCGAGCCTGCATTTTTCGATGAAAAATCTACATAGCGCATCTCCTCTGTGTGCCTAACTTAAAGACATTGATACATTGTGCTGTAAATTATTATACTTGTAATACATCGTTACCCGCTTCCCAAATTATAAAGACAGACCTAGACACACTGCGTACATGGACGGAATCTGCTATCAGATTGTAGGCAACAAATTGGCTTGTCTTGTCGCATCGTGTTGCGTCGCGTCGTGTTGGATCCGGTGTGCGGCTGGCCTTAATGAAAATTGGCATTTATCACAATTGCAACACAATCCGTTTCTTGCTAGTGAAGAAAAACAAACGAATGGGAGTAAGACCTTACAAGAACCTTCTCAGGTTAAAGAACCTGTATCATTGGCAGAAATCGAACCCACTATTCCTCTATGCCATCGGGGAGACCTTTGAAGATGAGAGTTCAGATAAATAACTCTCAATGGAGTTCAGTCTAATAACTTGAAGATGAGAGCTTAGTTAAAATAACTCTTAATGAAGTTGTCTAGTTCCTTCAAGATGAGTTAAATGACTATCAATGAAGTTCAGTTCCTTCAAGATGAGTTAAATGACTCTCAATGAAGTTCAGTTCCTTCAAGATGAGTTAAATGACTCTCAATGAAGTTCCTTCAAGATGAGTCAAATGACTCTCAATGATGTTCAGTTCCTTCAAGATGAGTTCAATGACTCTCAATGCAGTTCAGTTCCTTCAAGATGAGTTTAATGACTCTCAATGAAGTTCAGTTCCTTCAAGATGAGTCAAATGACTCTCAATGATGTTCAATTCCTTCAAGATGAGTCAAATGACTCTCAATGAAGTTCAGTTCCTTCAAGATGAGTTAAATGACTCTCAATGAAGTTCAGAACCTTCTCAGGTTAAAGAACCTCTATTATTGGCAAAAATCGAACCCACTATTCCTTAGTACTGGGTATTGTCAAATAAGATTGTATTTTTTCGTTAGAGAAATGAGCGTGTTCAATGTAAGCTACCACTACTGTGATAAGCATGGGTGACCTGCTTCATATCCCCAATAGGAGAAATTGAAGGTGCTACGTTTGTTGATCGCTGTTATCATGTTTACAAGTCCTCCTCAGCTGGGCAAAAGATAGTGCGTTTCTGGTCAGAGGAGGGGGAAGGGGATTGGTCTACAGGTTGAAGCGCTGCATCCTCTGAGTCCCGTAGCATACCCAGTAGACCAGGTTGAAGGCAACATAGGCGCCCGGGAACAGGAACAGGCAGAGCTGATCCAGATAATCTGGGCCGCTTTTCAATCTCTGCCACATCCGGAAAAGATTCTTCAGTCTCATCCGTTTGGCCTTCCGGCGGTTCTCAAGATGTTCCACGGGCACCTCTCCATCAAGGTCTTCATCATTCTGCAGCTGCAAAGAAAAAGCCAAATTTAAACCCGCTCATCTAACGGGTACATGGTGTTCAAAGTATTTTTGAACCAAGTACACATGGAGCCTAAAGGTTTACAGTAACTAGTGGAATTATCCCATGACATCTGCCATGCAATTAAATCCGACAACGGCACTGGATATTACACTCACTCTGTATGTACATATGTATATTTCCCCGTCTTACTCATGAGGTACTAGCGTATTCTGAAAATATCACGTGGGGGAGTACAGAGAAAGAGGGAGAACAGAACGGAGCGAAGAGAGGGAGAGAGAGAGATAGAGAGAGAGAGAGAAACGTTATCCTCTCTGTCTTTCATCTTTCATTCTCTCTCTTTCTCTCTCTACACACAGAGTGAGAGTGATATATATTACATATATACGAGGTACATTCCGAAAGTAAGTTTCGTCATTTTTTTCACAGGGAAGCTGTATTACAAAGAGAGAAAACACATTTTCCATAACAAAAGACAATCTTTCTTGAATACACGACGGGAGGAGCGAGAGCAGTGGAGCGATGGCGCATGCGCAGAGTACCAAAGAATAGCGATAAGAAGCAGACCGACGTGCCCGAGCTCATTCGAGTGCAAACCAGTATGGCAGAAAGACGTGTGCTGGAAACGTGGTCACAAATGGAAGCGCGGCACGCTATTGCCACACACTAAGCAAACTGAAGTCCGCCATTCGACGCAAGAGACCGGGGCTCTTGGATCGAGGGGTTTTGTTCTTGGACGACAATGCAAGACCCCACACAGCAAGGGTCACTGCAGAACACATTCGTCGTCTCGGATGGGAGAGATTGAATCACTCGGCCTACAGCCCCGATCTTGCCCCATCAGACTTCCACCTTTTTCGAGCACTATCGGGACGTCACTTCGGAAGCAATGAAGACGTGCGACACGCTGTCAAGAACTTCCTTAAATCGCTGGGCACCGACTTCTTGAAATTGATTTCACGGTACGACAAATGTATCAATCTTGGTGGCGACTATGTGGAAAAATAACCAACAGATTGTATTTTGTTATGACATTGTATTCTTCTGTTTGTAATAAAGCTTCCCTGTGGAAAAAAAATGACGAAACTTACTTTCGGAACGTGCCTCGTGCATACATGTGTGCGCACGCATGCAACTTGTGTTTTCTCAATAATGACCTTGCAACGAAACATATTCTGAGTGTTTGGGGTGTTGGCCCAGAAAATTACAAGCAAAAACCTTACTTGTTTCCTGTTTCACTCAGTTCTCTCACGATTAAAGTGAAGTTTACTATCAATGAAGTTCAGTTCCTTGAAGACGACAGTTAAATTAAATAACTCTCAATGAAGTTGTCTAGCTTCTTGAAGATGAGAGTTCAGTTAAGCAATGGAGTTCGGTATATTTATTTGAAGATGAGAGTTCAGTTAAAAAACAAAGTTCTGTATAGTTCTTTCAAAATGAGAGTTAAGTTAAATCACTTTCAATGAAGTTCGGTATAGTTTCTTCAAGATGAGAGTTCAGTTAAACAATGACGTTCGGTTTTATTTCCTTGAAGATGAGAATTAAGTAACTTTCAATGAAGTTCAGTTCCTTGAAGATGAGAATTAAGTAACTTTCAATGAGGTTCAGTTCCTTGAAAATGAGAATTAAGTAACTTTCAATGAGGTTCAGTTCCTTGAAGATGAGAATTAAGTAACTTTCAATGAAGTTCAGTTCCTTGAAGATGAGAATTAAGTAACTTTCAATGAGGTTCAGTTTCTAGAAGATGATGATTAAATAACTAAATAAAGTTTAGTTTCTTCAAGATGAGCGTTAAGTCACTCTCAATTAGGTTCAGTTCAGTTACTTGTTACTTGAAGATGAGAATTAAATAACTTAAAAGTTAATAACTTAAGTACTGACATTATATATATGGAAATTTAATAGTGGCAACACTGCTTTACATAAACCATGAAATGGAACCGGTGCTTCACACTTATACCACATGTTAGTTTGATACCTAACCTACCTCCCAGTAAATGGACTCTTCCTTCCAACACTAGGCGCATGCGCAGTGATGAGAGGAATAGAGTATCATTGAAGTTGGCGGTCTAAAGTTGTGTAGTCAGACTCAGAACCCCACTAAGGTTCTTGTGAATCTCGCCCTGCCTCCAGGACAGACCGTCAATGCGCAGTATTACTGTTCATTTTTGGAACATAACCTGCGACTTGAAGAGGGGACACTTTCCGCGGAATCCTCCCGTCATTTTGCAGGGCAATGCTCGGGCGCACGTAGCGCAACCCTACCATCCCCCTTACTTCCCAGACTTAAGCCCTTGTGACTTTTATTTGATCCCTAAGATGGTGGAACAACTTCATGGCATTCGCTTCCAAACTGTTCAAAAGATTCTTCAGGCAACAGATCGCTCCATTGAAACCATAAACAGAACAGGCACTGCTACAGAAATACTGCGACTTCCACATCGTTGACAACTGTTGTACAGTGTCTCTCAAAAGTTTTAGGACAACGACATTTTAAACTAGGCAACCCAATTTACACAAGCCGTTGGTGGGTTGCGTGCAGAGTTAGGCTCAATTTCAGGGTTGCCACATGCACAATAGATATTTATAAAATACGCGAAAGAAATATAAACAAGTATTATTGTATAAAATTATTAAAAATATCACTATTATATCGCAAATGACAAAATTCTTTCTGAAAGAAAAAAAATAGGTTTTCTAGTATTTCATCGCTGATGAGTCTACAGTAAGGAAAGGAGGTGAGAGGAAACGAAAGGTTACAAAGGAGAGGAGAAAGAGAAAGCGAAAGGAGAAGAGGAAAGTAGAGGAGAGAAGAAAGAGAGGATAGACGAGGAGAAGAGATGTAGTGAGGAGAATGTAAAAAGATTCGAGGAGAGATGAGGAAAAAAGAACAAAGAAGAGAAAAGAGGAGGAAAACGAGACGAGAGGAGAGGAGGAGACGAGAAGAGGGAAGTGGAGAGTAGGGTAAAGGAGAAACAAGGAGAAGAACGAAAAAAGATAGAATAGTGCAGTGGAGTCGGAAATCTAAGACGGGAAAGTAGATAAGAGGAGTGGAGAAGAGTGGGATGGAGATAAGATGCGAGAAAAGTAGGGAAGGCGATATGAGATAAAAGCATAACAGAAAGAGGGGAGAGAAGAAGGAGAAGGAACTGGAGAGAAGAGGTAGTTGCAGAAAATATCCTCTGAGCGTCAAGAATGGATGCATTGGTCAAATTATCGACATGAAACATTCAATAACATTTTGAAATGTATTGGAGAATATATTAGATCGGTGCGAAATGCCTTTTGGCTGAGTTCAGAGCAAGTTAAAATTTTCCATGTAAGATCTTTGATTTTACCTGCGATTACACCACTAAAAAAATGAACGTAATTTTTAATAATTATTCAATTTTTCTCCACTTCTCGGTTCGTTGAAATGGAGATTTTGTAATTCAATATTTCCCCTCCCCCAATCGTTAATTCCAAACGGAATTATTCCGTTTCACACGGCGTGGACAATGAACACAATGGGATATGTCTAAAACTTACGAAAATTTTCTGCCACCGGAAGTGTTTGAACCTACGACCGTCAGATTGACAATCCTAAACGGTAGCCACTACCCTACAAGCTTTCGCTCTTTAAGCCAACTAGAAGGAGTTGACCAATGAGAAATGTAGATGTAACTCTTATGCATGTAACGTGCAAACAAGTATTGTTTGTAACAAAGAAAACGAAGGTAGTACGACTCGGCGAAAACATTTAATGGAGGATTGCACATGGTGAGAACTTTTCATGCGATATTTGCGGAGGTATCCTTGCATTGAACCCGAGTGGGAAAAGGGGTAAAATTAGCATGTCCTGAATTGCCACCCATATAAATAGTTATTTCATTAATATTTGTCAATGTCTTGGAAGCAGTACACAATTATCGTTAGAGTATCATAATTCACGATCTTATATATAAAAATATCCCGTTGAACGTGTGTCAATTCATTTATTTGTTTATTTTTTTTTATAAATTCCATATGCAGAACAATGTAGCCACTATATACTGCTATTATAAATAATGTTACCATGCTCATGTTTAATGGAATGGATATTTTTTAAGGAACATCTAGTATGGAGGATCGAACGTGGGACCACAATGTAATTTTATAACGGTTTCATGAAAATCTACGAAATAGTTCCTTATAACTTGGAATATGGTGAATAGATATGAAATGTCTTAAAATTAATTTTCGACCACTAGATTTTGGCAAGGGAATTATGTGTGATCCGTTTCCAGTCATTCATTGCTTAAAGAAACGTTTTAAAACTATGTGGAATTTTCATTCTGGGATAAGTGTCTTTACTTGCTACATGTATGCGAACTACACTCTGTCCCACTTATCTCTGGAGCAGGTGAACGAAGACAAGTATCTCTCCAGTTTAGAGAGTTCTGCAACATCAAGTGAGGAGCTGAAGTGAGGAGCTTGCCTTAATGGATTTCTCTCGTAAGGCATGATCTTCACTTGATGGCGCAGTGTTGCTAGCTGCTTACTCGAAAAAATCACTAAGGTTTTTGGGGTAACCTAACCTAAAGCAAGGAGCTGGCAACCTTTTTCTCGCAGTGTTGTCAGCTCCTCACTCGAAAAAATCACCAAGGTTTTTGGTTTAACCTAACCTAAAACAAGAAACTAACAACTTTTTTCTCGCAGTGTTGCCAACACTACACCCGAAAGTAAAGCTCGGTGGGGCTTGCTTTAATGGTTTGCTCTTGTAAGGCATAAACCCCCCCCCTATTTTCGGACACAGTATTACCAACATCTTACTCAAAAAAAATCACCAAGGTTTTTGGTCTAACGTAACCTAAAGCAAGGAGCTGGCAACCGTGCTTGAGGCTTGTTTTACAGTGCATAAAGCAAGGTTGCCAACCTACTGGTACTTTTGCCATGGCTTTTTACAAAAAAAAAAAAAAAAAAGAGAGAGAAGAGAGAGAGAGGGAAGAGTTAAACAGTCGACAGCCTACCTAGAGCTTTTTTTTGTCTAACCTAGCCTAAAGCAAGGAGCTGGCAACTTTGCTTGAGGTTTGCTTTACAGTGCATAAAGCAATTTTTGCCAACCTACATATACTAAACAAGGAGAGCCGGCACTGCCGTAAAAGAGAGAGAGAGATGGATGGGTGGGAACACTGCACGGGTTCAACGTTATTAAGTAAAAATCGCCTTAATGGTTTTTTCTTGTAAGGCATGATTTCTATTTTCTCGCAGTGTTACCAACTCCTACCTACACCTTTTTTTTTTACTTGGCAAGGGCTAGGGAGAGAGAAAAACCTATAGCTGGGAACAGTAACGAGCGAATGCGCCATATCGTAATTTTCCAACTCCGTATATCGCGACCTTTGTAAACCTTTCTCGGGGGAACGATGTGCCACACACACACACACACACACACACACGCGCACACGCGCGCGCGCGCGTATTGTGACGCAAACAAACAAACAAAATAATAATTGTTGTTTTTTAGGATGCCTGGCCCCTATAACCTCGCCAGGGTGCGTGGTGCCCAACCAAAAATGTAAAAGGTTCTAACGGCTGCGGTTCTAGATAACCACACCTCTGTAGGGTTTCACGTGTTTTTTTTTTCCCCCAAACTTCCATGAAACCCTACAGAGGACCTCCGTAATGCATGCAACGTGTACTAACGACTCTAGTGTTATTTGATGTTGTGATATTTTTGGATATAGAGTTTTATTGTGTGATAGATAAAAATAATTATGTTTATTATAATATTTTCTTGATGAAGATGGAGAATATGTGTGTGTTACAAATAAAGTTGCATGCTTTTTTTCTAGTGTGTGTGTATGTGTTTTTTGATGTTTCGGCAGCATCTGAAACGATAAAAAAAGAAATTTTATTGTTAATTTTCACGTGTAAAATACAACAACAAATTTTTTTGTGCAAATTTTCTGATTGTCTCGTGCTATAGTGCAAAAAAGATATTGTAACTGATAACTAATGAAATTGACATTTGTAACTGATCTGAACTAGTGAAATTCGTATTGTGCCATTGTAACTGATTGTGCTAGTGCAGAAAATTTCTTATTGTGCAAGAAAAGATGTTAAAAAAACTTGTTAAAACTGCTCTGTGACCCTCTCGTTCTTCACGTCGTAGGCGAAGGACTTCTCTGCAATCAGGATGACACTGCATAGGGTATCCTCGGGCAAGGCATCGTGGAACTCGCAGACGACCTTGATGTTGGTTCGATCGTTGACCACAACCTTCTTTCTCTTAGATGTGTTGATGACGGTCATGGGTCTCCGTGCTTTGAACTCGCTGGGCGTGTAGTACATGTCCACGCTTCCCTCGGTCACGCGTTTGTAAGCCGAGAACGCTTCGTAAAGTTTGAGGTAATCGTTTTTGGTCACGTCGAGGTTGTAATTCTCGCGCGGGAACACTTCGTTGCGTCCATTCTTCAGATAAACGTTCTTGATCTTGCAGTCGTCGAACTTGCTGGAATCTTTTTCCTGATTCTTGTCCCTCCCGGTCTGAAAGAGCACTACGACGAAATCTGGCATGTCGAACTGTATGTTGTTGAACTGCGTCGTCACGTCGAATTCCATGTGACTTCCCGACGCTATTTTCTGCACGCACTGGTAACCGTGAAAGTGAATCGGCACCTGCGGATTTTTCAAGATCTCTGCTTTGTACTTGAGGGCGTAGTTCGTTTCGTATTCCACCACAGGCATTCTCAATTCCATGCTCCGGATGACGCATTTCGCTGCTTCGGGTAATGTGTTGGCTATCGGCGTACCGTCGGCGTTCAAGTTGGTGTATCGCATCAGTGCGTCGTTGTCGTTGGCCGCTCTTCGAAACGTGACCCTCAGTCCTCCCTTCCACATGATCTCCTTGTAGTCCGAGAAGAAACCCGGCAGCAGACGCATGGGAAAGAGCACCGTGTGACTTTTCGTCGATATTTTGGTCCCGGCTTCGAATCCCCCGGCCTGGTAGTACGCTGCGTCCGTTTTGGATAATTTCAACGTTCCCACTGCCGTCGACGTGATGCCTGGATAATCTATTCTGTCGATGACGGTGTTGTGTTTCCTCACCTCCACCTGCGAGAACAGGTGAGGCACGAAGTTGTCCACGAGTATCAAGTTTGCTGCTGCGGGAAACGCGTCTCCGCTTTCCTTCTTCACCACATCGAATTGAAGGTAAAGGTCCGCTCTGTGAGGATGAATGAACCCGTCGCCTACGTCCACGTCGTATTCGATCTCCCTGTTCGCTTCGTTCAGATTGGCGAACGTGCGACGGTTGGGAGGGAAAGATTGCAATTCGTAACTTTCGATTTGCTCCATTTTACATGTATGGTTATTTATTATACGTTGATCTCCACGATGGCCGTCGTAGTGGCACCTGCGAAATCCACCACCTCTCCTTTCTCGTTCGTCACCACCAACTCTATGTCGTCTATGCGGTTGCGACATACTGGAAAATAGATCGGCGAAGAGGGCGTGTAGATGATCGGTTCCATGAACTCGGAACTTGGTTTGAACGTGGCTATGATTCCCGTCTGCTTGTGACTTCCTAACAATCCGTCCGAGGATTTCGTGATCATGCCTTCTGCCACGTTGCAGTGTACGTTCAGAGTCTCTATGGCCAAGAATTTAGGAATGTTGGTTGCCACGTGCTTGATGCCAGCTTCGAGTTTTGTGTTGTTCTCGAAACCTAAAAGTTCTCCCATGGTGCCCAGGTCCACGGTCTCCGTCGCGGATAGGATTTCCACTCTGTGCGTGACCGAATTTTGAGAAAGGTATGTACCCTTCGGTAATTGAGCTTGCAAAGTGGAAAGATTGTATTGTCCTGGCGTGACGACGATGTGTTCGCTTCCGACGCTAATTTTGTTGTTGTGATGCGTAACATTGGGTATGAGGTACATGCTGTAGAATGCACGCAGAGCCATGGATTTAGGATAGACGATGTCGTCGTGCAGCGTGAGTTTCAAGATTGAAGATTCGCTCGTGAGATGGAACACGCCCATCCTAGTGATGCTGTTTGAGGTTCCACAATGCTTTCTGGAAATCCTCGATCGTAGGGTTATTTATTTTAGAGAGAAACGCGAGCACGGAGAGGCAGAGATGACCGCAGTTCACGTCTCCGAAATTTTGAATGCGTTCGTCGTTGTAGTATATGGAGGTTTTGTTTGTTTTCAGATAATGAACTAAATTTGTAGGTGGAACACCTCCGAAAGAATCGAAAACGAATGCTTTATCATTGTTTTTATAATAACATATCCAATGCGTGCCTGGATTTTCTTGACCGTCCAAGTTGACTACTCCGCATTCTTTTCTTTTGACGCTTGAAGGTAACGAGTCGGACATGAAAACTCCTCTGAAGTGTTTGATTTGTAACGGTTCGATCAGAGATTCAATGTCTCGGTTGGTGAGTGCTTCTGTTTCTTTTTTTTAAACTTTTTCATCACGCCCTTCCCCTTCTTCTCCATGGCCAGGTTGTGACGTTTCTGTTCTTCCAATTCCGCCTTGTTCTTCTTCGAGTCGATGACGGTTTTCGCGATGGCGGCACTTCCGCCGGCCAAACTTCCAACGGCCCCCAATGCTGCCAGGATGGCCGGGATGCTGAATATGAAACCTCCGATCTTTTGCTGTTTCCGCGAACGCTGCAATCTTTTCAATTGAGGTGTGCTGAGCAGCAATTTCATTCCGTGTCCTTTCGACAAGCAAGAACGTTTCTTCTCGCGTTGTTTCTTGGTGAGTAACCCATCGAGGGTACCTAGATTTTTAAGATTGGAGTATGGTATCTGGTACACGACACCCTTGGGCTTCATGTTGATGCTCTATGTGTTATTTTCACGGTATGTTATTTATATATATATTCTGAGATTTTTTCTTGTGTAGTTTTTTACGGTATGTTATTTATATATTTTCAAGGCCTCGCAGTCGTTACACAAATTCTATTACGTGTTTCGTTTTCTTGCCAAGAAGTTCCTTTGTCCCCTTGTACACGATTCGAGTTTTGTTCTCGATTAAAATAGATAGCTTCTCGTCGGATAACATGTTAGCGTATCGATCTGGTAAAAATAGACTGTATTGTGCGTTGAGCAACAGACGTACCTTGGGACCATACTGGGTAGAAACGATTGAACCGGAAGTTATCGTGTAAGGTTTGTCGACTTCCAATTCCTGAATTTTTACATACTCAACTGACAAATTTAGCATTTGTTTTAATGCTTGGAGATCACTTATTTTTTCAGTCGTCATATCAAAAAAAATTTCAGTGTTAGAGAGAAATTTAATTGTTTTTTTTACGATGTGTGTTATTTATATATACCGAAGATTATTTTTTTCACGATGTGTGTTATTTATATACCAAGTTTTTTTTGACACGTATATATATTATTATTTTTTAACAGAGGAAGAAAGTCCGTGCTTCGGAAAACGCGATGATGTGCGTAATGATATCTTCCGTCTCCTGCATAGACTTGTACCAATCTACTGTGTACCATCTTCTTCCCTGCCTCGCCTCGTCCAGTTCGTCCAACCTCTCGTTCAATTTTTCCCCTGCAGCCGAAAGCAGAATGTTGAGATCACCGCACCTCAGGCCGCTGATCTCCCGAAGATGGTCCTTGAGAACTATTTCACAAGGGATGCGAAATTCCGGCGTTGTTCTTGCTATGATTAGAAGTTTATTAACATCTCCGTTTACTACTTTCTTGAATATTTTAGATAGTAGCTCGGGTGGCAAATCAGTTATACGAGACATGTTGTTATTATTATTATTTTTTACTCTATGTTATTTATATACCCCACCCCAATTTTTGTTTCGTGTTCATGGCGATGGTGGTGCCTAGTGCTGCAACTCTTTCACCCAACGAAGCGTCTCTGCTCACGAACCTTTCGAAAGCTGCGTGCTCTAACTTTCTGTCTGCTTCGTGACGTGCATCCAGATCCGTCTGCGTGGTGTTGTAAGCGATGTCGTGATCTTTGCATGCGGCGTCCAACGGATTCACACCCTTGTCTCCTCTCTCCAATCTTTTCTCGAGTTTGGTACCCGGTCCGCAGTACTGGTAGCCAGGTAAATGCATCTCGAAAGGTAACTTGTTGATGATGTCGTTCACGAGTCCCTTTCCTTCGGCCACGTTCCAGAATTTCGGAGGCAGCGTGTTGATGATTTTGATCAGGTAACCTATGCCCTTGTCGTCGTTCACGATGAAGTTGGAAAGTTTGGTGCTGATCATGTCCACGATGCCAACCTTCTCGTTGTAGAAATTACGATTGCCTGCATTCTCTTCGCCGGCTATCACCAACAATCGGTCCACGAGCTTCCTCACGTCGTCCACCCAAACAAATTCTTTGGGTAACGTGTTGTAGCGTTTGACGCCGCTGCCTGTTTTGACCTGGTTCCAAATCGGTTTGATGAGATTCCTGTACTTCTCGCCGCTGCTTGATTTCACCCTATTCTGCGAGGCGTCGTTGTTCTGGTACAAGGCATCCGTCATGATGAGGATTTCCTTGTAACTCTGGTAATCTTCGTCGGTGTAATCTTTCGGCTGCTTTTTGGCGACGAGTTCCCACAGTCCCACCGTACCCGGATACCTGTTCCAACTATCCTTGTCGCCTAAATTGACTTTAATGTCGTTGCCTTCAAAGGTCACCTTCGATTTCCCAATCTTCCACACCACACCACCGCCTTCGTTGGTTTCCATGCTGGGATACAATCCGAACACTTCATCCTTGTCGAATTTCCCCGTGCTCAGGTAGTCTCGTGCCAAAGGTCCCAACTCGATTTTATCCGAAGACGACGTGCTACCTATGGCTCGACGTCGTGCCGGTGCATCCATCAGTTCGAACGGCGTCGAAGGAATGCTCGAAATGGGCGTGGGTACGGTGTAACTTTTAGCTGCGAGCGGTACGAGTTCATTAATCAAATTTTTATTTTGTTCCGTGACACTTTTAATTTCTTTACCTAGACCGCTGATGGCATCGATCACAGGTTGATCGTGACGTTTCTTCTCTTCGTAGAATCCGCGATTCTCGGATTTCCAACCTTTGAAGCGTTTCGCGAGGTAATCGCGAAGCTTGAGATTTTCGTCTTCGATTTTCCGTTTCGTCATGACGTTATTTATACACGTCGTTTCTCACAACGTTGCAACGTTTAGAAAGTCGTTGATTTTGTTTCTGTATTTTCCGTCGTTGGGTTTCCTCGTCATGTCGATCGTCGCGAATCCGAAATCGTCACCGTTCCAGCAAGTAGAGCAGCAGCGTTCCGAAAATTGATTGTAGTTCATGTCTCCGCCTACGTAGTCATCGTACGCGTGCTTGAGGTTGGTGTGATCTTGACGAAACAAACATATGAAATTAGCGTTGTCGCGTACTAACTGTTTTGGAATTTTGGAAAACGTTTGAGCTAGGTAAAAGCAATCCATTTCTTTGTGACGACCTTGCGTGAAAAAGTTGCGAATTTCATTTTGATTTTCCAGGATGGCGTCGTCGAACACGACGACTGAATTTTCACGACAATCGTCGAGTGGTTTTATTTCCGAGGCGAACGTTGCAATGTCCAGACCATCGTACAGTTTCATCAGTTGCTGGTATTTGGATTGCTCCAAACTTTTCGAGAACACGTACAGGTGCCTGTTCTTCCAATCTAACCAATTCGGTGCGAGGAGAAAATTGTCCACGAGCAGTGTCGTTTTCCCACACCCCGAAGGACCTACGATCAGACAGCGGATGCTGTCGGGAAGCAACTTGCCGTTCTTTTTTTTTCTCGTTTGACTTTCCGGATCCGGTAGACGCTTCACCACGTTCCACGTACTCACAAGATCACTTCGTTCGCGTCGATCCAACTCTTTTCCGGAAGTCCCAGCCATTTGACCAAAAGTTTGTCACCTTTCCTACGCAATATTTTCTCGATGAGGTACGTGTCGGCGTGTTTTGTTTTAGAGAGTTCCTCTTCGTAAAATCTTCCTTTCAAAATCTCGCCGCTACTATCTTTTATTATATACGTGTGTCGGTTTCCGGGTAGAACTCGAACCACCGTAAAGAGTTCCGTGCTCCAATTTTTTTGTGAATCAATTCTCGAAGGTGCGTTTGAATTTGCTGATCCTCACCTGGTCTCCAATTTTGTATTTAGCTTTTTTTGTCGTGGGTGTGTACTTTGGACAGTAAACTGTAGAAATTAAACGCTGCTCGTCGGACTTGGTAACGTCGGCTGGCTTCATGCCTATCGTTCTGTGTACCCTTTCATTATAGGTGTCGACGAGTTCCGGCAGGATGTCGACCCACTTGTAATTTCCCCAGTAGTACAGGTGGCCCGGTACCGAGTCATCATTTGGCGCTCGAATCATCATTTGGCGCTCGTCGTCCTTAATGGATTTCTCTACTAAGGCATGAGCTTTACTTGATGGCACAGTGTTGCCAACTCCTCACTCGAAAAAATCACCAAGGTTTTTGGTCTAACCTAACCTAAAGCATGGAGCTGGCAACCTTTTTCTCGCAGCTCATTTGGAGCTCGAATCATCATTTGGAGCTCGTCGTAGCCTTTTATGATGTATATTTTGAGGGCAGAGTTGGCAACACTGTGGGCTTACTGTAGCCTTTTATGAGGGGGGTCTATTGCTTTCTGTTTACATCTGGCAACACTACCCGTAGATTTTTTGACAGTGTTCTAAGCCCTCAATTGGAGCTCGAATCATCATGTGGAGCTAGTCGTAGCCTTTTATGATGTATATTTTGAGGGGTAGAGTTGGCAACACTGTGGGTTTACTGTAGCTTTTTATGAGGGGGGGTCTATTGCTTTTTGTTTACATCTGGCAACACTACCGTAGATTTTTTGACAGTGTTGTTAACCTACTGGGTTTTTTTACTGTAAATTTTTATCAAAGGACCTGAGAGGTTCATGTATTTTTTATGTCTGGCAATACTGTTGGGGGCCTAGTGTTGGCGACACTGTGGGTTTTTACTGTAGCCTTTTATGAGGGGGTCTATTGTCCTCTTTTTATATTTGGCAATTTTATTGGATGTTTTGTTTGAGGCTTGGGTTTTGCCAACCCATCCGAAGAAAATTCCACTATATGATCTTTCACTGGCTAAGCTAACCTACAAATAGGAATTGGCAACACCGACGAGTCTTGAATTATTATTTGAGGCTCGTCGGTGTTGCCTACCCACTCTACAAAAATTCTACTATATGATATTTTGAAACTTTTGAATGCAACTTATCGTAATTTTCCAACTGTGGGACCAAATGTTTATATATCGTGACTTTTGTAAACCTCTTTCGGGAACAATGTGTCGCACACACACACGCGCGCGCGCGTGCCTGTATTGTGACGCAAGCAAACAAAAAAAAAAACTTTGCGTGTCATTACAAAAAAACTTTGACCGTATTCTTAAATAACTAACAAGGACAATGAATCTTTTTGGCTTCCGCAAACAGATCAACATGGAGACTGCACCGCCAAATTCCAATAACCTCTTACCTTCCGTATTATCTAAACTCAATGGTTTACTGATTGTTCATCTCAACAGCATTTGGACGAAACTGAATGACGATGTGGGCAAGATGTTTTATGTTTTTAATAACAATTTACATTTTTACGAAATTCCGATCGACGGGAAACTTCAAATCACCGTGAATCCGGAAAACGCAGGCGAAATCAAAATTTCTACCGGCAAGAATATTTTTCGAATCAAGCACGACAAGATGCTTTCTAACATTACGTACGATGTTTCTGCAGGAGATTATCTTTACATGGAACTTCTCGGAGATTACGACAAACTCATTCCTCTCTTTGTAGAATTACGAATCGTCTATCCTATTATAAATAACCGTTAACCAAAAATGCCTAACGACATTTTCGGCAACACCAAGCGTGTAGACCACGCAGAAGAGATTCTCATGTTGGACATTCGAGTTAAGAAGTTGAGGACCGATTTGATCGCTTTGCAGGAGACCTTAAACAAAAGTTTAGAGTCGGAAATCGCTACGCTCCAAACGCAATGTCTCGACCCCATTCTGAAAATCGATTCCGAACTGAAGACGCTCATAAAAAATTATGTCGACGTACCTTCTTACGACAGCGTTCAAAATATACAGTTGAGCGTGGATTCGCTTCAAAATGATTTGGCCAAATTACAGCAATTTCAATCGAAAAATGAAGATTTGGAAAAACTGAAACTCGAAATCGAAGAACGAACTTCCGCAATAGAAAAGAATTTCTCCGAACATCAAACCGTGGTGAACGATATAGACGCAGAACGCTTGCACGTCGTCGTTTCCAAATTACAAGAAGAATTCACCGGCACGTTGGAAGAAATTAACTCCAAGTTGCAGACTTTGGAAGATACCATGACGAACCTACCATCGTCGGACGAACTGCAGGTCATCGGTAAAAGCGTCGCGAACATAAAAATTCAATTGGAGGCCTATCAAGATTTCGAACACATTCAAACCACCATCGCTACGCTTCAGGCGTCCTTGGAATTGATCAACGAAGAAATTAAAAATATTCACGCCGAAGCGAGAGCGTTGACGAGCATTCAAGACACGTTGAGCACGGTTCAGCATAAAATCGAATATTTAGAAAATTTAAACGTCGAATCCAATCTTGCTCATTTTCATCACGTACTCGACAACATACAGGGTGACTTGGAATCGTTACGGACGAGCGTGCCTTCGAGCGAAGATTTGGAAAAATTGAAAACGGCGGTGACGGCACTATCCGAATCGAGCGACATCAAAAGTTCTTTGAGCGATCTCGAGAGTAAAGTGGCCAATCTCCCCACCTCCAAAGAATTGCACGCTTTGAAAAGAAACATATCTCGAATGCTGAAACGACTAGAAACGGAAACGGCGAACGTGGAACAGATTCGAGACGAAATTAGTTCGCTGGTGTCGACGCTGCCCACTTCGCAGAGCGTCGCCGACCTTCACACGCAGTTTACAGAGATGCGAAGCATCGTGAACGATCTTACCGAGAAGAGCTCGAAATTGAATCAAGTCGAGAACCTTCAGAACATTGTCGTCAACATCAGAGATCAAGTCGGAGTGCTGGAATCCACGCAGGAATCGACGCTGGCCTCTTTCGACGCCAAGTTGCAAGAACTCAACGAAAACTACAAGCAGTTGAACGTGGAAGTGAAAATCAAACCGTCGTTTTCTGCCGTAACGGATACCATAGTCGAGCATTTGCTGCCCATCGAAAATAAACTCGGACACGTTCACAGTAATCTGCTCGGCGTCGACACTAAATTCGCTAAACTACATTTTCTGCAAGCCATCGAAATCAACAGCGTACCCAATCAACAGAGAATCTCCACGTTCGTCGAAGGTAACAAACTGTACATGTTGCATCCTTATCATCCGTACTACAAGTTTCTCCTCGATGGCACGATTCAGATAAACGAATTTTCGTACTGGTCTCACGGTAGAAAAGCTAGCGTTCCCACCATGACTTTGATATCGAATCGTGGTGTCCAGAAAGCAGGAAACATTCCTCTGGCACGTTGGAACGAAACGCGCAACATATATGAAATACACGAAGACGAAGATCTCACCGTTTTCGACGTGAGTGCCGGCGATAAGCTGATCATTCAAAACACGAGCGAAGTGCCACCCTCTTTGAATCCCATCACGCATGTGCTTCTCTTGAAACGTAATCTCTAAAAAAAAATGTCTAGGCAAGCCATCGTCGAAGAATTGCATAAACCTGCACGCCGTAACTACGAACGTTTGGCTGTGGTAACCAAGGGCATCGACGACCTCTGGCAAAGCGACCTCGTGGAGATGAGTAGCGGCAATTTGAAAAACGTGCATAAATTGAACAAGGGCAACAAGTACCTTCTCACCGTCATAGACACGTTTTCGAAATTCGCATGGGCTCTACCTTTGAAAGCCAAAACGGGAACATGCGTCACGGAAGCATTCAAATTAATTTTTCGCGAAAGCGGTGGCAGACGACCACGGTTTCTGCAAACGGACAACGGTAAAGAATTTTACAACGCCGTATTCCAAAAATTTATTCAAAAACACAAGATTCGACATTATTCGAGCTTCAGTCACATCAAAGCCAGCATCGTGGAAAGATTCAATCGAACCTTGAAAACACACATGTGGAAACGATTCACGCTTCGGGGAAATTACAAATGGGTCGACATCCTGCCGGAACTCGTCGACACCTATAATGAAACGGTACACAGAACGATAGGCATGAAGCCAGTTGACGTAACCAAGTCCGACGAGCAGCGTTTAATTTCTACCGTTTACTGTCCAAAGTACACACCCACGACAAAAAAAGCTAAATACAAAATTGGAGACCAGGTGAGGATCAGCAAATTCAAACGCACCTTCGAGAAGGGATTCACAAAAAATTGGAGCACGGAACTCTTTACGGTGGTTCGAGTTCTACCCGGAAACCGACACACGTATATAATAAAAGATAGTAGCGACGAGATTTTGAAAGGAAGATTTTACGAAGAGGAACTCTCTAAAACAAAACACGCCGACACGTACCTCATCGAGAAAGTATTGCGTAGGAAAGGTGACAAACTGTTTGTCAAATGGCTGGGACTTCCGGAAAAGAGTTGGATCGACGCGGACGAAGTGATCTTGTAAGTACGTGGAACGTGGTGAAGCGTCTACCGGATCCGGAAAGTCAAACGAGAAAAAAAAAGAACGGTGAGTTGCTTCCCGACAGCATCCGCTGTCTGATCGTAGGTCCTTCGGGGTGTGGGAAAACGACACTGCTCGTGGACAATTTTCTCCTCGCACCGAATTGGTTAGATTGGAAGAACAGGCACCTGTACGTGTTCTCGAAAAGTTTGGAGCAATCCAAATACCAGCAACTGATGAAACTGTACGATGGTCTGGACATTGCAACGTTCGCCTCGGAAATAAAACCACTCGACGATTGTCGTGAAAATTCAGTTGTTGTGTTCGACGACGCCATCCTGGAAAATCAAAATGAAATTCGCAACTTTTTCACGCAAGGTCGTCACAAAGGAATGGATTGCTTTTACCTAGCTCAAACGTTTTCCAAAATTCCAAAACAGTTAGTACGCGACAACGCTAATTTCATATGTTTGTTTCGTCAAGATCACACCAACCTCAAGCACGCGTACGATGACTACGTAGGCGGAGACATGAACTACAATCAATTTTCGGAACGCTGCTGCTCTACTTGCTGGAACGGTGACGATTTCGGATTTGTGACGATCGACATGACGAGGAAACCCAACGACGGAAAATACAGAAACAAAATCAACGACTTTCTAAACGTTGCAACGTTGTGAGAAACGACGTGTATAAATAACGTCATGACGAAACGAAAAATCGAAGACGAAAATCTCAAGCTTCGCGATTACCTCGCGAAACGCTTCAAAGGTTGGAAATCCGAGAATCGCGGATTCTACGAAGAGAAGAAACGTCAGGATCAACCCGTGATCGATGCCATCAGCGGTCTAGGTAAAGAAATTAAAAGTGTCACGGAACAAAATAAAAATTTGATTAACGAACTCGTACCGCTCGCAGCTAAAAGTTACGCCGTACACACGCCTATTTCGAGCATTCCTTCGACGCCGTTCGAACTGAAGGATGCACCGGCACGACGTCGAGCCATTGGTAGCACGTCGTCTTCGGATAAAATCGAGTTGGGACCTTTGGCACGAGACTACCTGAGTACGGGGAAATTCGACAAGGATGAAGTGTTCGGATTGTATCCCAGCATGGAAACCAGCGAAGGCGGCGGTGTGGTGTGGAAGATTGGGAAATCGAAGGTGACCTTCGAAGGCAACGACATTAAAGTCAATTTAGGCGACAAGGATAGTTGGAACAGGTATCCGGGTACGGTGGGACTGTGGGAACTCGTTGCCAAAAAGCAGCCGAAAGATTACACCGACGAAGATTACCAAAGTTACAAGGAAATTCTGATCATGACGGATGCCTTGTACCAGAACAACGACGCCTCGCAGAATAGGGTGAAATCGAGCAGCGGCGAGAAGTACAGGAATCTCATCAAACCGATTTGGAACCAGGTCAAAACGGGCAGCGGCGTCAAACGCTACAACACGTTACCCAAAGAATTCGTTTGGGTGGACGACGTTAGGAAACTCGTGGACCGATTGTTGGTGATAGCCGGCGAAGAGAATGCAGGTAACCGTAATTTCTACAACGAGAAGGTTGGCATCGTGGACATGATCAGCACGAAACTTTCCAACTTAATCGTGAACGACGACAAGGGCATAGGTTACCTGATCAAAATCATCAACACGCTGCCTCCGAAATTTTGGAACGTGGCCGAAGGAAAGGGACTCGTGAACGACATCATCAACAAGTTACCTTTCGAGATGCATCTACCTGGCTACCAGTACTGCGGACCGGGTACCAAACTCGAGAAAAGATTGGAGAGAGGAGACAAGGGTGTGAATCCGTTGGACGCGGCATGCAAAGATCACGACATCGCCTACAACACCACGCAGACGGATCTGGACGCACGTCACGAAGCAGACAAAAAATTGGAACATGCAGCTTTCGAAAGGTTCGTGAGCAGAGACGCATCGCTGGGTGAACGGGTCGCCGCACTGGGTACCACCATCGCCATGAACACGAAACAAAAATTGGGGTGGGGTATATAAATAACATACCGTAAAAAAACTACACAAGAAAAAATCTCAGAAAGTAGTGGTATTTATGCTATTACCAGCACGAGAAAGGAAGAGCACTCCTCCAGCAGCTTTGCTACACTTAAAAACTTGCTTAACATGAGCATATGAGCATTTTGTTCTAGTGTGGAGCCCTACATAATCCAAGATTTTTGTAAAAATGCCCTCGGGACTTTTTCAGAAACGAAGAGCTCTTTTCATGCAGATTTGTTATACTTAAAACTTGTTCAACATGTTCATATGAGCTTTTTGATCTAGTGTAGCACCTGCCTAACCCAAGAGTTTTGTAAAAATGCTCTTCGGAAAGTATCAACCCCCCTCTCAAGCAGATTTTTGTCTATAAACTTGCCAAATTTTTGGCCACACCAGAAATTAAGCAAAAAACCCATACATACACACACATATTTACTTCCAGTTTAAGTTTAATTGGACCCCAGCCTCAACTTGCATATCCAATATTAAAACAATGCAATATGCAGAGAATTGTTCCGTGATTGCATGTTTCACCTCTGCGTCAGCATTCCATACGTAAGATTTTGAGAATAGTTGATATACAACTCCCAGATCTGAAAACCTGGTAAAAGTGTTTTACAATAATATATTGTACAAAAAACTGAATTTTCTTATTTTCTCATGTTTTATAACCAAATCCTCAATACAATAGAGAAGAGCGGGTAAGCATAATTAATTGCTTGCGTGTCGGCAGGACATGCAAGAGACACGCTAGAAGGGAATAATAATGATTTTTCTGTGCGACACTGAAGGGGGCTATTAATCTTTCTGTGCGTGTAACATGTCTGTCAACATGTAAAAGTGTAACAAAGATTATTGAGATAAAGATACATATTTTCACACAGTGGCAATGAACTGCCCCCCCCCCTCATCATGTTGAAAGCAATTCTGTTCTGATAATATAAGCCTAGGCAAGAACTTAGAAAATAATATCACAGTTCAAAATCTAATTTTGTCTGTATCAAGGTCTTCAGAACCCAGTAAAATGTGGGCATATTCTATTTAGAGACGTGTTAATATTGTGGCATTGTAATCAGGGGCTTTGGGTTCGAGTCCTGTATATATACAACTGCCCACACATAAGATATTAACTGCTAGCTGATAAACAGTTGAGGTTTGTGTGTTGTTGTACAACAGGATAATATCTTCTAGAACTGCTCTGTCACCCTCTCATTTCTTACATCATAAACATATGATTTTTCCCCTATGAGAATGACACTACAAATGGTCTCATCAGGTAATGCCTCATGGAATTCACAGATAATTTTAATATTTGTTCTATCATTCACTACAACTTGTTTCCTTTTTGAAGTGTTAATTACAAACATGGGTCTCTGTGCCTTGAATTCATCTGGTGTGTAATATATATCTGTATTGCCAGTAGTGACACGCTTGAAAGCTGAAAAAGCTTCATATAATTTGAGGAAATCATTCTTGGACATGTCTAAATTGTAATTTTCTCTAGGAAAGACCTCATTTCTGCCATTTTTAAGATATATGTTCTTGACGTTGCAGTTATCAAATTTACTTGAATTTTTTTCCTGATTATTGTGTCTCCCAGTCTGAAACAGTACCACCACGAAATCAGGCATGTCGAATTGAATACTGGAGAATGAATTTGTAGCATCAAATTCATAATATGTACCAGCGGCACCCTTCTGTACGCATTGATATGTGTAAAATTGCAGAGGAACTTGTGGATTTTTTATTATATCTGCTTTGTATTTGAGAGCATAACTGGCTTCATATTCAACAACCGGGATTCTTAACTCCATAGTCTGAATAATGCATTTGCCTGCATCAGGTAGGGTATTAGGCAGAGCTTCCCCTGTAGGGTTTAATGTGCTGTACCTCATCAAAGCATTATTATCGTTTGCAGCTCTCCTAAATGTAATTCTTAACCCACCCTTCCACATAATATCTTTGTAATCCGAGAAGAATCCTGGCAATAGGCGCATGGGGAACAGCACAGTGTGGTTTTTAGATAATATTTTCTCACCAGCTTCAAATCCACCGATTCTGTAGTAACAAGCCTCGGTTTTGGATAATTTTAGTGTGGCCAAAGCCGTGGAGGTAATGCCGGGATAATCTATTCTGTTTATAACAACCCCATGCTTTCTGATCTCAATTTCAGAGAACAGATGCGGCACAAAATTGTCTACCAATCTTATATTAGAATTCGCCGGGTAATCTGTTCCATCGAGCTTTACGACATCAAATTTGATGTATAGATCTGCTCTGTGGGGGTGTATAAAGCCGTCCCCTACATCAAGATCCACCTCTATTTCCGTGTTGGGTTGATTTAAATTTGCAAATGTCCTCCTGTTTGGGGGGAATGATTGTAGCTCATAACTCTCAATATTTTCCATTGTATGTATTTTTATTTAAATGTTAATCTCTATGATAGCAGTTGTTGTGGCTCCAGCAAAATCAACTAATTCTTCTTTTTCATTAGTGACCATCAATTCAATGTAGTCTATTCTGTTATGACACACAGGAAAATATAATGTTGGGGATGGATTGTAGATGATGGGCTCCATGAATTCGGAATTAGGTTTGAATGTTGCAATGATGCCAGTTTGTTTGTGAGTGCCTATGCCATTTGATTTGGTGATCATACCCTCGGCCACATTACAGTGAATATTCAGAGTCTCTATGGCTAAGAATTTAGGTATATTCATAGCAGTGTGTTTGATGCCTGCTTCGAGTTTTGTGTTGTTCTCAAAACCTAGCAGCTCTCCTATAGTAGCCAGATCCACTGTTTCTGTAGCAGATACAATCTCTACTCTGTGAGTGACAGAATTTTGACTTAACACTATACCTCTGGGTAATTGAGCATTTAGAGTGGACAGATTATATTGCCCTGGAGTGATGACAATTTTTTCATTACCTACTGCAATTGTGTTGTTGTGGCGTGTAATATTAGGGATCAGGTACATGCCATAAAATGCTCTGAGAGCTATTGTTTTGGGATACACTATGTCATCATGCAATTTGAGTTTCAATATTGAATTTTGGCTGGTGAGATGGAATACCCCCATGATGTTTTAAATACCACAAGGCTTTTTGAAAATCTTCAATTGATGGTTTATTTATTTGAGACATATATCTAAGAACAGATAAACACAAATGTCCGCAATTAACATCTTTGAAGTTTTGAACACGGGCATTATTGTAATAAAGATTAGCTGAATTTAGATATTTTATTAAATTTTCAGGTGGAACACCTCCAAATGAATCAAACACAAATGCCTCATTTTTTAAATATTTAAGATAACAGATCCAGTGAGTGCCCTGATTTTTGTACTCATCCAAATTAACAATGCCACACTCTTTGTTGAGTGGTTGTTCTGCTAAAGAATCAGACATGTACACACCTCTAAAATGTTTGATGCCCAGTGGCTTGATTAAAGCTTCAATATCTTGGTTTGTAAGCGACTCTTGTTTTTTTTAAACTTATTCATAACACCTTTGCCTTTTTTCTCCATGGCGAGGTTATGGCGCCTCTGCTCATCTAATTCTGCCCTATTTTTCTTGGCAGCTATTACTGTTTTTGCTATGGCGGCTGATCCGCCGGCCAAGCTCCCAACTGCCCCGAGAGCAGCTAAGATGGCAGGGATGGTAAATATGAAACCCCCCACATGTGATTTTTTTCTTGATTGCTGTAATTTTTTTAATTGGGGGGTACTAAGTAACAATTTCATACCATGTCCCTTGGCAAGACAAGAATTTTTTTTCTTCCGCTGCTTTTTGGTTAAAAGGCTGTCAATAGTTTTAAGAGATTTGAGACCTGCATAAGGTATTTGATACATAACACCCTTGGCCTTCATTGTAGGTTTATTATATACATATTCACAACCCCCACCCCAGTTTTTGTTTGGTGCTCATAGCTATGGTGGTTCCCAATGCTGATATTCTCTCACTCAAAGAAGCATCTTTGCTTACAAATCTACCAAATGCAGCCTCTTCTAATTTCTTGTCTGCAACATGTCTCTTGTCAAGATCAGAATGTGTGTTGTATGCTATGTCATGGTCTCTACAAGCAGCATCTAGAGGATTAACACCAGGATCCCCTCTGTTTAATCTATGGTCCAATTTTGTGCCTGGACCACAATACTGATAACCTGGAATATGTAGTTCAAATGGCAGCTTGTTTATAATGTCATTAACAAGGCCCCGGCCCTCAGAAATATTCCAAAATTTAGGTGGTAGAGTATTAATAATTTTTATGAGATATCCAATCCCCTTAGGGTCATTCACTATAAAATTAGATAATTTGGTGCTTATCATGTCCATAATTCCAACCTTTTCATTGTAAAAATTGTGGTTGCCAGCATTTTCCTCCCCAGCTATCACCAGCAACCTATCTACAAGTTTCCTGACATCATCAACCCACACAAATTCTTTCGGTAGGGTGTTGTATTGTTTGATTCCACTGCCAGTCTTGATTTGTGACCATATGGGCTTGATTAAATTATTGTATTTTGCCCCACTGCTCGACTTGACTCTTTTTTGTGTGGGATCATTGTTCTGGTATAGAGCATCTGATTTTATTAATATTTCTTTGTAATCCTCATAATCTTGATCTGTATAGCTGCCAGGCCTTTTCCGAGTCATCAGTTCCCACAATCCAGGTGTGCCGGTGTACTTAACAAAAGCACCTTTTTCTCCGAGACGAGATTCTGAATATACAATTATATCATCCCCCATAAATGTTACTCTGAAATTGCCAATTCTATGTATGATGCTGCCATCAAGCTCTGTGTCGGCATATAAGCCAAACACCTCATCTTTGTTGTCTTTAGGTGTTGTTAAATATTTTTGAGCAAGAAGACCCAATTCAATAGGATCCTGACTAGCCTCAATTCTTCTAGGAGCAACAGGACTAGGTGTATGAATACTGGAAAGTGGGGTGAATGGATAATCTAATATGTTCCTTGCAGCTACAGGTACAAGCTCCGTGATCAAATCTTGATTTTGCTCCGTAACAGTTTTGATATTCTTACCTAAATTATTAATAGCATCAATTACAGGCTGTTCTGTTTGTTTGTGTTTTTCATAAATTCCACGGTTCTCTGATTTCCATCCCTTAAATCTTTTTACAAGATAATCTCTTAATTTAAGATCGTCAATGATTGGCCTTTTCATGTTTATTTATTTATGTCTCAACGTCTAGAAAATCGTTGATTTTATTTCTGTATTTTCCAGTGTTAGGTGTTCTTGTCATATCAATTGTGACAAACCCATAACTATCCTGGTTCCAGCACTTGCTGCAAAACTTTGAAAAATCATTGTAGCTCAAGTCCCCACCCACATATTCATCGTGTATGTGTTTGAGGTTGGTATGGTCTTGATGAAACACGCATATAAAATTGCTGTTGTCCCGAATCAGTTGCTTCGGTATTTTAGAAAAAGTCTGTGCCAGGTAGAAGCAATCAATGTTTTTGTGTCGCCCCTGTGTAAAGAAATTTCTAACCTTGTTTTGATTATCCAGTATAATGTCATCAAACGCAACAACAGAATTATCGAGACAGTCATGGAGTGGCTTAACATCTGGTTCAAAAGTGGCTATATCCAATCCATCATATAGCTTCATCAGCTGCTGATATTTTAATTGTTCCAAGCTCTTAGAGAAAACATACAAGTGCCTGTTTTTCCAGTCTAACCAGTTGGGTGCCAATAAAAAATTATCAACCATAAGTGTAGTTTTACCACAAGCAGATGGCCCAACAATAAGACACCTAATATTATCAGGTAGCAAGTTGCCATTTCTCTTATTCTGCTGTTCAGGTTCTGGCAGCCTCTTTATAACATCCCAGGTGCTCATATTATCACTTTGTCTGCATCGATCCAGCTGTTTTCCGGATGACCTAGCCATTTGACAAGTAACTTGTTGCCTTTTCTGCGGATAATTTTTTCTATGAGATATGTGTCAGGCTGCTTAGTTTTGCTGAGTTCTTGTTCATAGAACCTGCCTTTGAGAATTTCTCCTCGGTGATCTTTTATTATATATGTGTTAAGGGTCCCAGGTTTAACTTGAACTACCGTAAATAATTCTGTACTCCAGTTTCTTGTAAAGCCTCTTTTGAATAAGTGCTTATATTTGCTTATTCTTACTTGATCACCCACCCTGTATTTGGCCCTTCTTGTTGTTGGCTGGTATCTAGGATAATAAACAGTGCTGATCAATTTTTGCTCATCAGATGAAGTTACTTCAGAGGGTTTCATGTTGATTGTGGAATGGACCGAGTTGTTATATTTATGTAGAAGTTCTGGAAGAATATTAAGCCATTTATAATTACCCTGCAGTGTAAATTGTTTATACATAAGATTTTTTAAGGTTCTGTTGAATCTCTCTACAATTGAGGCCTTGAGATCACTGTAACTCGAGTAATGTTTTATTGCCTGGCTTTTAATAAATTGTTGAAACACTGAATTATAAAATTCTTTGCCATTATCTGTTTGCAAATAGCGCGGTGATCTTCCACTCTGATTGATGATTGTCCTGATGGCTTCTGTAACACATTTTCCAGTCTTGGATTTGAGTGGCACAGCCCAGGCAAATTTTGAAAATGTGTCTATTACAGTGAGTAGATACTTGTAGCCCTTGTTGATTTTGTCTAAGTTTTTCAACTGCCCACTTGACAACTCAATCAAGTCGCTCTGCCATAAATCATCTATGCCTTTTGTAACTACTGGCAGTCTCTTAAAATTATGTCTGGCCTGTCTGTGTAATTCATCAACAATAATTTGTCTAGACATAATATGTAAACAAGAATATTGCAACTATAGGGTGTTCAGCAGCTGATACTGCAGGATTTTCTAAATATAATTTGTCCCCTATTTGTATTTTAAATTCCAGAGTGCCATCATCTTCAGTATAGGCTGTTTCTAATGTATTGGGATCTGTAAAATCCTCTAACTTCACACTGGTGATTTTTGGTTTGTTCTCAGCATTTGTTATTGATAATATAGGGTAGTGGTGTGCCTGTGGTTGATGCCAATATTTGATCTTGATTGGTCTCAGTGTGCCCCCAACAAAAAACTGGTAATAAAATTGTGCAGGGGATAGCATATATATTTTGCCACCTGGTGTAAATGGAGAATCATATTCTTTGTTGGGGATACTGTACAATTCAAGAATTACTGTATGTTTTGGATTCTCGATTATGCCTGTTATTTCTTTTTCTGCTGTAAGCAATCTGCTTGTTACAGATTCAAGGTGCTCATTGATCGTTCTAACAACATCATCATGGCCTGGCTTGATCTTTATGTCCACAATAAGTTTCTTGTATTGTTGCACAATCTCTTGGAGCTGGGTGGCAAAAACAGACAGGGCATTTGCTTGATTGGATTCCATGGTTCCTAGCTGTTGCTTGATATTAGCTACAATTTGTTGCAAATTTTCAACAACTGCCAATTTTGAATTTTGAGCAGTAAGATCATGGACCTGTCTTCTGATATCCTCAAACAGGGCATGCAGTTCATTAATATGTTGATTGGTTGGTAGAGTGGCCACTGTCTGAGTGAGATGTTTGATCTCTGTCTGGATATTCTTGATATCTTCTGATTTCAATATCCTATTCACTGCTCTCTTAATATTTTTAAGTTCCTGTGATGTAGGGAGATTTGATACTGTATTTTGCAAAAATTCAAGTGCCAATTTCACTGTATTTAATTCAGAAGCATCAGCCACATTTTGCATAGCATTTTGGAGCAGGGCTATATCTGCCTGAGAGGGTGTTGATTGTTGTAAAATTTCAAGTTTTGTTTGGATATCATCGATCAAGTGATGAAAATGAGATAGTTCAGATTCAGTGTTGAGGTTTTCAAGCTTTGTGATTTGTTGCTGGACACTGACAAGGGTATCTACAATCCCAGGCAGGCGGGATTCTAGTACATTTGCCAAATCACTTTGCACTGCTGCTATTGTACCTTGAAGATGAGTTATGGAACTTTGAATTTTTCCAAAATCTTCGTATGTCTCAAGTTGCAACTTAATATTTGCTACACTCCGAGTTATTGCATTCAAAGCATCAGAAGATGGCAAGTTGTTCATAAAATTTTCAAGTGTCTCAATTTTTTCTTTAACCTCGGCTATGGCATTGTTCAAGGGGTCCAGATTAGGTATTTGGAGTGACTGAATCTGTTCTTTTAGAGTGGAAATCACTAGATCAAAATCTTCTTGTGACTTTATGCTTTTGACAATTGTTTGGAGCTGTGTCTGGACATTATTAATCTGCTCTTCCAATTGCTGTTTCAATTGCTCAGAGTTGGTGGCCTGGGTCTTAAATTTGGCTTGAAGAGCTGCTACAGCTTCTTCTAAACTTTGAAAATTATCCAATGTTGCCAGGTCAGTATATTTCTGAAGCAATAATTTGAGTTCTGAATCAATTTTAAGAAGAGGGTCCATGCATTGTGATTGCAAATTTGTAATTTCTAGTTGAAGACTGGCATTGAGAGTGGTTTGTAAAGCTTGTAAATCACTTCTTAATTTCTTGACTCTGACATCAAGCATCAGAATCTCATCACTGTGATCTTCATGTCTTGTATGGCCAAAAATATCATTAGGCATTTTGTTTTAATGGTTATTTATTATTGAATATCTAATTCTTAATTCTATAAAAAAAGGTATAAGCTTGTGATATGATCCAGGGACCTCAATATATAAGCAGTCACCAGCAGAAACAGTATAAACAGTGCCAGAAATCATGTTTGAGTGCTTAATTCTATAAATATTTCTCCCTACTGAAATCTTGACATCACCCTCAGGGGTTGTAATAAATTGCAATTGCCCACCTACAGGTAATTGGTAATGATTTAAATTATTGTTAAATATGTACAATATTTTGCCTGTTTTATCATCAACTTCTGTAAGTATGCTGTTCAGATGAATAATTAACAAGCCACTCAGTTTAGACAGCATATCAGGAGAGGGTTGTGGTGTTGGCAGGTCCATAATAGCCTGTTTTTTGAACCCAAATAAGTTCATAGGCATGTTTATTTATTTCAAATCATGCTCTGTAATTGGGCACTGATTCCCATTTTTCAAATCACAATGCCCCCAAGGTAAAGTATGTATGCCACATGATAAAATGCATCTCTTGTCATCATGCGGGTCCAGAGCCACTTTTCTTACAGTATTGCTAGTCAATAAGTGATCCTCACTCTGAATTCTATTTTCTGATGTTCTGATTGTGGTACATAATTTGATGCAATTTTTATAATCTTCAAATTGGAGCTCTTTTTCCACAGCTACTTTGCCAATACCCTTGGCCTTTTTGACAACAGCACTACATGTTTTAAAACTGTACACCTTGGCACTTAACCCAGCAAATTCCACAATAACATCACCAAGTGTCTCATCTTTTAACTTGCCAGGCACCTTTTTGTTGTGAGGTTGAATTCTTGTATGTTCACTGGTATCAAAGTATTGAAACAATTCAGGCTGTGACATATCTTGATAAACATCTTCTGTTTGAATATCAAGAATAAAACTATCCATGTCCATGTACAATAATTTTACACGATCACCATAAAAAGGTTTCAGCACGTCATAATACAATATTAACATATGTAATTTGGACAATTCCAATATCACAGCCCCTACATAAATAGGTTTATCAAACTTAATCTTTGTTTTCTTCATGTTGAAAAGTGCCATGTGCTCATCATAAATTCTTCTGTAATTGAAATTAGGCTTTGCGACAAATTTTTTGCTCCGGCTGGGGTCAGTAATTATTTTAACATCGGTATGTTTTCTGACATTTTCAATTGTTTTGCCATACACTGAATTAACCAACAATTTAAACAAGCCCTTATCAAATTCGCTTTTTGCAGATGTTCGAAGCTCCGTATTTGTATCAATGTATGGTTTCAACCATTCTGAGTGCCTGAACCTCAAGACTTTTCCAACTTTGGTTACTTGAACACCATGTTTCATCAGGAACTGGAGGTTTTTGTAATATGCGACATAACCCTGTTTTGGCTCCAGTGTCATCATGAGCTTCTTCTGTTTAGAGCCAGGTGAGCACTGAACCTCAGGAATTGGGGACAGATCAGAAAATTTATTGTGCAAATGTTCTGGAATTGTCAGATCAACCTCTAAGATTAGGCCATAGTCACTGTCATCAAAATTCTTAAGATCTTTAATATTGAAATCTTCAACCCATTCAAGCCCTGCATATGGCAATTTATCCATCATAGCGTGACCATAGAGGTTGTTGGCATCTACATAAGTTATAAAATTTGATGGCCGTGTTGGATCATAATCAGGCATATATTTGTTATTTGCTCTGGCATATCTCTGAGGACATTGCACCATCCCCCCTCTTATACCTTTCTCCACAAACAGATACATATCTTGGTCGTGGATCAGATCCAATTGCTTTTTAGTGTTCAAAAACGTTGCGGCCCATGCTAGGCCCGGGGCACTGTAAAAATACACTGGGTCCAGTCCATAATTTTGCATGCAAGATTTTCTGAATGCCTGCATTATATCAGCTAAGAGGGTCCCATCAAGTTTCGAATATGCCTTGTGATAATCACGAAATGTCTTGCATTTTAAATCGTTCCACACCAACTGGGCATGGTGATAATCTTCATCACTGATTCCAGATCCTCTGATTCTGCTGTAAAACTCTTCTTGCGGTGGCAGGGAACACTCATCAAATTTAGAAAAATCTGTAACATAGTCATATGGATATACACCCTTCCGCCTAATTAATTGCAGGTCCTGATTTGGAAACGAGGCACGTGTGATTTTCAAGTCATCATCAGGTAATTGAGTGGCCAGTGTAGCCAGGCTAGCAGGTAAAAATCTGTGAGAATCAAGAAATCTTAATTGAATAGGAACACCATCAACTTTAATTATCTTGGTAATGGCAATATATTTTTCATCATTTTCAGCTAAAATATTTAAATTCTGCTTCTCAAAACCCTCGTACCTGATCAAATGATGGAAATCATAATTGGATGCTCCATGGCAAAATATGGGGATAAATCTTGGTCTCTTGATCTTAATATTACAGCTTTTACACAGGGCCATTAAAAATTTACCATCTGTATGAGAATGGTGACGTACCTTGATATTTGCATCTGAAAATTCACAATCACATACCGGGCATTTTTCTGCATTGTTGAAATCTTCAATCTGTTCCTCTGTTAAAGGCAACATAGGCTTTGATTTTAATAAGATGTTAGATGCTATGTCACGGCACTCATTTTCTATTCTTTGTGCAAATTCTTTGACGGCATTTGGTCCCAGGTATAAATATTCTTTACTAACCATACCACCCTGTACAACCGCATAATAAAAGCCGGAAGGTTCATGTAGCTGGTATGGTGTAATTGAAGATTCTTCAGGATCTGGATTGCAGAATGCAAGAGGTTTGAGGTTCGATTCAAAATCATAGACAATAAATGTTGGGTGTTCCAACAAGGCTTCAAACTTTTTGAATTTGCAATTTTCACTTGGATTGGGCATCACCATATGAACAGGTTTATGATTGCCACAGTATTTCAGATGCTCAATTAATTTGTTTTTGGCAATTTCTGCATTTTTTTCAGGAACCCCCTTCACCATTTTTTGACCATCAAATACAGTCAAACATCTTCTGCACAACTTGAATATTCTATTAGTTTTGTCTAGTTGTGTTCTCACTAAAGCTTGAAGATTATGTATCAGAGTATAATGATGTGTATCATCCCCTTCAATTAAGAGCAAATCAATCGGAATAGAAGATTCATCATCAAGTATACTGATTCTGAGAGGTGCTATTAAGCAATTGCCAGTGGAACAAATAAATACATTAATAGATAATTGTTTGCCATTGATGTGCCTGGCCCTTTTTTCAAATTTGTCAATATTCTGAACAGACATCGGATATTCTAAACCCTCCATTGCATCGTCAAAAAGATGTTCATGTTGTTCGTAATAAGTTATTCTCTGAGGATTCCTTGAAACTGGATACAGAACAGCTAATATACACCACAAAAAGCATTTCAGGTCGGCATTTTTTATATTAACCACGGCTTGTTTGTTTTTAATATTGGCAGGTAATGGCAGATAAGTGGAACCTTGTAATGGGCTGAATTCAGAAATATGAACATATAACTTGTGTGAAGAACCGCAAAGACTCCATCCGGACTCTTTTGCTGCAAATTCAGAGTGTTTAATATTCAATTGATTTATCAAGCTGCTTATTATTCCGTCTGAATTTGCATTTGAATATACCGGTACAGTTTCTGTTATGTGGGGCTGTGTAAATTTTGTGCCATTTGGTTTCTTATATTGTACAAACAATTTGAGGAACAGCTTATAAGAGCCATTTTGTGCATTTAGAATTGCCTGGAGATCAGAATTTATACTGTTCAAGAAATTCTCAATGCCACATCTTGGCTCTGATACAAACGGATAATCCCTAAGTTGGCCAGCAAAACTGCTGTGGATGGGTGCATAGCGTGGCTGTTTTGCAGGTCCAGCATTAACAGGTGTTTCGTGCTTTCTTTTCAGACCAGATGTAGATGGTTGAGTTGATGACTGTACAGAGCAAGTATCTTTATGTTTATATGTGAAATATTCCATGTTATATTTTCTATTGCATTTGGGGCAACTTATTGTGGGAGTTCTGCATTTGTCTGGGTTACAAATCTTTTGGTGTCTGGCCCAATTAGAGCTAAATATATTTTTATTGCACTGATTACAATATTTTTGATTCGGCATTTTTGCTGTTGTTTATTATATACAATTTCCCGGGATTCAAATCAAAACTTTATACTGAATCAGTTGGGTTCAGCACTGTGCTTTGTGTGTGTATGTGTGTGTGTGTGTGTGTGTGTGTGTATGTGTGTATACACTTAATATTTTTGGCTTTGGTATTTATATAAAATTTCCTGGGCTTGAATTCAAAACTCTATGCCTATCTTATGACAGGTTGTAAGGGCAATGGCCCACAAGTGGAAATATTGATCTAAACTGACCCTCCGCAAATACCTGTACAGACACGCGTATCTAGAATGGCAATGACCTTGTTATGTATTGATTTTTTTTGTATAACAGGCTGGGGCAGATATATTAAAACAAACAGGCCTGTAGTATGAGAAGCACTGTAACAACACGTCTGTACCCCTCAGCTACTCTCACAATACTGGCTGATGCAATGCAAAATCTCTTTATATACCCTAAGCCGGGCCGAGAAGAAAAAAAACCGGAATTTCCCGGCTGATGCAATTTTGTTTGCATGCAAAGCTTCAATACTCAGAAATTGCATCAGCCGGGAAATTCCCGTGAAAAAAATATGCCCCCTCGGAATTTCCCGGCTGATGCAATTTTGTTTGCATGCAAAGCTTCTATACTCGAAAATTGCATCAGCCGGGAAATTCCGAGGGGGGCATATTCTTCTAGAATTGCATTGTTTTAATATTAGATGAACCTGATATCCAATTAAACTTAAGCCAGAAGTAAATATGTATGTGTGTGTAGGTTTTTGGCTTAATTTAAAGTATAACCAAAACATTAACAATTTTTAACAATTTTATAGACAAAAATCTGCTTGAGAGGGGGGTTGATACTTTCCGAAGAGCATTTTTACAAAACTCTTGGGTTAGGCAGGTGCTACACTAGATCAAAAAGCTCATATGAACATGTTGAACAAGTTTTAAGTATAACAAATCTGCATAAGAAGAGCTCTTCGTTTCTGAAAAAGTCCTGAGGGCATTTTTACAAAAATCTTGGATTATGTAGGGCTCTACACTAGAACAAAATGCTCATATGCTCATGTTAAGCAAGTTTTTAAGTGTAGCAAAGCTGCTGGAGGAGTGCTCTTCCTTTCTCGTGCTGGTAATAGCATAAGTACCACTACTATATATATAAATAACATACCGTGAAAATAACACATAGAGCATCAACATGAAGCCCAAGGGTGTCGTGTACCAGATACCATACTCCAATCTTAAAAATCTAGGTGCCCTCGATGGGTTACTCACCAAGAAACAACGCGAGAAGAAACGTTCTTGCTTGTCGAAAGGACACGGAATGAAATTGCTGCTCAGCACACCTCAATTGAAAAGATTGCAGCGTTCGCGGAAACAGCAAAAGATCGGAGGTTTCATATTCAGCATCCCGGCCATCCTAGCAGCATTGGGGGCCGTTGGAAGTTTGGCCGGCGGAAGTGCCGCCATCGCGAAAACCGTCATCGACTCGAAGAAGAACAAAGCGGAATTGGAAGAACAGAAACGTCACAACCTGGCCATGGAGAAGAAAGGAGGAAAGGGCGTGATGAGAAAGTTTAAAAAAAAGAAACAGAAGCACTCACCAACCGAGACATTGAATCTCTGATCGAACCGTTACAAATCAAACACTTCAGAGGAGTTTTCATGTCCGACTCGTTACCTTCAAGCGTCAAAAGAAAAGAATGCGGAGTAGTCAACTTGGACGGTCAAGAAAATCCAGGCACGCATTGGATATGTTATTATAAAAACAATGATAAAGCATTCGTTTTCGATTCTTTCGGAGGTGTTCCACCTACAAATTTAGTTCATTATCTGAAAACAAACAAAACCTCCATATACTACAACGACGAACGCATTCAAAATTTCGGAGACGTGAACTGCGGTCATCTCTGCCTCTCCGTGCTCGCGTTTCTCTCTAAAATAAATAACCCTACGATCGAGGATTTCCAGAAAGCATTGTGGAACCTCAAACAGCATCACTAGGATGGGCGTGTTCCATCTCACGAGCGAATCTTCAATCTTGAAACTCACGCTGCACGACGACATCGTCTATCCTAAATCCATGGCTCTGCGTGCATTCTACAGCATGTACCTCATACCCAATGTTACGCATCACAACAACAAAATTAGCGTCGGAAGCGAACACATCGTCGTCACGCCAGGACAATACAATCTTTCCACTTTGCAAGCTCAATTACCGAAGGGTACATACCTTTCTCAAAATTCGGTCACGCACAGAGTGGAAATCCTATCCGCGACGGAGACCGTGGACCTGGGCACCATAGGAGAACTTTTAGGTTTCGAGAACGACACCAAACTCGAAGCTGGCATCAAGCACGTAGCAACCAACATTCCTAAATTCTTGGCCATAGAGACTCTGAACGTGCACTGTAACGTGGCCGAAGGTATGATCACGAAATCTTCGGACGGATTGTTAGGAAGTCACAAGCAGACGGGAATCATAGCCACTTTCAAACCAAGTTCCGAGTTCATGGAACCGATCATCTACACGCCCTCTTCGCCGATCTATTTCCAGTATGTCGCAACCGCATAGACGACATAGAGTTGGTGGTGACGAACGAGAAAGGAGACGTGGTGGATTTCGCAGGTGCCACTACGACGGCCATCGTGGAGATCAACGTATAATAAATAACCATACATGTAAAATGGAGCAAATCGAAAGTTACGAATTGCAATCTTTCCCTCCCAACCGTCGCACGTTCGCCAATCTGAACGAAGCGAACAGGGAGATCGAATACGACGTGGACGTAGGCGACGGGTTCATTCATCCTCACAGAGCGGACCTCTACCTTCAATTCGACGTGGTGAAGAAGGAAAGCGGAGACGCGTTTCCCGCAGCAGCAAACTTGATACTCGTGGACAACTTCGTGCCTCACCTGTTCTCGCAGGTGGAGGTGAGGAAACACAACACCGTCATCGACAGAATAGATTATCCAGGCATCACATCGACGGCAGTGGGAACGTTGAAATTATCCAAAACGGACGCAGCGTACTATCAGGCCGGGGGATTCGAAGCCGGAACCAAAATATCGACGAAAAGTCACACGGTGCTCTTTCCCATGCGTCTGCTGCCTGGTTTCTTCTCGGACTACAAGGAGATCATGTGGAAGGGAGGACTGAGGATCACGTTTCGAAGAGCGGCCAACGACAACGACGCACTGATGCGATATGCTACTTTGGGTCCGGACGGCACCACGCCGATAGCCAACACTTTACCCGAAGCAGCGAAATGTGTCATCCGGAGCATGGAATTGAGAATGCCGGTGGTGGAATACGAAACGAACTACGCCCTCAAGTACAAAGCGGAGATCTTGAAAAGTCCGCAGGTGCCGATTCACTTTCACGGTTACCAGTGCGTGCAGAAGATGGCGTCGGGAAGTCACATGGAATTCGACGTGACGACGCAGTTCAACAACATACAGTTCGACATGCCAGATTTTGTCGTAGTGCTTTTTCAGACCGGACGCGATAACGATCAGGAAAAAGATTCCAGCAAGTTCGACGACTGCAAGATCAAGAACGTTTATCTGAAGAACGGTAGGAACGAAGTGTTCCCGCGCGAGAATTACAACCTCGACATGACCAAAGACGATTACCTCAAACTTTACGAAGCTTACACGGCTTACAAACGCGTGACCGAGGGAAGCGTGGACGTGTACTACGCGCCCAGCGAATTCAAAGCACGGAGACCCATGACCGTCATCAACACATCTAAGAGGAAGCAAGTGGTGGTCAACGATCGTACCAACATCAAGATTGTATGCGAGTTCCACGATGCCTTGCCTGCAGATACTCTGTGCAGTGTCATTCTTATTGCAGAGAAAACATTTGTGTATGACGTCAAAAATGAAAGAGTGACTGAACAGTTTTAAATAAATAAAAAAAAAATAGCACACAATAAGAAATGTGGAATTTTATATATATAAGTACAAATTGTAATTAGCAGTTTCCAGAAGTTTAATTTTGCTGTGCCATGCATGCATGTAATCGAGGAAGTGGAAGTAAATTAAAATTGTTTTTTTTCGCATTGCCTATTACTTTTTGTTACACTCTGGGCAGGTCTTACTAGTTTGGAGGCGATAGTGGCCCCACGGAAGTGTATGGACCCCACATTCAAGAATACATCTTTTGTCGTCGTGTGCATCCAGAGCAACTTTCCTGACAATATTAGTTGTAAGCACATGATCGACGCTTTGGATACGATGCTCTTTTTGTAGAATGGGCGATTTTGTTCTGAGGCACTCGAGGTAATCCTCAAACTTGAGGTGCTCCCGAACCACTTGCCTGCTTACACCCTTTGCCTTTTTTGTTACAGAACTCTCAGCCCGGATCGCATAGGCTTTGGCACGAAGTCCAGCAAACTCCACAATCACATCCCCGTCTTTCTCGTCCTTGAGTTTGCCGGGTATTTTTTTGTTCCGGGGCAGAATTCCATACCGGTTTAGCTGGGGATAGCCCGATGTGTCGAAGAGCTTGACAAGAACTTTGGCTATATCACCATACGCATCGGCCGTGCGAACATGGTACACCAAGCTGTCTGTGTCTGTGTAGAGGAGCGAGATATTGTGGTTGTAGTGTGCACGTAGTATGCCGTAATATGTCTCGAACATGCACAACTTGCTCAGATCCAAAACTGCAGCTCCCACATAGATGGGCTTGTTGAGTAGCACCTTGCCCCGGTTCATGTGAATCAGAGACATCTGTTCGTTGTAAATTGTTCGAGACCCGAACAGTGGGCTTGCAACAAGTCGACGACACTGTGTTTTCTTCGTCACCAACCTCACATCAACGCGATTTCGCACATTCTCCATGGTCTTCCCAAATACCGCATTGTTCATTAATTTGAAAAAATCGCGATCAAGTTCCGAAGTGGCAGCAGTGCGATGGTTGGTGTTCAGTTCGATGTACGGCTTCAACCATGGAGACTGCCTGAACAAGAGCACGTCGTAAACTGCTTTGACCGAGACCCCTTGCTGCATTAACCACTGGAGGTTCCGGTAGTGTAGCACATAATGCTTTTTGGCTCCAAGTCCATGACGAGCTTCGGTTGATCCGAGCCAGGTGGACACTTCAATTCCGGAGCAGGCGAAAGGTCACAGAATGTATCCTGCAGCTTCTCGGGGAAGTCAAGGTTCACCTCGGCAAAAAACCCATGTTCTGAATCGTCGAAGCTTTCGATGTCGAAGTTGGAGGGGTCAGCCCACTTAAACTGTCCTGTTGGGAGTGGCTGCATCATGGAGTGCCCGTAAAGATTATTCACGTCAGTGTACATGATGTAGCTTGATGGTTGGGAGGGGTCGTAACCAGTGGCCATGTGGTGATTGTTGGCGTGTGCGAAGCGTTGCGACACTTGGACCATGCCGCCCCGGATAGCTCTCTCGATGAAAAGCATGATATCATTATCGGAGATAAGTGAAAGTTTAACTTTAGTCAGCAGGAGCATGGCCGACCATGCCAGTCCAGGAAGGCTGTAAAAATATACAGGGTCCAGGTTGTAAATATTTATCGCAGTCGCCCGAAACGCCTGGAACACATCGGCAAGAAGCGTCACATCAAGCTTCAGGTATGCATCGTGGTAATCACCGAAAGTTCGGCAACCCAACTTGACCCACATAGACTGAGCATGCTTGTACTCCTCGTCGGTAATACCTGAACCTCTCAGCTGGCTGTAGAACTTATCCTGGGGAGGCAGCAACTCTTCTTCGAACTTGGAAGGGTCTGTGACGTATTCGTAGGGGTAGACCCCTTTACGTCTGATGAGTGCGACATCTAAGTTCGGGAAACTTGATGTGGTAATGGCTAGTTGGTCGTCTCTGAGCTTCCCAGCAAGAGCATCGAGGCTTGCCTGGAGGAACCTCAGAGAGTCGAGGAACCGAAGCTCGATGCTGCTGCTTGAGTTGGGGATCGGCACCCACTTGCTGATGCTAATATAACGCTCCTCGTTCTGCGCCAGGACATTGATTCTCGCATTGTCGTACCCTAGATGTGTAACCAAGTGATGGAAATCATATCCCGAGCCATTGTGAAAAAAGACCGGTATGAAGCGCGGGTCCCTGGCTCTCAAGTTACATCTGTTGCACCACGGGCCAATGTAGCTTCCGCTCCCATAATGGTCATGGTGGTGGACCTTTTTGTTATCGTCAGTGAAGACCGAGTTGCAAACAGGACAATTTAGAGCCATTTCGTGCTGATGCTTGTTTTTGGGAGACAGAGGCAGCATGGGTTTGGGGGCCAGCAGCACCTTCCCTATCTTGATGGCTTCCTGTTGCATTCTCTCCAGGAAGTGTTTGACCGGGTCGGGACCGCGATACACATAGGGCTCGGAGGCAATATGTTGGTCTCGCCACACCACAATATAGGAGTAACTCGAGGCCTCGTGGATTTGGAAAGGAATGGTAGAGGATGTTTCGGGGTTGGGCTCGCAGTTAGACAGAGGTTGAAGAAAGGCCTCGAAGTCTGCTACAATATAGGCAGGATGCTTCACCATAGCACTGTGCATGCGAAAGCACTCTACTGCACCAGGTTCGGGCAGGATAATTCGTGCAGGCTTGTTGCTACCACAGTAGAACATGTGGCGAGCTAGCTTCTCAGCAGCAATGTTGGGACCTCTGATGCGCCGGTAATCCTGCTGTTCTCGATTATTAAATGTAGCCAAGCACCTGCGACACACCTCGACGTGGCGACTATCACTGCTCCGTTGGCTCGAAACAAGCCGAGAGAGGGAACGGATAAGGGTGTAATGGTGATGGGTCTCGTCCTTGATGAGCAGGAGGTTGATTTCTCGTACCTCGTTGTTGTTGCTCACCTTGCTCACCCGGATGGGGTGGACCTCATTTTCGTTCTCGGTGAGACCGTAAACATTGATGGCTAATTGCAGGCCCAACAAGTCACGAGCACGAACCTCAAACTTGTGAATATGCGAGACTTCTACAGGGTAGGCAATCCCGGCCATTGCATCCTCCAGTTCCGACTCATACTGCGTGTAGTGGTTAACACGGCGTGGACTGTTTTTCCAGTGAACAGGGTGCAATGCTGCCAGCACCGACCAGAGGAAGCATTTGGTGTCTTTGTTCTGAATATTGAGAACAGCTTTCCTTGCTTCAACCTCGGGTGGCAGGGCAATATAGCTAGACCCTGCCAGTGGTAGGAACTTGCTAAGTGTCAGACAAAGTTCGTGGGGGTCGCCACACAGCGAACCGCCCGAGCCTTTAGCCTGATGCTCCTCGTGCTTTGCCACAAACTCCTCGACAAACTTGTTGTAGATGCTGTCGAGGTCAGTGATATCTGCCTGATGCAGTGTTTTTGCTTTTGTCGCATGGAAGAATTTATATATTTCATCAGACGGTTTCTTATACTTGCAGCATAGCACAGCATAGAATTTAGTGGAGTATGTAGCCAATGCATCGTTGAGGATGGATATTATCTTAGCTCGCTCGCTCTCCAGAAAACTACGCACATCGCATGAGCTGTCTGATGTTATGTTAAAGTCTTCTAATAAATGCTCAAACGCAAATCGGTCTGCTTTCTTCGCCAGCTTGACGCGTTTGGCAGGTGGCGATGCATCGAGGGAGGTTACTTCTACCTTTCGCTTGGAAGGTTGCGGTAGAGATGTTCCAGTGCTCTTGCAAGTAAGCTGGTGTCGCTTGAAGTTGGCAATAGACTTATTTTTTCCACACTTAGAGCACAGTTTGGTTGCAGATATTCGCTTTCCCGGCACACAAGTACGACAGTGCCTTTGAAAATGTTCACTTGACATAGCAATTTGGCACGTAGGGCAATTTTTTTCAGAACGCATAATGCAGAGATTTTTTTGGGGGTATGTTATTTAATACCTAATGCTGTGAAATGCAAAATATAATTGTTCACTTTTTTTTTTTAACTATTTTCTATGACCTTACTTGGTTTTTTTTTTCGCCAAATTATATGCTTCTAGTCTCCTATACAATACAATATACGTACAATATTGTCAACAGTATCATATTTGAGCAGGCCGCTTGTCACCTAAACACTACAGCTCACAGGTTGGTAAAATCTGACATGAAAGCAGATAATACGCTTATGCCTTATTTATATATAATTTTCACGGGCGTACAATATTGTTAAGAGCGTCATATTTGAGCAGGTCGCTTGTCACCTAAACACTACAGCTCACAGGTTGGGAAAATCTGACATGAAAGCAGATAATACGCTTATGCCTTATTTATATGTAATTTTCACGGGCGTACAATATTGTCAACAGTATCATATTTGAGCAGGTCGCTTGTCACCTAAACACTACAGCTCACAGGTTGGTAAAATCTGACATGAAAACAGATAATACGCTTATGCCTTATTTATATATAATTTTCACGGGCGTACAATATTGTTAAGAGCGTCAGTTTCCGTAGAGCTCTCTTTTTCCATCTTCCCTCTATACAGTGAAGCTGTAGAAGACACAATTAGCTAACCTAGCATACAACATACTTTCCTAATTAATATGGATATTGTCACACATTCCTCTTATTTTATACTGTTGTAAATGGAAAAGATTATGTACGGTAAATGTTTTGTACATTATAGGGAAAACATGCAAAATATCCCCCAACTTTAATTCGATCCACCTCTGAATCGAATTTTTTACATATTTTCACGCCGCCATATGTTGTTCTATTTTGCTTCTTTTACTTGCCTTGCTTAATTAACTCTCGCTAATTAGCATTTTGTACACGCAAACATTCACATGTGCTTTTTATTATTTTGTGTTCGGTAAGTACAAGTATATTCTTACATAAATTATTGTTTAATTTAATAAATTGTAAACTCGGAGCCTGCTATACTAACATTCCTTCTGTCTATTGAAAGCAAATGTTGCATACATGCGGAAATAACACAGAAAAAAAAGCGGATGGAAGCAATTTAAAATCAGTGGAGCAAGGTTAGTATTACGAGAACGTAAAAACATGTGCTTTCATTCAACTTCGAAAAATAAGAATAAATGTGTGCATACAGAACACATATGCTTTCTTTTCACAGTTGTAAAATCATATAAATTGTACATGAAGTAAGTTGCGGGAAGGCTCTCTCTTTTATGTCTGTGTATATGTTGTACAATTAGGTACAAGTTGTTGTACAATTAGGTACAAATTGTTGTACAATTATTTCCCCCAGTTGCCCAGTTGGAGTTGGGGGCACAACACTGGTACTATTTGTAATCACAGTGCTTACTCATGTATTTTGTTTAATATTTTATTTCAAATTCACTGTCAGAAACTAGTGTTGCCAGTTCCTGGATGTAGGTTTACCTACTCTGTTGGTTGTCACTGTCAAGCTTCCAGTATTCGTACAGCATAAAAAAGCTATAACCCCCCTCTCAAAATATATACATTGTATACGCCAAGATGCTCAATAGCCTAGCAACACATCATGAAAAAACATGCCAAGAGAACCCAATGGGTTTATAAGTCAGTGCTGCCAACTCATATTTGAGCAGGTCGCTTGTCACCTAAACACTACAGCTCACAGGTTGGTAAAATCTGACATGAAAGCAGATAATACGCTTAACTCTTCCCTCTCTTTCTCTCCTCTCTCTTTTTTTGTAAAAAGCTGTAGGTAGGCTGTCGGTTGTTTAACTCTTCCCTCTCTCTCCTCTCTCTTTTTTTTGTAAAAAGCCATGGCAAAAGTACCAGTAGGTTGGCAACCTTGCTTTAGGTTAGGTTAGACAAAAAAAAAGCTGTAGGTGGGCTGTCGGTTGTTTAACTCTTCCATCTCTCTCTCTCCTCTCTCTTTTTTGTAAAAAGTTATGGCAAAAATACCAGTAGGTTAGCAACCTTGCTTTATGCACTGTAAGGCAAGTCTTAAGTAAAGTTGCCAGCTCCTTGCTTTAGGCTAGGTTAGACCTGGTTAGGTTAGGTTAGGTTAGGTTAGGTTAGGTTAGGTTAGAGTAGGTTAGGTTAGGTTAGGTTAGAGTAGGTTAGGTTAGGTTAGGTTAGGTTAGGTTAGAGTAGGTTAGGTTAGGTTAGGTTAGGTTAGGTTAGAGTAGGTTAGGTTAGGTTAGGTTAGGTTAGGTTAGGTTAGGTTAGGTTAGGTTAGAGTAGGTTAGGTTAGGTTAGGTTAGGTTAGAGTAGGTTAGGTTAGGTTAGGTTAGGTTAGGTTAGGTTAGGTTAGGTTAGGTTAGGGTGGGTTAGGTTAGGTTAGGTTAGCCAGTGAAAGATCATATAGTAGAATTTTTGTAGAGTGGGTTGGCAACACCGACGAGCATCAAATAATGATTTCAAGCCTCAAATAATAATTTCGAGCCTCAAAAAAAGGAACATCCAATAAAATTGCCAAATATAAAAAGGGGGCAATAAACCCCCCCCCTCATAAAAAGCTACAGTAAAAACCCACAGTGTCGCCAACACTAGGCCCCCAACAGTATTGCCAGACATAAAAATACATGGACCCCTCAGGTCCTTTTATGAAAATTTACAGTGAAAAAGCTTTCATTTTTCATGATGTCAAGAGCATCTACCTCTAGCGCAGGTTGCTTGTTGCTGACTTACAGACTGATAAGAGCTTATGCAAGAGCACCCTGCTTGGCGAGCTGTAGAAGCCACAATTACCTAACCTATTTTTTTAAAAATATATTTGTAAAATCCATCTAATGTCTGAATTTAAAAAAAATATATATTATATTTGTTAACTGTTTAAGGAAAATTTTTGCAAAATACCCCGACAACGTTTCAGCTACTAGGACCTCATTACCATGAGCCTAATCCTAGTAAGCCACATACACACCTGTTCTTCGTATCGCATATGCTAGTAAGTCAGATGACATCATGGGAGAATCACATTTCCCCCAAGAAGCCCACCACAACAAACATCGCACATGCTAGAAGAAACAGGTTCAGGATATTTTATGCTAAATTTACGGCTGCCTGTATGCAGTTATAGGCAAATCATTAAAAGAGCGCTCTAATATACAATGATTTCTCCTACCATGTACCCTAACATACAATTTAACATAACAAGTAAAATTTCGATTCGTCTATATATACCCAACAAAACTCAGAAACTGTCATACGCGAGAGCTAATATTTTGCAACAACTGTAATTACCCAACACTAGCAACAAGAACAAAAAAAAATATATCAATTATTTGTATAATATTAATTAGTAACTTTAGATATTATTAATTATTAGTTTTCAGTTGTAATTAATTTTAAAAAACAATTAATAACATGTTAGGTGATGATAACCAAGTGCAAAAAGCATTGCATTTTTTTTTACACACAAACAAAACACCACATAGTTCACAAAACCTCTAACAGATGGCAGATAGTTACATGGTTCTAGTTAGGATGATTTTTGGGTTGTTGGATTGGGGTTGAAGAAGACTATTTGTTGTAGTGACCACAGTATTGTTTTTTTTTGTGTGTGTGTGTTTTCTGTTCTCTTACGAGAATTAATATAGGTTGTCATAGAACCCTCCAATTCATGACTTAGGAAAAATCTGTTTGGTGATTCATCACGTACACCTATATGTGAGAAAAAGTATGAATATTGGTAGTGTTGCCAGATGTAAACAGAGGGCAATAGACCCCCCTCATAAAAGGCTACAGTAAACCCACAGTGTCGCCAACACTAGGCCCCCAACAGTATTGCCAGACATAAAAATACATGGACCCCTCAGGTCCTTTGATAAAAATTTACAGTGAAAAAACCCAGTAGGTTAACAACACTGTCAAAAAATCTACGGTAGTGTTGCCAGATGTAAACAGAGGGCAATAAACCCCCCCCCTCATAAAAGGCTACAGTGCCCCCACAATGTTGCCAACTCTGCCCTCAAAATATACATCATAAAAGGCTACGACGAGCGCCACAACCTTGGTGATTTTTTCGGGTAAGGAGTTGGCAACACATGCCTTACGAGAGAAATCCATTAAGGCGATCGAGCGCCAAATGATGATTCGAGCGCCAAATGATGACTGGGTACCGGGCCACTTGTACTACTTTCCCCGAAGCGTGAATCGTTTCCACATGTGTGTTTTCAAGGTTCGATTGAATCTTTCCACGATGCTGGCTTTGATGTGACTGAAGGTCGAATAATGTCGAATGCCATGTTTTTGAATAAACTTTTGGAATACAGCATTGTAAAATTCCTTCCCCTTGTCTGTTTGCAGAAACCGTGGTCGTCTGCCGCCGCTTTCGCGAAAAATTGTCTTGAATGCTTCCGTGACGCATGTTCCCGTTTTCGCCTTCAAAGGTAGAGCCCATGCGAATTTCGAAAATGTGTCTATGACGGTGAGAAGGTACTTGTTGCCCTTGTTCAATTTATGCACGTTTTTCAAATTGCCACTGCTCATCTCCACGAGGTCACTTTGCCAGAGGTCGTCGATGCCCTTGGTTACCACAGCCAAACGTTCGTAGTTACGGCGTGCAGGTTTATGCAATTCTTCGACGATGGCTTGCCTAGACATTTTTTTAGAGATTACGTTTGAAGAGAAGCACAAGCGTGATGGGATTCAAAGAGGGTGGCACTTCGCTCGTGTTTTGAACGATCAGCTTGTCGCCGGCACTCACGTCGAAAACGGTGAGATCTTCGTCTTCGTGTATTTCATATATGTTGCGCGTTTCGTTCCAACGTGCCAGAGGAATGTTTCCTGCTTTCTGGACACCACGATTCGATATCAAAGTCATGGTGGGAACGCTAGCTTTTCTGCCGTGAGACCAGTACGAAAATTCGTTTATCTGAATCGTGCCATCGAGGAGAAACTTGTAGTACGGATGATAAGGATGTAACATGTACAGTTTGTTACCTTCGACGAACGTGGAGATTCTCTGTTGATTGGGAACGCTGTTGATTTCGATGGCTTGCAAGGTGAACAATTTGGCGAATTTAGTGTCGACGCCGAGCAGATTACTGTGAACGTGTCCGAGTTTATTTTCGATGGGCAGCAAATGCTCGATTATGGTATCCGTTACGGCAGAAAACGACGGTTTGATTTTCACTTCCACGTTCAACTGCTTGTAGTTTTCGTTGAGTTCTTGCAACTTGGCACCGAAAGAAGCCAGCGTCGATTCCTGCGTGGATTCCAGCACTCCGACTTGATCTCTGATGTTGACGACGATGTTCTGAAGGTTCTCGACTTGATTCAATTTCGAGCTCTTCTCGGTAAGATCATTCACGATGCTTCGCATCTCTGTAAACTGCGTGTGAAGATCGGCGACGCTCTGCGAAGTGGGCAGCGTCGACACCAGCGAACTAATTTCGTCTCGAATCTGTTCCACGTTGGCCGTTTCCGTTTCTAGTCGTTTCAGCATTCGAGATATGTTTCTTTTCAAAGCGTGCAATTCTTTGGAGGTGGGGAGATTGGCCACCCTACTCTCGAGATCGCTCAATGAACTTTTGATGTCGCTCGATTCGGATAGTGCCGTCACCGCCGTTTTCAATTTTTCCAAATCTTCGCTCGAAGGTACGCTCGTCCGTAACGATTCCAAGTCACCCTGTATGTTGTCCAGTACGTGATGAAAATGAGCAAGATTGGATTCGACGTTCAAATTTTCTAAATATTCGATCTTCTGCTGAACCGTGCTCAACGTGTCTTGAATGCTCGTCAACGCTCTCGCTTCAGCGTGAATATTTTTAATTTCCTCGTTGATCAATTCCAAGGATGCCTGAAGCGTAGCGATGGTGGTTTGAATGTGTTCGAAATCTTGATACGCCTCCAATTGAATTTTTATGTTCGCGACGCTTTTACCGATGACCTGCAGTTCGTCCGACGATGGTAGGTTCGTCATGGTATCTTCCAAAGTCTGTAACTTGGATTTAATTTCTTCCAACGTGCCGGTGAATTCTTCTTGTAATTTGGAAACGACGACGTGCAAGCGTTCTACATCAATATCGTTCACCACGGTTTGAAGTTCGGAGAAATTCTTTTCGATTGCGGAAGTTCGTTCTTCGATTTCGAGTTTCAATTTTTCCAAATCTTCATTTTTCGATTGAAATTGCTGTAATTTGGCCAAATCATTTTGAAGCGAATCCACGCTCAACTGTATATTTTGAACGTTGTCGTAAGAAGGTACGTCGACATAATTTTTTATGAGCGTTTTCAGTTCGGAATCGATTTTCAGAATAGGGTCGAGACATTGCGTTTGGAGCGTAGCGATTTCCGACTCTAAACTTTTGTTTAAGGTATCCTACAAAGCAATCAAATCAGTCCTCAACTTCTTAACTCGAATGTCCAACATGAGAATCTCTTCTGCGTGGTCTACACGCTTGGTGTTGCCGAAAATGTCGTTAGGCATTTTTGGTTAACGGTTATTTATAATAGGATAGACGATTCGTAATTCTACGAAGAGAGGAATAAGTTTGTCGTAATCTCCGAGGAGTTCCACGTACAGGTAATCTCCAGCAGAAACATCGTACGTAATGTTAGAAAGCATCTTGTCGTGCTTGATTCGAAAAATGTTCTTGCCGGTAGAAATTTTGATTTCGCCTGCGTTTTCCGGATTCACGGTGATTTGAAGTTTCCCGTCGATCGGAATTTCGTAGAAATGTAAATTGTTATTAAAAACATAAAACATCTTGCCCACATCGTCATTCAGTTTCGTCCAAATGCTGTTGAGGTGAATAATCAACAGACCGTTGAGTTTAGGTAACACGGAAGGTAAGACTTCATGATCTGGTATGGTTTCCATAATAATCTGTTTTTTGAAACCGAACAAATTCATAGGCATGCTGGTTATTTAAGAATACGGTCAAAGTTTTTTTTTTGTAATGACAGTCAAAGTGTTTTTTTTTTTTTTGTTTTTTTTTGTTTTTATGAATCTTCTGTTGAAGATGGACATATGTTGCAGGTTTTGCTTTCTGCTAAGCGATAGTGCCCCCACGGCAATGTGTGAATACCACACTCGAGAACGCACCTCTTATCGTCGTTGGGATCCAGGGCAATTTTTCTAACTTTGTTTGTGGTCAACACATGGTCGACGCTCTGGATGCGCTGTTCTTCTCTTAGAACCGACGACCTGGTCTTGAGGCAATCGACGAAGTCCTCGAATGCGAGATGCTCCCGAACCACCTGTCTGCCGACACCCTTGGCCTTCTTGGTAACGCTGCCCTCGGCTTTGATGGCATAGGCCTTGGCGCGAAGACCTGCAAACTCGAGAATTACATCACCGTCCTTCTCGTCTTTGAGTTTGCCAGGCACTTTTTTGTTTCGGGGCAGGATGCCGTACTGGTTCGGCTGGGGATAGCCCGAGGTGTCGAAGAGGTTAACCAAAGCTGGTACCGTGACTATATCCCTGTATGCATCGGGTGAGTGGACGTGGTACACCAAGCTGTCCGTGTCCGTGTAGAGAAGCGAGATGTTGTGGCTATAATGTGGGCGTAATATGTCGTAGTACGTCTCGAACATGTGCAGCTTGCTCAGGTCTAATACTGAGGCACCAACATAAATTGGCTTGTCGAGCCTCACCTCACTCTTCCTCATATGCACCAGAGCAAGCTGCTCATTATAAATGGTCCTCGATTTGAATAACGGGTTTGCTACGAGCCTGCGACATTGTGCTTTCCTCGTTACCAATTTTATGTCCATGCGATTCCGTACATTCTCCATAGTTTTGCCAAACACCGCATTATTCATTAACTTGAAGATATCGCGATCAAAATCAGAAGTGGCGACTGTGCGATGTTCGGTGTTGAGCTCGATGTATGGCTTCAACCACGGAGAATGCTCGAACTTGAGGATGCGGTGAACTGTGCGGGCGGTAACCCCTTGTTTCATCAACCACCGGAGGTTTTGGTAGTGCAGGACATAACGCTCTTTGGACTCGAAGTCCATGACGAGCTTCTTCTGGTTGGAATCGGGTGGACACTTGAACTCGGGTGCAGGGGGAAGATCGCAGACCAAATCCTGCAGCTTCTCGGAGAACTCAAGGTCCACCTCGGCGAAGAACCCATGTTCCGAATCGTCGAAGCTTTCGACGTCGAAGTTGGAAGGGTCAGCCCACTCGAAGCCTCTAAAGGGGAGTGGCTGCATCATGGAGTGTCCATAGAGGTTATTAACGTCCGTGTACATGATGTAGCTGGACGGTTGTGAGGGGTCGTAACCGGTGGACATGTGGTGATTGTTGGCGCGCGAGTGTCGCTGCGACACCTGGACCATTCCACCCCGCACGGCACGTTCCACAAACAGCACCATGTTCACGTCCGAAAGAAGCTCCAGCTCGATCTTCGTCACCAGAAACATGGCTGACCACGCCAGTCCGGGGAGACTGTAGAAGTAGGCAGGGTCCAGCTGGTAGATGGTCTTCGCAGTCGCACGGAACGTCTGGAACACGTCGGCGAGGAGCGTCACATCAAGTCTGAGGTAGGCGTCGTGGTAGTCCCCGAGAGTTCGACAGCCCAGCTCGCGCCACATGGACTGGGCGTGGTGATATTCCTCGTCGGTGATGTTCGAGCCTCGCAGCTGACTGTAGAACTTCGCCTGGGGAGGTAGCGACGTCTCTGCGAACTTGGTAGGGTCTGTGACGTATTCGTAGGGGTAGACACCCTTACGCCTGAAGAGACCTGCGTCCAAGTTCGGAAAGTTTCCGGAGGTAATAAGCATTTGCTCGTCGCTAAGCTTCCCTGCGAGAGCATCGAGGCTGGCCGGGAGGAACCTCAGGGAGTCGAGGAAGCGAAGCTCGACGGTAGAGTGTGTTCCTGAGATTCGCACCCACTTGCTCAAGCTAATGTAACGCTCCTCGTTCTGCGCCAGGACGTTGATTCGCATGTCGTCGTACCCAAAGTGAGGCACCAGATGGTGGAAGTCGTATCCCGAGCCATTGTGAAAAAACACAGGGATGAAGCGCGGGTCCCGGGCCATGAGGTTGCATCCGTTGCACCATGGACCAACATACCTACCGTTAAAGTGATCATGGTGTTGGACTTTACGGTTGTTGGCGGTGTACTCCTTGACGCAGACAGGGCAAGCGATAGCCTTGTCGTGTCTACGTTGATCGTCGGGGGACAGTGGGAGCATAGACTTGGGGGCCAACAGTACCTTCCCTATCTCGTTGGCCTCGACAACCATCCTCTCGAGGAAGTGTTTGGCTGCGTCGGGACCGCGGTACACGTAGGGCTCGGGGGCGATGTGCTGGTCACGTCGCACCACAACGTATGCGAAACTGGATGCCTCGTGGAGTTGGTAAGGGGTGGTGGAGGAAACTTCAGGGTCGGGATCGCAAGTGGACAGGGGTTTGAGGAAGGCCTCGAAATCCGCGATGATGATAGCGGGATGCTCTACCATGGCACCGTGCATGTGGAAACGCTCCACGGTGCCAGGTTTGGGCAAGACTGCCACACCCGGCTCGTTGGCATTGCAGTAGAACTTGTGGCTGGCAAGCTTCTCTGCAGCGATGTTGGGACCTCTGATGTGCTGATAATCCGGCTGTTTTTGATTGTCAAAAGTTGACAAGCACCTTCGACAAACTTCTATGCTACCATGATGCTTGCTTTTTTGGCTCGACACCAACCGGGAGAGCGAGCGAATAAGGGTGTAGTGGTGATGGGTCTCGTCCTTGATGAGCAGAAGGTGAATTTCCTGCACACCATCGTCCTCTACGTCGCTCACCCGGATGGGGTACACCGCATTTTCGTCAGTGAGGGCGTAAACGTTGATGGCCAACCGAGGGTTGTGTGTACGAGCCTCAAACTTTCGAATGTCCGAGACCTCTACGGGATAGTCGATCCCAGCCATCGCAACTTCCAGCTCTGACTCGTAGGGTAGGTAGTGGTTAACTCGGTGTGGTTGGTTTTTCCTGTCGACGGGGTGCAATGCTGCCAGCACGCACCATACGAAGCACTTGGCGTCACTGTTCTGAATGTTCAGGACAGCCTTCTTTGCCACAATGGTAGGTGGTAAGAGGACGTAGCTGGAGGCGGAGAGAGGCACGAACTTACAAAGTTTGACGCACAGTTCGTGAGGCTCGCCACACAGCGAACCCCCCGAGCCCTTGGCTTGATGTTCCTCTTGTTTTGCCGCCAGCTCCTCGGCAAACTGGTTGTAGATAACCTCGAGGTTGTCGACATCCGCCAGATGCAGCGTCTTCGCCTTGGTGTTGTGGCAGAAGCTGTAAATTTCATCAGACGGCTTCTTGTACTGGCAACGTAGCGATGCGTAGAATTTGGTGGAGTGCGTTGCAAGCGCATCGCCGAGGATGGAAATAATTTCGGCTTGCACGTTCTCCAAAAAGCTACGCACGTCGCATGAGCCCTCCGAAGTGATGACAAAATCTTCTAACAAACGCTGGAAAGCAGACTGGTTCGCTTTCGACACAGGCTTGACGCGTTTGGCGGATGGTGGCGAGTCAGCTTCCGCTTTCCTCTTGGTCGAGCTGGTCGACGGTTGTGGAACAGGTGCTCCGACGACAACTTTGCATGATGTTATATGCCTCTTCAAATTATTAATGGTAATATGTATACCGCACCTGGGACATGATTTTTTAGCGGTTACACGCTTACCAGGTGCGCAGGTACGACAATGTCTTGCAAAATTTTGGCTTGATATGGTTATCTTGCACACAGGACAACTTTTCATGGAGCGCATTTTTTTGGGGGGTATGTTTATTTATATGTGATCTGTTGGTGGTAGAGTGTTTACAAAAAAAAAATTTCTTACGAGAAAAATTTTGTAGGCTAATTCTAATTAGTGTTAGTTTGAGGGGTTTATTTATATATGGGTGACGTTGTTTTCCTCAAATATGTGCTTTAATAAACCCTGTAAAAAAATTTAAAAAAATATATAAGAAGTTTGAGAAAAAAAAAACACGTGAAACCCTACAGAGGTGTGGTTATCTAGAACCGCAGCCGTTAGAACCTTTTACATTTTTGGTTGGGCACCACGCACCCTGGCGAGGTTATAGGGGCCAGGCATCCTAAAAAACAACAATTATTATTTTGTTTGTTTGTTTGCGTCACAATACGCGCGCGTGTGTGTGTGTGTGTGTGGCACATCGTTCCCCCGAGAAAGGTTTACAAAGGTCGCGATATACGGAGTTGGAAAATTACGATATGGCGCATTCGCTCGTTACTGTTCCCAGCTATAGGTTTTTCTCTCTCCCTAGCCCTTGCCAAGTAAAAAAAAAAGGTGTAGGTAGGAGTTGGTAACACTGCGAGAAAATAGAAATCATGCCTTACAAGAAAAAACCATTAAGGCGATTTTTACTTAATAACGTTGAACCCGTGCAGTGTTCCCACCCATCCATCTCTCTCTCTCTTTTACGGCAGTGCCGGCTCTCCTTGTTTAGTATATGTAGGTTGGCAAAAATTGCTTTATGCACTGTAAAGCAAACCTCAAGCAAAGTTGCCAGCTCCTTGCTTTAGGCTAGGTTAGACAAAAAAAAGCTGTAGGTAGGCTGTCGACTGTTTAACTCTTCCCTCTCTCTCTCTTCTCTCTCTCTTTTTTTTTTTTTTTTGTAAAAAGCCATGGCAAAAGTACCAGTAGGTTGGCAACCTTGCTTTATGCACTGTAAAACAAGCCTCAAGCACGGTTGCCAGCTCCTTGCTTTAGGTTACGTTAGACCAAAAACCTTGGTGATTTTTTTTGAGTAAGATGTTGGTAATACTGTGTCCGAAAATAGGGGGGGGGGTTTATGCCTTACAAGAGCAAACCATTAAAGCAAGCCCCACCGAGCTTTACTTTCGGGTGTAGTGTTGGCAACACTGCGAGAAAAAAGTTGTTAGTTTCTTGTTTTAGGTTAGGTTAAACCAAAAACCTTGGTGATTTTTTCGAGTGAGGAGCTGACAACACTGCGAGAAAAAGGTTGCCAGCTCCTTGCTTTAGGTTAGGTTACCCCAAAAACCTTAGTGATTTTTTCGAGTAAGCAGCTAGCAACACTGCGCCATCAAGTGAAGATCATGCCTTACGAGAGAAATCCATTAAGGCAAGCTCCTCACTTCAGCTCCTCACTTGATGTTGCAGAACTCTCTAAACTGGACTACTGAGGAACGGGATTGCGTGGAGGGAGGAAACCCACTTCAGTTACCAGCCTTCCCAGCAGCGTGCACTGTTTCGCTCTGTCCACTCGATCCCCTCTCTCCTCTCTCCACTTTTCTTCCGTTATGGGCGGCTTTGCTCCAGAGATGCTGGGACAGAATACAGTTAATTGTTTCTCAAAAGGTATCATCTATCTCTGTATGCCACACATTTAATTCTTACTCATATGGAAAAAATGTCAATTTGTATTCAGCGGTAGTTTCACAGTTACAAACTATTTTGGCCTTGATGAGAAGTTTAGTGTAAGTAGGCAATTTGTTTATAATTTTGAAATTTAAATCCTCATAATTAGGGCTTGAACTCGTCACCTAAGAGGTTGAAGATCGTCCTCTACTTTGTGCGTGACCTTCTTTATTTTTCTATTCATTGTTCATCCTCATCGTCGCGATTAGCCAAAGGTAAAATAAGAAAAGTCCTCCTCCGTGACCGTGCGGTCTAAGGAGTTGTGCTTTGGACTCCGACTGCAGAACGGCATGGATTCGAGTCCGCCTATGCTCACTCTCTAGGTTCTCGGCCTGTGTATGGGACCGGTAGAAACCCACCATCGTGAAGAAATTGGGGAGCTACGAGCGAGTAGCGTAACCCGGTCTCGGAAATCTCCTATGGAGCATGTTCCTGGGTAAACAAAAAATAATCGATCAGACAATTCGATCATCGAAGGCGATAAAATAACCTCCGGTTGACCAAGTTGCCAATATAAATAAATGGAATACAGATTGTCTTCGAGCTTACATTGTTAAAAAGAAGCGGATACACGTATTACTAACCCAATAATTATTCAATACGGTTTTTTGTTTGTCAGGAATTATCACTTAAACTATTGCATGTTGAGCTGATGCCTACCTAGCCGCCTCTGATGAAATCTACCATTCTTCAGATTCTCTTTAAAATTCGACTCTGGTCACTTGTAACGTGCTGGGTGCAGACATTGTGCATCGAAGCACAGTGTTGCGATAAGAAGCGGCCTTGAATAGCGTAAGTGAGTCACTTTAATCGCGAGCAAGCTAGACTACCAAGCTTGTCTGCCTTTGAAAACCAAGTCATTTGTTTCACGGTTTCCGAACGCGATTGCTATTGTAGAAGTATATATTCTCTCAAAAGAGCAAGAAAGGAAATTCGACCAATGTTCTCCCATCGTTTAAAACCAAATATTATCTATTAAACGAAAAGTTCACGGTTGTCAATAAACGGTTTAACCTATCTGAGCATAAGGTGAATGTAAATACTAAATTTAATAGAAAGGTTCTCAAAAATTTCTCTTCCACTGTCTACGTTAGGTCAGTACCCAGGGGAGGGGCCATGTGGGCCATGCTCCCCCCTCGAACTCTGAAATATTTAAATGTGAACCTAATAATAAATAAATACGAAAATAAGATCGTCGATTTTTGAAATGTGTAAAAATTTCAATTTTGCTCTTGCATAAATGAATCTGTTTCTTGTGCAAAAGTCTTCAAGCTGCAATATTGGGTCTTTTTAGTTTTATAATCATTGATGCAAGGCTACCAGACGTCCGATTCACCGATTTAGTCAGGACAGTGCGTTACTTTCAATCCCTGTCCCGACTTTTTCGAACTGCAATCGTGATGCGAAAATGTCTCTTTATTATTGTTTTTTTGTTAACTTACAATTAGACATGATCTTTATTTTATGAATAATTCTAAGTACGCAACATTTAATTTATAAATATATTATTTTCTAAACATAGAATTATCATGACTTTTTAATGGCGCTCGCACTATTTGAACTATTTTGTAATATATGTCTGTCTCTGTCTCTCTCTCTCTGTATATATATATATATATATATATATATATATATGTGTGTGTGTGTGTGTGTGTGTGTGTGTGTGAGTGATGGTGTGTGTGTGTGTATACACACACACACACAGACACACACACATATATATATATATATATATATATATATATATATAATTGGGTCTGGCCCCTCCCTCAAATAAATCCTGCTTAAGGACCTGGTCTACGTCAATGACAGAAATGCAAGCAATAATCTTATTTATTTTTAACCCAATTAAAGGAAAGTGTAAGCATTTAAAAGAAATAAGAAAGAGCATAACTGTTGCTTTTCCTTAGAAATTGTTGTTCTTCGAGGAAGGAAAATTAGAAGGATTTAGTCCAGCACCTTAACACAGTGTCCCACGAGTTCTCTTAACACATACTGCCAAATGTAAGATGATTTTATGAATAAAATTTTCCGCCTGTTTACGTATAACGTTGCGCAGATTTGGTAGTTCGCACACGGTGTAATTATTTCGTGTTACCTTACGCAACAGCAAATACATTTCATAAGACTGTTCTGGACACAAGATTTGCATCAGTAAACAAGCATCTTGTCTGTTACAGTATCACAGGAAAAGAACATCGTCCTGTAATGTTCAAGCTCTAGATATTTTCCATTAATAATGTCTAATCACAATAATAAGTTAGAAGAAATATCTCGCATTTTCACAACTACCAATATTCTCGTTTTTAATCACTTCGAAAATTATTTCTCGAAGATATCGGTTATACTACAAGAAAGCAAATCAAAATTAAAGTAAAAGTTCAACTACACGTATACCAAACGACATTTACAATATTGGAGGGACAGGAATACTTAAAAACAATTGTTGTTTCATTCGAAGGTAAAGGCGTGGTGTAGTGGTTCTTCTACCTGGTTTAAGGATCGAAAGCTTGTAGGGTAGTGGCTATCGTTTAGGATTGTCAATCTGACGGTCATAGGTTCAAACCCTTCCGGTGGCAGAAAATTTTCGTAAGTTTTAGATATATCCCATTGTGTTCATTGTCCACGCCGTGTGAAACGGAATAATTCCGTTTGGAATTAACGATTGGGGGAGGGGAAATATGAATTACGAAATCTCCATTTCAACGAACCGAGAAGTGGAGAAAAATTGAATAATTATTAAAAATTACGTTCATTTTTTTAGTGGTGTAATCGCAGGTAAAATCAAAGATCTTACATGGAAAATTTTAACTTGCTCTGAACTCAGCCAAAAGGCATTTCGCACCGATCTAATATATTCTCCAATACATTTCAAAATGTTATTGAATGTTTCATGTCGATAATTTGACCAATGCATCCATTCTTGACGCTCAGAGGATATTTTCTGCAACTACCTCTTCTCTCCAGTTCCTTCTCCTTCTTCTCTCCCCTCTTTCTGTTATGCTTTTATCTCATATCGCCTTCCCTACTTTTCTCGCATCTTATCTCCATCCCACTCTTCTCCACTCCTCTTATCTACTTTCCCGTCTTAGATTTCCGACTCCACTGCACTATTCTATCTTTTTTCGTTCTTCTCCTTGTTTCTCCTTTACCCTACTCTCCACTTCCCTCTTCTCGTCTCCTCCTCTCCTCTCGTCTCGTTTTCCTCCTCTTTTCTCTTCTTTGTTCTTTTTTCCTCATCTCTCCTCGAATCTTTTTACATTCTCCTCACTACATCTCTTCTCCTCGTCTATCCTCTCTTTCTTCTCTCCTCTACTTTCCTCTTCTCCTTTCGCTTTCTCTTTCTCCTCTCCTTTGTAACCTTTCGTTTCCTCTCACCTCCTTTCCTTACTGTAGACTCATCAGCGATGAAATACTAGAAAACCTATTTTTTTTCTTTCAGAAAGAATTTTGTCATTTGCGATATAATAGTGATATTTTTAATAATTTTATACAATAATACTTGTTTATATTTCTTTCGCGTATTTTATAAATATCTATTGTGCATGTGGCAACCCTGAAATTGAGCCTAACTCTGCACGCAACCCACCAACGGCTTGTGTAAATTGGGTTGCCTAGTTTAAAATGTCGTTGTCCTAAAACTTTTGAGAGACACTGTACACAATGCTGGTGATTACATCAAAGGGCTATAAAAGTTTCAGAGAGGTATCTATTTCGCATCATTTGTAAATTAAAAATCAAAATCTAATTATTGATAACAACTCGTTTGAACCAGTTTCCAAATTCAAATACTTAGGAGTAATATTAACAAATGAAAATTATATTAAAGAGGAAATAAAAAGTAGGCTTATTTCAGGAAATTCTTGTTACTTCTCTCTTCTCGTTTAATATCTAAGAAACTAAAAGTTAAAATATACAAAACCGTAATTTTGCCTGTAGTAGTATATGGATGTGAAACTTGGTCCCTTATATTGAAAGAGGAAAATGAATTGAGAGTATTTTAAAAGAAAGATTCTTAGGAAAATATTTGGACCTAAAAGGGATGAGGAGACAGGTGAGTAGAAAAGGTTACATAATTTAGAACTACATGATTTGTATTCATGTCCAGATATTATTAGAATAATTAAATCAAGAAGACTTAGGTGGGCAGGACATGTGGCATGAATGGGAGAGGAAAGAGGAGTTTGCATGATTCTTGTTGGGAAACCTGTAGGAAGGCCAAGACGAAGATGGAGGGACAACGTTGAGATGGACCTAAAGGAAATTGGTAGGGATGAAAAAAGAGTATATAGATCTTGCTCAGGATAGGGACAGATGGAAGGCCTGTGTTGCTGCAGCCATGAACCTTCGGGTTTAAGAAGGCTAGAGAGTTAGTTAGATAGTTGCCACTATTAAATTCCCTACCCACGTATTACACACATACGTGTGTGTGCATGCATGCAACTTGTGTTGTCCACTAATGATCTTGCAACGAAAAACTTTTTGGTTCGAATCCCGCCTTGGAAGTACGTACTTATGCAAGTGTTTCTTCATTTCATGTAATCATCACACATTTCATTTCGTAATTATGACAGTTAAAAGTGACGCAATAAGAAAGAAAAAAACACTACTACATAAAATGAGAAAGCACAATTGGATCTAGAGGAAATACTTAGTTCCCACCACCCTCACCTGCGTCTCCGGAGCCGCGCTGGACTTCCTGTGTCGCAGGTCGCTCAAGGGGATGAAGGCCGTGTTCTGGGGGTCCGAGAGACCCACGTGGGCTACCCTGTTGCTCCTCCAACTGGGATGGAAACGCATGATGAAGAGGAGGAACCCGTACTCGATGAAGGCGAAAAACACGAACAGGATGCAGGAGACCACCCACACCTCGTTGCACTTCAGGCCGAGGGCGTCTGGAGTGTTGGCCCTGAAAAATACAAGTAAAAAACTCACAAAATGGTGGCCACGTTCTTGTTTCGTTCAATTTTCTCAAGGTTACAGTGAAGTTCAGTTCCTTGAGAATGAGAGTTGAATTAAATAAATCTCAATGAACTTCGGTCTTGTTCCTTGAAGATGAGACTTCAGATAAATAACTCTCAATGAAGTTCGATGTAGTTCCTTGAAGATGAGAGTTAAGTGAAATAACTCTCAACTAAGTTCAGTCTAGTTCCTTGAAGATGAGAGTTAAGTGAAATAACTCTCAATGAAGTTCAGTATAGTTCCTTGAAGATGAGAGTTAAGTTAAATCACTCTCAACAACGTTCAGTCTAGTTCCTTGAAGATGAGAGTTAAGTGAAATAACTCTCAATGATGTTCAGTATAGTTCCTTGAAGATGAGAGTTAAGTTAAATCATTCTCAACTAAGTTCAGTCTAGTTCCTTGAAGATGAGAGGTAAGTGAAATAAATCAACAAAGTTCAGTCTAGTTCCTTGAAGATGAGAGTTAAGTGAAATAACTCTCAATACAGTTCAGTCCAGTTCCTTGAAGATAAGAGTTCAGTTAAATAATTCTCAATGAACTTCGGCTTAGTTCATTAAACATGAGAGTTCAGATAAATAACTCTCAATGAAGTTCGGTCTAGTTCCTTGAAGATGAGACTTCACTTAATTTTCTCACGAATTTCGGATTAGTTCCCTGAAGGTGAGAGTTAAGGTAAATTACTCTTAACGAAGTTCAGTCTACTTCCTTGCAGATGAGAGTTAAGTGAAATAAATCAACAAAGTTCAGTCTAGTTCCTTTAAGATGACAGTTCAGTTAAATAACTCTCAATACAGTTCAGTCTAGTTCCTTGAAGATAAGTGTTCAGTTAAATAATACTCAATGAACTTCGGCTTAGTTCCTTAAATATGAAAGTTCAGATAAATAACTCTCAATCAAGTTCGTCTAGTTCCTTGAAGATGAGACTTCACTTAAATCACTCTCAACGAATTTCGGTTTAGTTCTCTGAAGATGAAAGTTCAGCGGTTTAGTTCTCTGAAGATGAAAGTTCAGTTATATCACTCTCAAAGAAGTTCAGTCTAGTACCTTGAAGATGAGAGTTAAGTGAAATAACTCTTAATGAAGTTCAGTCTAGTTCCTTGAACGAATTTCGGTTTAGTTCTCTGAATATGAAAGTTCAGTTAAATCAGTCTCAAAGAAGTTCAGTCTAATACCTTGAAGATGAGAGTTAAGTGAAATAACTCTCAATGAAGTTCAGTCTAGTTCCTTGAAGATGAGAGTTAAGTGAGATAACTCTCAATGAAGTTCGATCTGGTTCCTTTAAGATGAGAATTCAGATAAATAACTCTCAATAAAGTTCACTCTAGTTCCTTGAAGATGAGAGTTCACTTAAATCACTCTCAGTGAATTTCGGTCTAGTTCCCTGAAGATGAGAGTTTAGTTAAATAACTCTGATTGAAGTTCAGTCTAGTTCCTTCAAGATGAGAGTTAAGTGAAATAACTCTCAATGAAGTTGAGTCTAGTTCCTTGAAGATGAGAGTTAAGTAAGATAACTCTCTTTGATTGATTTGATTTGATTTAGTTTATTTTACTTCGCGTTTTGTGCCTCTTGGCTAATTTGCGAAGATGGGGATGAGTGATGAAATGATGAAATTGATGAATGGACATTCACAAACAACCAAGCCCGACCGGGATTCGAACCCGGGAAAAATAACTCTCTATGAAGTTCGGTCTAGTTTCTTGAAGATTAGAGTTCAGTTAAATAACTCTCAATGAAGTTCGATCTGGTTCCTTCAAGATGAGAATTCAGATAAATAACTCTCAATGAAGTTCACTCTAGTTCCTTGAAGATGAGAGTTCACTTAAATCACTCTCAGTGAATTTCGGTCTAGTTCCCTGAAGATGAGAGTTCAGTTAAATAACTCTCAATGAAGTTCAGTCTAGTTCCTTCAAGATGAGAGTTAAGTGAGATAACTCTCATTGAATTTCAGTCGAGGTCCTTGAAGAAGAGAGTTAAGTAACTCTCATCTTCGGGGAACTAAACTGCCCAGTGAACTATCTGTTACCACGGTATTTAAAAGCAAAATGAAATTGATTGATTGCATTATTGTAATTTGTTCTTCTGCCACTTCTGCCTAATTTCGAAGATGAGGAAAGATTACAAGATGAGATTGGTGAGAATCTCTCAGAGAGAACAACCAAGCCCATGTCGGGATTCGAACTCCAGACCTGGGCGTCGTAGCGTGCTTTGTCTCAGTAGGCCGTAATTCGCTTCTTTATACAGCGATCTTGTCGAAGTTGCAGTTTGACCAACATTGGACGAAGATGATGTATAAATAATGGAAAATAATCCATGAGAGGAAATCACATTACTATCCAGGCGAGTGAACCATGATAAAAGTAGGAATTTTGTTAATTTGACTTAAGTTTCTTCAGAGAAATCGACGAAATTTTTACGCTAGTAAAAACGGTTGAAAAAAAAGTAGTTAATGTGTGATAGATCACAATTTCTTCCCTTGTTATGTAATTTTGCTTTCAGTTAAGGTTAAATGATTTACTACAATGAGTTAAAATTTATGCATGGAATAACCGCGACATCTAGGAGTAATTCAGATAAAGCTTCCCTTTTAAAGATATTATCACAGATTAACGTATTATACGATGTTTAGCTTAGGGAGAAAAACATCCTCCTGGGAACTACTTTCCGCAAGAAGTTCAAAATAATCCGCTGAGGGGCGTCACCCGCAATATTGATATCAGTCGTACTTATAATAATCGACAAGAGATGGCACTGCTATATTTCAAGCATAAACCTGGCGTCACCAGAACCAGTGCCCCGGATGTATGGAGGTTTCTAAAGAAACTTGCACCTGGGGAGTCTCTGTGCTTCGGTATTGAAAACTGATCGAGAAAACGTGACTTTTATAACAATGAGCCGTTAGGAAACTAAAGAAATACTAGATTCTGGAGAATATCTATATATTTTACTTCCTCACAGACAAGAGGTTAATGAAGACATGATGCAAGAGAAACCTTTTTCTTGTTAAGGAAGCCATTTTCAATTTTCTGATTTTTGGACTTCTTGTCTTCACACTAAAAACAATTGTTAATTCATGTAACGTTTTGATTAACTTTCACTATGTTTTGTGCAGTTCTGACCAATAACACATTTTCTCATATCTTCGTCATCCTTAACTTTTGGACACTACTGTAGTTACAAAAATTGTAATAATATATTTTCACTTGCTATTTTTAACAGATAATGCCTCTGGAAAAATCTGATAAACAAACTGTATATCAGGATATGGACAATATTTTATGCTCAGAACCTCCGTGACGGCCATCTTGGATTCCAGACGCCATGTACCTTCTCTTGACACATTGTCCAGCAAAACACCTAGTATTATACTTATGATTGCATGCCTCAAAATGAAGGCATCCTCCATACACATGGCTTCCCTTCATTCAAAAACTCGACGAACTTCTGAAGGAGATAAGGAGACATGGTCGATGTTCTTTGTTAATGTCTTCAGAGGCAGACATCTTTAACGTATAACGTCACACAGGCCATGCGCCACAATAGTAGGCATCAACAATGTATCACAGGCAGTAATTATTTGCCCTTTATATGCCGGAATGTCAAGTAAAGTGTAAACTATTGCTTAGAATCCTCGCAGAAAAGGGTACGGAATTCCTTCACGGAATTCTCCATAACAGTGCAAGATATGAAAAAACTGTAAGAATATTTTTTCTTCAGTTTTCAATTCTGAACAAAATATGTCTCTATGCAAAATTGTCAAAAACCAATTTTAAAGGAGTTATGGTCGATTTCATTTGCTGGTGCGTGAAGCAGCAGCCATCTTGAATTTATGGGCCCTAGAAAACTTGGGCCCGGTATGTCAGATGTCTACCCAAGATTTTTTTTCCTTTCTTTAGGCATGCCCTAACAGGATCAAAAGAGAAAACTCGTCCACCTCAAAATTTGTGCGGATCTTATGGCCAGGGACCGAATTAATAGCAAAACCAGTTCCAACTATACTGCTGGACAAAAAAAACCGGACACTTGCATTTTTTGTGATAACGCATAAATTCTGATTCGAAGGCTTACTAAATGTTGCAGAAATTATTGGAAATAAAAAAACCTGAATATATTCAACAGAAAGCAAATTAAAATTTATTGTTAATAAGTTAAATTAGAACATAAACGAAAGTTACAGAAAACTACCAAAAAAAATTAGAAAAAAAAATCTTAGCAATATTTTGTTTTAATATTGTTAAGTGCTACTGGTGGGGTATATAAGCTGTCTAGTAGCGGGTGTTACCTCCCCTGCCATCAATTACAACTTGTAACCTCCGTGGCATACTTCGAATAAGGTTGGCAATCACTTATTGGTCCAATTGCTCCCATTCTTCTTGAATAGCAAGTCTTAGCTCTTCAATTGTTCCTGGAACTATTGCGCGGTTTCTGATATGTCGTTTCAGTTGATCCCAGACATGCTCTATCAGATTTAGGTCCAGACTTTGTGGTGGCCATTCTCATCGCGTAATCCCAACTTTGTCCAGGTACTCCGTGACAATATTTGCAATGTGAGGACGCGCATTGTCATGCATAAAAACAAAATCTGGGCCTATGAATGGTGCATATGGTACTACATGATCTGCAAAACATTCTGTAATATACCTGCGAGCTGTCATTGCCCCATTCTCTACAAGAACCAACTCTGTACGTCCTTGTAAAAAAATACCTCCCCAGACCATTACACCACCGCCTCGAAAGGGTGTTATTTCAACGAAACAACATTGTGCATAACGCTCACTAGGTCTTCTGTACACTTGTTCACACCCGTCTGATGAACGTAGGTTGAATTTTGACTCATCGGAGAATAAAACCTTTTCTCACTGCTCCACATTCCAATGTAAGTGTTGTGTAGCAAATTCCAGTCTTCGCTTCCGGTGACGTGCTAACAACCTGGGACGTGTGGCCGGCCTCCGAGATGATAAACCACTTTCATTTAGTCTTCTACGAACTGTTCGTGAAGAAACCACAGCTCTATGAACATTTCTCAAACGCCGTGCCACAATATTTGAAGTCGTACGATGGTTCCGTTAAGACTATGATACACATGAAACGATCTTCCCGTGCTGTTGTGCATCGTTTCCGACCAGAACCCGGTCTTCTACCATAGGAACAAGTTGCATCATACCGTCTGAGAGCTTCATTGATAGTACTTTGTGCTATATTTAGCACCCTAGCAATATACGACCATCATCACGAAGAGCTACTGCTTTTACTACCTCTTCACGTCTCATTTTCAAGCTAGCAAACTTACAATACACTTGCAAGATAACCACCAGAAATGACAATATCAATAATATCTGTTACTATGGTTACTATGAACCAAAATTCATGCCTCTCTAGACATTAAACAAAATAACATCAACAGGAATTGAAAATCAATAAATTAAAACAAAATTGCATGAAATTAATTTTGAGCCTACTAGGTGTCCCAAATAAGTAAATACGAGTAAATAAATAAATAAATAGTAAATGGAAAACTATGCAAAATGTTCAATAATGAATGTTCAATTGTTCAATACTTAACTGAGAGCGTAATTCATAAGTAATTGCAATTCAGATGTCAAATATTAAGGTGTCCGGTTTTTTTTGTCCAGCAGTATAGTTTAAAACTGCTATTGAACATTTGTATTGCTTATAGCGTCCTCTCAGCTCGCCTTCTGATCCCGTTCCATTATCCAAAATGCAAACAGTTGAAGGATAGAGGAGAGGAAAAGCTTTCATATAGATTGATGGAGCTGTCAATATTTTTTCGCTGTCGAGTTACCCCGGAATCCCATTAGGACCGGATTAATATTTCAAAGCTACCGAGATCCAGCCTGGGATAACAAACTTGCTTCAATCTCTCTTGAGAGAACTTAATTCACCCTTTCTCTTCGGCCTGGATGGAGAAAAGTGCCTAGAAGGTCACCTGACCTCATTAGCATTTAGGAGGTACTCGCATCTGATTCAATAATCAGGAAAACTGGGAAGAGAACAATAAGCGACCTCTTTTATCCTAGGAACCGATGTGAACAGGGAGATGAAATTTGCCTAAAAGACTATGGAGATGTACTTCTATCAAATTATCTCGTCTGCTGTCACTCTTAGAGAATCGAATTAACGTGGACTATCAATATACTGATAGCCCACTGGCGTACGCATGATTTTTTTTGGGGGGGGGTGGAATTGTAAACGTGGATACCTGCCTTCAAGAGGGGCGGCATACACAAGAAATATATTTAGTATATTTAGAAATTCCACTCTCAACAATGTTAACTGAAGTTAAGGGAAGTTTGTTCTTTCCTGAATTCTTCACCGTTTTTATTTTAAAATTTCGAAGAGGGCTGTAGCCTCATCAGCCCCCTGTACGTACGACAGCGTTGACAGCTTGTATTATCATGATGTTTGTCGTATGGTACGCATTACATTTTCCAGGTTTAAAACAGAAATTATTACCCTACGAAATTGCAAGGAAAGTGGCTGTGTGTGTGTGTGCGACATCAACAATGATGAACAGGATGAGCCACGCGCAACAAAGAGACTGGCTGTGTGAAAGGGGAATAGATATAAACAAGTTGTGATAAACAGAGAGAAAGAGTAAAGAGGCTATATAGAGCGTCTCATCCTTAAAAGTCAGTATGGAAGTAAATGGAGTACTTCCCTCTCTCTCTAATACATGAGTCTTGCCAATAGCTCTGTCCTCCTCTACCACCGCCGCGTTGCCAGATGTTACAAAATTAACAAAATGTAAAAGTCATAAATTTCAAACAGTAAAATCATTATCCTGTAGAGTTTTTTATGCTCTATATAATGACGGCATTATATAACCTGTCATAAATTAATGTGATCTGAAATTTCCATAATTATGCAAGTTTGCAAAACGCTTAATTTTTTGTAGTAAATACTTCAAAAGCCATAAATATCAAACCGCTTGAACAACTTCGCCAGTTTTTATTCTACGGGATCTATGATGTTTGTAGATATGATATTCCTCGCCTGAGTGAATTAACTTGCTTACGAGGAGAGTTATATATATATACATTGGATATTTTGTATAAATCATCAGACCGTAACACGAAAAAGTTGGTTAGCGAGAAACTTTTCGGTTTGTCGCGATACACGTGCAGACGAAGCGAGAAAAGTGTTGACCATTGTTTGAAGTTATTTTTAGAATGCATTGTTACTCCACACCACCTTTTTTTATTGTACAATCGTAGTTTGTTTACGCGGGCTGTCTCGCGTAACAATTTCATTGCGCGCCACAGAGTTTACAATTCAGTTGGAGGCAGGTGCAAGTGCCCGTTCGTAGGAAGTGCAGTGTGCTGTGTGATAATTGTGGATTGCATGGAAGTTACATATTTCGTTTAATAATGGATAGAGAAGCTGGAAAAGACAAGAGAACGGCTAATGCTACGAAGTGTTCCGAACGTCTTATATACAGAATACGAAAGGAAGAAACCAAAGATCCTTTCAGAACACCGGCAAAAAAGAAGTCGAAAAGAATGGGGAAACAGAATAATGCCAGAACGAGAAAATGCGATGGAACCGGGTCCATCAAAAGAAACAGAAGATTTTTTGGAGGATGTAACGTGATTACCAGACGAGGACTGTAGTTACGCTTAAAGGTACGTGAGCACACTTTGTTATTACTTTATTTTCCGTAAAAAATATATCTTAATGTTTGTTTTCGCATTTAATTCTGTTTATGTAAAGGATACAGCATTCAACGAAAGATGTAACAATAGTTGCGTGTATTACACATAAAATGCAAATGTAAAATAGTAAATAGTTACGTCGAAATATAAACATTTACATGCAAATCTTGAGGTAACTATAGTTTTTTTTTCCCAAAATACATCAAATACATAGATTTTGAACATATCCTATACGATATAAGTAAATTTGTAGGAATCAGTAGCGATTAACAGCGACTCGATGCGCCTCCGTTTGTTGATCTGGCAACGCCGCGCTCCATTTAACCCATACTGACTTTTAAGGTTGAGACGCTCTGTAGACAGTAGCAGAGGCTCAGATATGGAGACACGGTGACATAGACAGATGTAGGAAGGAGAGTGGGTGAGATATACAAGGTGAAAGGTAGGAAAATAGACACAGGATGAAAGTAAGAAATAAAACAAATCAACGAGAGGGACAGGGAGATAAGAAAGTGAAAGTAGAAAGTGAGATAGTTAAAGGCAAAGAAACATAGTTGTGGGGGAGGGGCAGACATTGTTTTCTCTCTCCTGTTCATGCTTGTATACCCCTTCCTCCCCTCTCGTTCTTTCTGTCATGTGGCTCTCTCTCTCACACTCACTCACACACATAGACGTAACTTGGCGGGGGCATGGGGGCACTTGCCCCCCAAATTTTCATGTTTATTAAAACGTACAAGTTATTGGTACTTCTGTTAACCTTCTGAGACCTGAAGAAAAAAGCATTAAAGAGTAATTCTTGTGATTTCGCACACGTAACAGTTATTTAACAAATTATCCTGAACGATTTTTTATTCTGCTCCCGCCCGCCAGTTAAGCCCCAAGTTCGATTCTGCCTCCCCCCAAGTTATGCTTCAAGTTTGATTCTGTCCCCAAAGTTAGGCCCAAAGTTCGATTCTACGTCCCTAAGTTAAGCCCCAACTTCGATTCTACATCCCCAAATTAAGCCCAAAGTTCGATTCTACATCCCTAAGTTAAGCCCCAAGTTCGATCCTACATCCCTAAGTTAAGCCCCAACTTCGATTCTACATCCCTAAGTTAAGCCCCAAGTTCGATTCTACATCCCTAAGTTAAGCCCCAAGTTCGATCCTACATCCCTAAGTTAAGCCCCAAGTTCGATTCTACCCCCATAAGTTAAACCCCAAGTTCGATTTTACCCCCCTAAGTTAAGCCCCAAGTTCGATTCTACCCCCCTAAGTTAAGCCCCAAGTTCGATTCTACCCAAGTTCGATTCTACACCTCTAATTTAAGCCCCAAGTTCGATTCTACCGACCTAAATTAAGCCCCAACTTCGTTTCTACCCAAGTTCGATTCTACCCCCTAATTTAAGCCCCAAGTTCGATTCTACCCCCCCCAAGTTAAGCCCCAAGTTCGATTCTACACCCCTAAGTTAAGCCCCAAGTTCGATTCTACCCCGCTAAGTTAAGCTCCAAGTTAGAATCTACCCCCCTAAGTTAAGTCCCAAGTTCGATTCTACATCCCTAAGTTAAGCCCCAAGTTCGAATCTACATGCCTAAGTTAAGCCCCAAGTTCGATCCTACATCCCTAAGTTAAGCCCCAAGTTCGATTCTACCCCCATAAGTTAAACCCCATGTTCGATTCTACCCCCCTAAGTTAAGCCCCAAGTTCGATTCTACACCCCTAAGTTAAGCCCCAAGGTCGATTCTACCCCCCTAAGTTAGGCCCCAAGTTCGATTCTACCCAAGTTCCATTCTACCCTCCTAATTTAAGCCCCAAGTTCGATTCTACCCCCCTATGTTAAGCCCCAAGATCGATTCTACACCCCTAAGTTAAGCCCCAAGTTCGATTCTACCCCCCTAAGTTAAGCTCCAAGTTAGATTCTACCCCCCTAAGTTAAGCCCCAAGTTCGATTCTACATCCCTAAGTTAAGCCCCAAGTTCGAATCTACATCCCTAAGTTAAGCCCCAAGTTCGATCCTACATCCCTAAGTTAAGCTCCAAGTTCGATTCTACCCCCATAAGTTAAACCCCAAGTTCGATTCTACCCCCCTAAGTTAAGCCCCACGTTTGATTCTACACCCCTAAGTTAAGCCCCAAGTTCGATTCTACCCCCCTAAGATAAGCCCCAAGTTCGATTCTACCCCCTAATTTAAGCCCCAAGTTCGATTCTACCCCCATAAGTTAAGCCCCAAGTTCGATTCTACCCAAGTTCGATTCTACCCTCTAATTTAAGCCCCAAGTTCGAATCTACCCCCCTAAGTTAAGCCCCAAGTTCGATTCTACACCCCTAAGTTAAGCCCCAGGTTCGATTCTACCCCCCTAAGTTAAGCCCCAAGTTCGATTCTACATCCCTAAGTTAAGCCCCAAGTTCGAATCTACATCCCTAAGTTAAGCCCCAAGTTCGATTCTACACCTCCAATTTAAGCCCCAAGTTCGATTCTACCCCCCTAAGTTAAGCCCCAAGTTCGAATCTACATCCCTAAGTTAAGCCCCAAGTTCGATTCTACACCCCTAAGTTAAGCCCCAAGTTCGATTCTACCCCCATAAGTTAAACCCCAAGTTCGATTCTACCCTCCTAAGTTAAGCCCCAAGTTCGATTCTACCCCCCTAAGTTAAGCCCCAAGTTCGATTCTACCCCCCTAAGTTAAGCCCCAAGTTCGATTCTACCCCCATAAGTTAAACCCCAAGTTCGATTCTACCCCCCTAAGTTAAGCCCCAAGTTCGATTCTACCCCCTAAGTTGACCCCCAAGTTCGATTCTACCCCCCTAAGTTAAGCCCCAAGTTCGATTCTACCCCCCTAAGTTAAGCCCCAAGTTCGATTCTACCCCCTAAGTTAAGCCCCAAGTTCGATTCTACCCCCCTAAGTTAAGCCCGAAGTTCGATTCTACCCCCAATTTAAGCCCCAAGTTCGATTCTACCCCCATAAGTTAAACCCCAAGTTCGATTCTACTTCCCTAAGTTAATTCCCAAGTTCGATTCTACCCAAGTTCGATTTTACACCTCTAATTTAAGCCCCAAGTTCGATTCTACCCCCCTAAGTTAAGCCCCAAGTTCGATTCTACACCCATAAGTTAAGCCCCAAGTTCGATTCTGCACCCCTAAGTTAGGCCCCAAGTTCGATTCTACCCCCCTAAGTTAAGCCCCAAATTCGATCCTACACCCCTAAGTTAAGCCCCAAGTTCGATTCTACACCCCTAAGTTAAGCCCCAAGTTCCATTTTACCCCCTAAGTTAAGCCCCAAATTCGAATCTACATCCCAAAGTTAAGCCCCAAGTTCGATTCTACACCCCTAAGTTAAGCCCCAAGTTCGATTCTACCACCATAAGTTAAACCCCAAGTTCGATTCTACCCCCCTAAGTTAAGCCCCAAGTTCGATTCTACCCCCCTAAGTTAAGCCCCAAGTTCGATTCTACCCCCATAAGTTAAACCCCAAGTTCGATTCTACACCCCTAAGTTAAGCCCCAAGTTCGATTCTACCCCCCTAAGTTAAGCTCCAAGTTAGATTCTACCCCCATAATTTAAGCCCGAAGTTCGATTCTACATCCCTAAGTTAAGCCCCAAGTTCGAATCTACACCTCTAATTTAAGCCCCAAGTTCGATTCTACCCTCCTAATTTAAGCCCCAAGTTCGATTCTCCACCCCTAAGTTAAGCCCCAAGTTCGATTCTCCCCCTAAGTTAAGCCCCAAGTTCGATTCTACACCTGTAATTAAGCCCCAAGTTCGATTCTACCCCATATGTTAAGCCCCAAGTTCGATTCTATCCCCTAAGTTAAGCCCCAAGTTCGAATGTACCCCCTAAGTTAAGCCCCAAGTTCGATTCTATCCCCCTAAGTTAAACCCCAAGTTCGATTTTACCCCCCTAAGTTAAACCCCAAATTCGATTCTACCCCCCTAAGTTAAACCCCAAGTTCGATTTTACCCCCCTAAGTTCAGCCCGAAATTCGATTCTACACCCCTAAGTTAAACCCCAAGTTCAATTTTACCCCCCTAATTTAAGCCCCAAGTTCGATTCTACACCCCTAAGTTAAGCCCCAAGTTCGATTCTACCCCCTAAGTTAAGCTCCAAGTTAGATTCTACCCCCTAAGTTAAGCCCCAAGTTCGATTTTACCCCCCTAAGTTAAGCCCCAAGTTCGATTCTACCCCCCTAAGTTAAACCCCAAGTTCGATTCTACTCCCCTAATTTAAGCCCCAAATTCGATTCTACACCCCTAAGTTAAGCCACAAGTTCGATTCTATCCCCCTAAGTTAAACCCCAAGTTCGATTTTACCCCCCTAAGTTAAACTCCAAATTCGATTCTACCCCCCTACGTTAAACCCCAAGTTCGATTTTACTCCCCTAAGTTAAGCCCCAAATTCGGTTCTACACCCCTAAGTTAAACCCCAAGTTCGATTTTACCCCCCTAATTTAAGCCCTAAGTTCGATTCTACACCCCTAAGTTTAGCCCCAAGTTCGATTCTACCCCCCTAATTAAGCTCCAAGTTAGATTCTACCCCCCTAAGTTAAGCCCCAAGTTCGATTCTACCCCCATGAGTTAAACCCCAAGTTCGATTCTACTCCCCTAATTTAAGCCCCAAATTCGATTCTACACCCCTAAGTTAAGCCACAAGTTCGATTCTATCCCCCTAAGTTAAACCCCAAGTTCGATTTTACCCCCCTAAGTTAAACTCCAAATTCGATTCTACCCCCCTACGTTAAACCCCAAGTTCGATTTTACTCCCCTAAGTTAAGCCCCAAATTCGGTTCTACACCCCTAAGTTAAGCCCCAAGTTCGATTTTACCCCCCTAAGTTAAGCCCCAAGTTCGATTCTACCCCCCTAAGTTAAACCCCAAGTTCGATTCTACCCCCCTAATTTAAGCCCCCATTTCGATTCTACACCCCTAAGTTAAGCCCCAAGTTCGATTCTACCCCCCTAAGTTAAGCCCCAAGTTCGATTCTACACCCCTAAGTTAAGCCCCAACTTCGATCCTACATCCCTAAGTTAAGCCCCAAGTTCGATTCTATCTCCATAAGGTAAACCCCAAGTTCGATTCTACATCCCTAAGTTAAGCCTCAACTTCGATTCTACATTCCTAAATTGAGCCCCAAGTTTGAATCTACACCTCTAGATTAAGCCCCAAGTTCGATTCTACCCCCCTAAGTTAAGCCCCAAGTTCGATTCTACCCGCTAAGTTAAGCCCCAAGTTCGATTCTACACCCTCAAAAGTTAAGCCCCAAGTTCGATTCTACACCCACAAAAATTAAGCCCCAACTTCTATTCTGCTCCCCCCTCCAAAGTTAGGTACCAAGTTACGGCCATGCTCACACACACACACTGGAGAGAGGGGAGAGGCAGAGGACACCACCAGGAAGATAAGGGAATAGACGATATGATATGCATACGTGGCATGCAATCAAATACAGACATATTACCGCCATACCTCATGACTTGATTTTCCTTGTTCTTGTCCGACACTGCTCGCATTTAAAAATAGGTAAATTTTCAAATATTCACTAAATCTGTTGAACTCACCTGAGGGAATTGAACATGGTGACCAGCGTCAGTAAGGTTGTTACCAGAAGAACCATGCGCCCTGGTACGGCCTCCGGTGGCACAAGGAAGCTGCACCAGGAGATGAGGACGAAGAGGGCGCTGGGGATGTAGGTGTCCAGCATGTGGCTCCGAAGCTCCCTCTTCAGGACGATGAACATGCGGGCCGCAGTGTGATCACCTGTTAGAAAAGTGAGAATGATTTGATTTAAAGAAGAGAAAGCTTTGGAAATCGGGAATGCGTTTGACAAGTACCTGAATATAATTCGAGCAGTATGCCTGCTCTCAACTGGTAATGTTGAACTGATTGACCCACCCTACATGCTGGATCTGGCTGTAGGCAGAAAGCGGTGATAAGAACTGTGTAGTCGCAAATTGCACTCGCGGACATATAGATGGCGTTCGGAACGTGTCTTTGAATTATCTTATGAAAAGTAAACATTTTTTAAATGGATCTACTCAATATATTGGGAACAAATTATAAAATTTAGCTGCCAAATAAACTTACATAAGATTTTTATAATGTTCTGACGACAGGTATTACTTATTCTTCAATTCCTGTCTACCACAGAAACATTGCAAAGAGGAATTAATATTATCCCCGGAGCAAACTTAGATTTTATTTTTTCAATTCCTGTGTACCACAGAATCGTTGCAAAGAGGAATTAATATTATGCCCGGATCAAACGTGCTCAATTTATGAATTAGTTTCATTTTTAAAAACGTGCATAATTTTCTTAACAAAAGAATGTTAGTTAATATTTTCCGAAGCACAGAATATAAACTCGTTGCTGAACATGTCAAAATTAACTAACTATAGGTCAGAAGATTTATTTTGGTACAGTTCGCCTCACTAACTGGTCTGTCGATTGCGGGCTGCTGTTGTCAAACGTATGTTTTCTGCAAACATAGGCGTGCGCACGGGGGGCAAGAGGGGGCAGTTGCCTCCCCCTAATACTCTCGTTTAAAAATTTAGTGTATAGAATCTTATCGCCGTTCTTAAACAATATTATGCTCTTGAAGACAAATTAAAGTATTTTCAAGTTCAAAGCAATTACGGAGGGGGAGGGGCTGCATTATTTCCTATGTGAACTATCTAAAGTCGTTCTCTAGCAACTTTCTTGTATAAAAACTACCACACATTTTCTTCTTTAGTTGCGTTACCTCTATATGTTTGCAGAATAAATTGATTGCTCATACATTCGAAATCAGCATCGGCGTTTGGGTGCCAACAAAGGTGGTAGACAAGACATCTAGAGTGAGGCAAAAAGTGGGGGATCAATAGCCCCCACGGCCCCTAAGCACCACCACTTTTGGAAATGTGTAAATTATTTCTAGTTGTTTTGAATCTGCTCTGCGAAACCATGTATATATGTAAATTAGTTCCTTAATCTTTATCATAATATTATAATATTTTTCATTCTTAGTTTTGGACTTTTAACCACTGTGTTACATTTAAAAATATCAACGTTTCGGAGACTGATTCTGCCTCCGTCTTCAGGGTAGTGTGTAATCTACTATTTTATAATATTTTTATAATATAATATAATATAATTAATATATAATTTAATTATAATATAACATAACCCGTGGCTCTACAGCCCTGGAAGGGCCTTGGCCTATCTCCCGACTGCCACTCTCCCTCCTACAGTCCTACCTAGAAGTGTGGAGATCTTCAACCGATAACGGGGTAACGTGGGGTCAGCACGTCGAACCCTCAGCCGTTTGTAGGAGATATCCAAGACCGGATTACGCTACACACTCGTAGCTCCCCAATTTCCTCACGATGGTTGTTCGCCACCGGTCCTATACACAGGCCGAGAACCCAGACTGAACCCAGGCGGACTCGAACCCTTGCCGTCCCGCAGTCTGAGTCCAAAGCATAGCGCCTTAAACAGCACGGCCACGGAGAAGGACAAATATAATATAATATATTATAATTAATACACGCCCCTGTGAGAGGAAATAAAAATTTTCTTTCCCGGACCAAACTTTCATCAATGCTTTTTTGCCCCGCCCCCCTCCCTGCGCACGCCCATGGCCTTCGAAAGGGCAAAAAATAATATGAACGCATTATTGAAGCCCTTAGAAGGAAAATTCGTTTCCCTCACATCGGTTGCTTTTCCCTCCCCTCTGCTGTGAATATGGCAACCGAACGTTCAAATTTCCCTCGAAAAGCGAACGGCGAGCTCTGTTTGGCTGAAAACAAAGCACGTGCTGTCTCCAGCGCCCCTGTATGGCTGGCAGGATCTTCCAGCAGTCGACAGACAGCCGAGTGGCGGGGCGGTTTTAGAATACAAGTTCTGTATTTTCTGCATTATTTCCTTAAACGTCTTTTCGATAATTTCTCTTAGCTTTTTCACAATAGCTTCATATTTTCTGCTCTGGTAAGGATGTCGGATCGATCCTTCTTAATAGAAATATGTTTGATACATCGTTGGAAAGGGTATGAATCAAAGATCCCAGAAATGTAAAATTTAAGGTGAGGAAACAATTGGAAGTTGAAAACCCCTACCGCTACCGCGGCCCCGCCTTTTTCTATAGAGTCCCTTTGAATGAAAACATGATTTTAAAAAAGTTGAATCCTAGTGGAAATTCGCATATATATTCCCGTTGAAAACCAAAGTTCGACCTGGCAATACTGTGTGTTTACAACATGTATTAGGTTCAAGGAAACCAGTAATGGGAAGTAATGTAGTACTATCCCTTTTATTATTTCATAGAAATGTAACTTCAAATTGAGAAATGCACAGTGGCAATTCGAAGTGTTAAATACGTACTATTAGCGCACAATATTTTCTTTTTACTTTCAAACGGTAAAACACAAGGGTTGATTGTACAGTCTAGCCTCTGTTCCTCTATTTCTATCATGTTTTAATGGGCGATAGGTTGCTACATGTTCTCTCGAGTTGTTTTTATCGTTTCGAGACTAATTCACTTTGTCATATTGCTTTTCTCCCTTCCTGTGTTGGTATTCCAATAGTTTTAAATTTTTTCTTGGTTATCTTTTTCTGTCGGTCCATTTTGCTTTTACTGACGCTCGGTGGCCAGTGAACCAATCTTGCCAATAAAGGTCCCTTCATTAACTTAATATAATCATCATTCATCACAACCTTTAGTAGGGTGGAATTAGGATATGACCCGGAAGTAATTACTAAAGAAATGATGGTACCAGTTTCATAGATCGGAGGCACATTAAAATCGGATATTTTGTGTTTCGCATGGTTCGTACTTACCAATTGTGTATTGCGGAACATAGTTCAAGGTGCCATTATGCTTTTTACACGAAAACAAACACAATTTTTCACATAGAGAGTAATTTTTGTTATTCCTTTTTTCGCTTCCTTAACACACAATATGGCGGGCAAAACTTGACTACCGTAGTGGGTATGCAGTGTTTCCAACCTTCTTAACCGAAAAATACCTACTATCGTGTTCGTCACGTGTGCAAATTGCACGGCTAGCTGACGGATAGCCCCACGAACCATTTCCGATAAGGTTAGGTTAGGTTTGGTTAGGTTAGGCAAGCATAGTTACAAAAAAGGGTTGGAAACACTGACAGGGGGTTACGTCTTCAAGCGTATGCAGCATCCCGTTCACGTACGGAAATCAGTGGCAATTGTGCGTCGGTGAGATATTTCTCTTGAAAAATATATGATTTCCCGGTCAAATAGATTCCACGATGAAAGAAAATACCTCGACGAACGTTGAAAACCTTAGAGAAACTCATTTCCATAAGTAGTTTCTTGTGTAAAAATGAAGAAATGTGTCTCCGATATATGAAACTGTTATCGAAATTATATTTGGAGGTGTTGTTTATGTACTTCAGGGCATCTTATGGCCGGAATGCTAAAACCGTACGCCTTGGGAAAATCTAGATATCTAAGGAACAATAATAGAGACTGAATAGGCGTTGCTATGAATATTATGAAGAACACAAAGTTTTACCAAAAGGTAAAACATTGTTTCTCATTCATATATTGTAGCAGTAGCTGGAATGTGTTACATTTCAATGTATGAAGGTATAATAGAGTGTAAAGTCCGAGTTGTAGAAGTATAGGGTAGTGCGTAAATCAGTTGACCCATGCAACTAATGACGGAAATGAGGAAATAATGATTGACATTATCTTAATCTGATTTTTTTCAATTTTCGTCGTTATTGACCACAATCCACTCCTTTTAAACTTCGGCCGGACTTTCCAGTGTTCTTGTAAGACATGCAGTGGTTCGGTTGGTAGGATTCTGACTACCACACTGGAGACTGGTGTTCGATTCTCGGGATGGGCACCGGCCTCCGTGTTGGGGTGGTCAGCACAGCACGCTACTACTCTAGGGCCCCCGGGTTCGAATCCCGGCCTGGATATGGGTGTTCTTTGTGAGCGTCCGTTTATCACTTTAATCATATCATCACTCACCCTAATCTTCGCGATTAGCCAAAAGTGGCACAAAAGCTAAATAAAATACACCCAATTAATAAAACAATCGAGATGAGTTATCTGAAACGAGAATTTTAATATTTGTCTTCATAAGCGGCTCTCATGTGCATTCGCCTTCTTATATTGGGTATACGTAGTCCTACCAAAGCCCACCTTGCTTTATTCGCTTTGTCACGGGGCATGTGCAGGTGGTGATCAGTATCACGCTCCAGCCTCCAGGGTTAACCACAGGTACGCACGGACGAGAGGCCGCTTGAACCCCACAGCCGCTTTATGAAAGGATACTGTCAGAAAATTTCTTACCCGAGCACCAGCACAACGGGAATCGAACCAGGGTCTCCCTGCTTGACAGACGCCTTACCGTCAGTCGTGATTCACTCTTTCTACAGTCTGTCCCAGGAATCTGTGGAGCAACGGCAGAGAAGGGGAGAAAGCGAGTGGGCAGAGCATCGTGCGATCTGCGGTCACGTTTCCCCCTCCATGTACTCACTTCCCCTCTCACACGTTCATTGGTCGAACCCTCTCGAGTCACTACCTGCGCAGAGAACTCGTTTTCGTTCGCTTGCTTTCTTCAGAATCTAAAATATATCTAATTGTTATGATTTTTAAAATACAAACAAAGTTTCTAAGTGTCTTACTTTACTTTCAAGAGAACTTACTCACCCATGACTCCGGGAACAGCGACAGGCTCCTCATTGGTTAAGAACTGGACGTTGAAAGACGAGAGACGAAGAGCGGTGTCCGGATAGGTCAGAGCATCGTCATTGTGCCACTGGAACTTCACTATGTCGCCTCCATAGCTGACTGCAAAAGACAATGAGTCATAAGATTACTCTCAAAACTTTCTAGCAGTAGGAAGGGGTGGAAATATCGTCCGGCGCCTAATTCCGTTCCCTTCAGTTTCTCGGTCCTGTCGGTAAGAATGCTATCGGCGCCAGAACGTGTGTGTAGGGGAAGGCAAACAGAGCCAGTTGTGTACTTTTAGAGATCTAGGAAGCTCCTGTTTCGGTTATACGAAGATTTTTCGTTTTCTTGGTAACATGAGTTATTACAAGTCCTTTACGCCTAGTCTAATCGTTGCGTTTACATTCTCTGCATGTCATTGGCTTGGGTATTTCGTCAATAGATGTGAGTTGTGTGCCGTCAGGTTCACTTGTTGAGAAGGTGGCGAGTTCTGGCGCCATGTGGTTGAGGAGTGTTCCTAATTTCGGCCCCCTTCTTGTTCCTAATTTCGTCCCATTACATTTTTCGTTTTTGTTTAAGAGAGGACCCTGGAAACATGGAATCTTAAAGAAATAATGATAAGGTTATTTAATTTTCAAGTAAACAAAATATTATTTCTGATTTTTGCTAAATTTAGGTTTTTAATTGTATCCATATTAAAAACACTAAGTTGCTGAACAAGAGAGTTTATTAACATGTAAAAAACACTTGACAAGTAACGTTTCAACCCCGTATCAGGGTCTTCCTCAGACGAACTACCCGGTGGAGGCACGTGATTCGGATCCCACTTTAAACTGTAGGTCCAGTCCCGATTAGACTTTCTGTGCATAAAGTGGACTTAAAACACCAAATCAATCAATCAATCAAGACGAAGAACTAAACTAGGGGAAGACCCTGATACAGTCGGTAACGCGTCTGACTACCATGCTAAAGGTCCCGGGTTCGATCCCCGGCCGGTTCAAATCCGGGAACTTTTCTAACGTTGGAAGCGGCCACGGCGTCCACCCAGCGTCGAATAACATGGGTACCTGGGGGAAACCCTGGGGGGTAAAGGCGGTCAGGGGCGTGGTGCTGATCACATCACCCTCACTCACGACCGGATCAAGAAAGTGTGGGGCGTTACCCCCACACCCCCTATGCGCCTTCATGGCGTGGTGCTAAGCACAGGGGAACACTTTACCTTTTTACCCTGATACAGGGTTGAAACGTTACTTGTTATGTGTTTTTATATCTTAATAAACTGCCTTGGTCAGCAACTTAGTGCTTTTAAATTTTGTATTAATTCACTAAATCCCACTAATAATGTTCACTTTTGTAATAACGTTTTGTGAATAATATGAATAGGTACAATGTGTATACTTTCTACTTTCGTATCGGTTATACTTATTTATGTAATTTGGCTATTGCTCCGTTGAGCTGTGAAATATTCTATGTGATCAAAAGCACATCGCGAAACGTGTGCTCATTATAGAGGGGCGAGACAGTACTGCCATCTACCGAGTGGAAAACATGGTCAGTGATCTCAGTAGTCTGCAGACAGCGCGAGACTACAATATGGGACGGTCTGAGGAACTCACGGACTTTCAAGATGGTTGGGTGCCACTTGTGTAAGAAGCCTGTGCGCGAGATTTCCACCCTCCTAAACATCCCTAGGTCCACTGTTTCTGATGTTATATATGCAGGCCGACTTCCCATGTTGACCTCCAGAGACCGTCAAGTGTTGAAGAGGATCGTACAGCGTAATCACTAGAGCCCGGAAGTTTGGCAAAATGCCTCTTTTTATCTACTGCATATATTGATAATTTTTTTCCGGATATAAGTTTTTTATGTTGTTTCGAGTGTTTTAGAAGCCTTTTCATTTTGCCTATTTTGCCTATTTGGGACCCCACTGCCTATTTTTAATTATAATGCCCCTTTTGCCTTTTTCAATGAAATTGGACCATTTTTTAAAATAAAAAGTGTGTATATAAATTATTTTTCTCCCAAAAAACTTTCATGGCATTTATTTTTCTTCCGTTTATTATTTGAATAATTTTCGCCTTATTTAAGTAATACTGAACTCAGGCATGTTTCAACATTGCTGAAAGAGAAAAGTGTGAGAAGAAAGTATTTCATGCTGATTTAGGATATTGCCTTTCGGTTAACATTTTCTTGTGCATGATTGACTGCTGAAAACCTGTTGCAGAACATCTGCACAATTACGTCATCACGTCCAGCGTCCGTGTCAGGAGGTTATTGACAAAAAACAGCACTAATGCCCAAGGGCCTTTGCATGGATTCCAAAATCAAGTTCTCTATCATTAGTTTAGTTCTGCACTTTGGAGGGAAAGGATCGTGTAGTTGTCATCATGCCGAAATTTAGTGTGCCATTAAGTGGTAAGTTCCATGGTTACGTGCGTGAATTTGGTGAAAATTGAAATGCTCTTCTCAATGTAGATTTTAACATTTTGCCAGAAATTATAGATAAAAGTAATAGACTTCCAAATGTGCCATTTTTCGGTTTATTTTGCCTTTTTCTTCATTTTTAGTGCCTATTTTCCACATTATAAATGCCTTTTTGCCTGCCTATTTTAACGAAAATAAATGCCTGAACTTCCGTCGTATCATCCATCGTCACCATCACGCAGGAATTCCGAACTGCATCAGGATCTACTCCAAGCACCATAATGTTTGATGCGAGGTGCGGCAACTTAGTTTCCATGGCTGAGCAGCTGCTCATAAGCCAAACGCCGTCTCGCGTGGTGCAAGGAGCGTCGAAACTGGACCACAGAACAGTGGAAAACCGTTGTATGGAGTGATGAATCACGGTGGTAGGGTGTGGGTGTGGCGAATGCCTGGTGAACAACATCTACCAGCCTATATAGTGCCGACAGTGAACTTCGGAGGTGGTGGGGTTACAGTGTGGTCATGTTTCTCCTGAAAGGGCATGGCCCGCCCTTGTTGCTTTACGTGGCAATGCCACGGCACAAGCTTACGTTGATATTTTAACCGCTTTCATGCTGCCTACCGTCGAAGACGAGTTCGGGGATGACATTGTGTATCTCAACACGACCGAGCATCCGTCCATACTGCAGGGCTTGTGGGGGAGTGGTTTGACGACAACAACGTCCCACTAATGAACTGGCCTGCGCACGGTTTTGATTTAAATCCCATAGAACAGCTCTGGGGTGTTTTGGAACGGCGACTTCATGCTAAACCACACCGATCCCCATCGATAACTCTTCTCATTTCGGCGCTCCGCGAGAAATGGGCTGCCATTCCCCAGAAAACCTTCCGCCAACTGATTGAAAATATGCCTGCGAGGGTGAAGGCTGTCAACAAGGTTAAGGGTAGGCCAACATCGTATTGACTGCCAGTGTTCCCGTTGGAGAACTTGTACTTCAGTTTCAGGTGAGTGTCCAGATACTTCTGATCACATAGAGTACTTCTGGTTTCACGTGATCGAGAACGTAATGTCGAGAAGGTCCACCAGTTTAAGCCTCGGAAATATATTAAGGAAAATTATCATGCTGTAAATGACACTAATTCAGGAGTTTCTGCAACCGTTCTGGTGACAAGTGTAGTGACCAGTGGGGGGCAGTTGCCCACCATTTTAGCCATATTTGCCCCCGCACTGTGGCCTCTTAATGCTAAGCCTTGTCTACCAAGAGAAAGTAATCTGCCCTGTTTTGGCACCCAATCGCCTCTACAGGTAGTTACGTATCAGAAGAGGCACTTTGGAGTGTTTTCGAGTACTGTAACCTTTACGTTCAAGTACAATCATTAAAATACGTGTTTCATATCCTTCTCTATTGTACGTAATATGCCTCTCTTAGCCAATCATGAGTATACCATCAGTATTCTACAATCAATGGCAATTTTTATAGAAGTTACAATCAATGGCAATTTTTATGGAAGTTACAATCAATGACAATTTTTATAGAAGTTGCAATCAATGGCAATTTTTATAGAAGTAACAATCAATGGCAATGCTTATAGAAGTTACAATCAATGGCAATTTTTATAGAAGTTAAATGATTTCAACCTTATATTTAATGGAAACATGGTCTACACTTAACGTTTCAAGAAACTTAGGGTATACCATCCGAAAATTTTGGAACTACGGCGCTGGATATAATCATTACCATTAACCTATAAACTTGGAACGAACAGGAAACGAAAGAACGTTTTTAAAGAACGTAATGATGACAAATGAACTGCTCCTTTCTTAAAAATTAATCATAGATATCGATGTGAAGTTTTATGTTGCAAATTTGCTATATCTATTAATGCAATAGAATATTTCCCTGACATAAAAGCATTTTCTTTCGAACAAATTTGTAAGTTCTGTAGGGAAGGTTGTGAGCCAGTGGTAATGTAAAATGCACCACCAGGACACACTTGTTACTTGAGCTCTCATGGTAAGAACATTGATGGAAAACTTATGAAGGTCATATTGTTTTTGTAAGAATACCAATATCATCTTGTTTTTTGACATTTCAGAGTTCACTTAGTGTTAAAATGACGGTACTACTTTACTATAGGGGTGACACCTATAAATCATTTATTTCGCACTTTTTTACATTGCTAACGTACTATTCTGCATTGCGGAACAATTCTTTAGGTGAAATAATGAATTTCTAACGAAAATAATGTCTATTTCTTACATTTACGAGTACTTACTGTTACTCGTTATTTCGATTCTGTAACACACATTATGGCGATAGCGTATTGGTTCATCGCGCGTTGTGAGAGTGTTTTGTCGATTTATGCAGTGTTGCAACCTTGTTCACCGGAAAATACCTACTTTCGTACCCGGATTTGAAATTATGCAAACCTAACAAACCATTGACGTTAGCCCCACAAACCATTCACGTTAGCCCCACAAACCATTTTCCGTAAGGTTAGGTTAGGTTAGGCAAGCATAGTAAAAAAAATAAAAAAATAAAAATACTCGACAAGTGAAAACACGGCGAGTTTGAAACACTGACTACGGGGTTTACGTCATCTACCACACGTAACATTGTGCTCTCGTGCAGAAAGCAAATGGCGGCAGCAGAAACAGCGTGTCGGACAGATATTTTCGCAGAAAACAACATGCATTCGCATTAAAATGGATCAAAACTACATTCACGAACTTCCACAACGCTACAGAAACTCATTTGCGTAAGTACTTTCTCCTGTAAAAAGTAAGAAATTCGTCACCCCTATAGTAAAGTGTTACCAAAATTACCATAAATTACGCCATGGTGTAAGCTATATGGGAGAAATTACTGTGGTAAAATGTTTAACCATAGGAAAAAAGTTATACTTACAACTTGTCAAGTCCAACGGACAGGTTTGGATATCCAGCGGATAAAGAATAAACTCCATTGTGCACTCGATTGTTATCGTTGCTCTGAAACAGATATAAATTGCATTGATTGTTTAATTATAATTGTTATTTGTATTGGGTTGATGCATAAGTTCGTAATGTTTGTGTTTGGTATGGCAACACTACGATGTTAGGTGTTTGTTTATCGTTTTTACGTTCATCAATTGGAGTGGCATTGTTATGCTTGTGAATTTTGCAGGTTTGAAGGAAGACAGTGTTATTTTTGGCCTAAAGAACAATAAGTGTCAAGTGGAAAAAAGCGAACACTTCCGACATATTCTTCCGTCTGGGTGTAACAGAGGAGTGAATGCAGCGAATGTTTGGCTGCTTTCAAAGAAAGAAAGAAAGAGAGTACTTTCCTTCCTTCTTTCAGAAAAAAAGAAGAAGAGGTAAAGAAATAAAGAGAAGAGAGAGAGAGAAGAAAGTAGAGAGAGAAAAAGTAGAGAGAAAGAGAAAAAGAGAGAGAGAGATTCGGTGGTCTCTCTCTCTCTCTCTCTTTCTCCCTGTCTCTCGTTCCTTGTTTCTTTCCAGACGGAAGGAGAGAAGAAAAAGAAAGAGAAGAAGAAGAAGGAAGGAAGTAAAGAAATAGATAGGGCAGAGAGAGAGAGGGGAAGAGAGAGAGAGAGAGGGGGGAAGAGAGAGAGAGAGAGAGGGAAGAAAAAGAAAGAAAGAAGGAAAGGAAAAGGAAACTTTCTTTCTTTCCTTCCTTCTTCCTTTTCTTATTTTTCTTTCATTTTTCTTCTTTCCTTCTTTCTTTCTTTCATTTTTCTAAGGAAAGAAAGGAGGAAGAAAAAGAAAGAGAGAGAAAGATAAAAGTGGAGGAAGAGAGATAGAGAGAGGGACAGAAGACCATCGAGCTATAATTAAGGCCATTTAACTCTTTAATCAACAATGATCCACGTCAGTCGAGCCGAGAATTAGCAATTTTGATCATTAAACCATCGTGCGACATTTGCATTCAATGGGTAAGGTTCAGGATACCGCAAGCTTTAAGGGAAAACATAAAACAAACCAGCGAATAGGCCAGGAAGACTGCATCAAGTGCTGCTCCAACACGATAATGCACGCCCGCACTCCGCTAACATGACAAAAGTTGCTACCCAAGAGCTTGTTGCGGAGGTTGCACATCCTTCTTACTTCCCCGATCTTGCGCCTTCAGATTTCCACCTTTTCAGCTCCCAATCCACCAATCTCCAAGGTAACGAAACTCCGAAACGCCTTTGGTAACGAAAATGCTGTTCAAGCTTGGCTTGGCGACGTCTTTAACAACAAACCAACGGGTTTCTTCGCGCGTAAAATCGAAAAACTGTCCTAGCGTTGGTAGACAGTCATAGACAGCGTCGGAAATTATATTACTGATTAATTTTTGTCTTTTGTTCATCTCAAATGAGTATGAAATAGAAAACCTTTGCCACGGTGAAAGAAAACCGCTACGAACGTATGCATTAATCCAATAGATGACATTCAATAGTCTACCTGGACTGAAATGTCGATCAAAAAACATTAAGTTTTTCCATGTTTCTCTTATCATGCTAGATATGAAAATGTTCCTCTGTTCATGTTCACTTTTGAATTTTAAAGGCTCTTAGAAACTACAACAATCACAATCAGTACATCATTGTTATTTTATTATTTTTAATTTATCTCCCTCGGCTGTAATTTTAGTCTCCATTATACAAGACGATTCAGAAGAACTGCTGGTTCTTCCCACATTTTTAATTGTATTGTGCTGTGCATGTTGTTATTGATGTAGATCTGTTAATGATCTCTTGAAAGAGAGGGAGGGAGAGAAAGCATTCAACACTCGCAGCCACACTACTTTGTGTGTTTTCGATATTATCCTTAGTAAACTATATTTGAAGTCAAAACTAATTGCTTATCTCTTTTTGTTTTAACAAAAGTCTTCCCACGAAAATTTTGGGTTTTAAGTTAACACGTCAGTAGACCTAGTGTCCGGGTACTGAAACAAGAATTGGGGCTCGGTGGGGCTCGCAGTGTTGCCAACTGCTTACTCGAAAAAATCACCAAGGTTTTTGGTCTAACCTAACCTAAAAAGCAAGGAGCTGGCAATTTTGCTTGAGAGTTCACAAACCGGAAGTGGGGCTCGATTGCCTTAATGGATTTCTCTCGTAAGGCATGATCTCCACTTGATGGCGCAGTGTTGTCAACTCCTTACCCGAAAAAATCACCAAGGTTGTGGCGCTTGTTGTAGTTTTTTATGATGTATATTTTGAGGGGCAGAGTTGGCAACACTGTGGGTTTTTACTGTAGCTTTTTATGAGGGGGGGGTTTATTGCCTTCTGTTTACATCTGGCAACACTACCGTAGATTTTTTGACAGTGTTGTTAACCTACTGGGTTTTTTCACTGTAAATTTTCATCAAAGGACCTGAGGGGTCCATGTATTTTTTATGTCTGGCAATACTGTTGGGGGGGGCCTAGTGTTGGCAACACTGTGGGTTTACTGTAGTTTTTTATGAGGGGTACCTATTGCCTTCTGTTTACATCTGGCAACTCTATTGGATGTTCCTTTTTTGAGGCTTGGGTTTTGCCAACCCATCCGAAGAAAATTCCACTATATGATTTTTCACTGGCTAAGCTAACCTACAAATAGGAGTTGGCAACACCGACGAGCATTAAATAATGATTTCGAGCCTCAAATGATGATTCGAGCCTCGTCGGTGTTGCCTACCTACTCTACAAAAATTCCACTATATGATATTTTGAAACTTTTGAATGCAACTTATCGTAATTTTCCAACTGTGGGACCAAATGTTTATATATCGTGACTTTTGTAAACCTTTTTCGGGAACAATGTGTCGCACACACACACGCGCGCGCGCGTGCCTGTATTGTGACGCAAGCAAACAAAAAAAATTTTGCGTGTTATTACAAAAAAAACTTTGACCGTATTCTTAAATAACTAACAAGGACAATGAATCTTTTTGGCTTCCGCAAACAGATCAACATGGAGACTGCACCGCCAAATTTCAATAACCTCTTACCTTCCGTGTTATCTAAACTCAATGGTTTACTGATTGTTCATCTCAACAGCATTTGGACGAAACTGAATGACGATGTGGGCAAGATGTTTTATGTTTTTAATAACAATTTACATTTCTACGAAATTCCGATCGACGGGAAACTTCAAATCACCGTGAATCCGGAAAACGCAGGCGAATTCAAAATTTCTACCGGCAAGAATATTTTTCGAATCAAGCACGACAAGATGCTTTCTAACATTACGTACGATGTGTCTGCAGGAGATTACCTGTACGTGGAACTCCTCGGAGATTACGACAAACTCATTCCTCTTTTTGTAGAATTACGAATCGTCTATCCTATTATAAATAACCGTTAACCAAAAATGCCTAACGACATTTTCGGCAACACCAAGCGTGTAGACCACGCAGAAGAGATTCTCATGTTGGACATTCGAGTTAAGAAGTTGAGGACCGATTTGATCGCTTTGCAGGAGACCTTAAACAAAAGTTTAGAGTCGGAAATCGCTACGCTCCAAACGCAATGTCTCGACCCCATTCTGAAAATCGATTCCGAACTGAAAACGCTCATAAAAAATTATGTCGACGTACCTTCTTACGACAGCGTTCAAAATATACAGTTGAGCGTGGATTCGCTTCAAAATGATTTGGCCAAATTACAGCAATTTCAATCGAAAAATGAAGATTTGGAAAAACTGAAACTCGAAATCGAAGAACGAACTTCCGCAATCGAAAAGAATTTCTCTGAACTTCAAACCGTCGTGAACGATATAGATGCAGAACGCTTACATGTCGTCGTTTCCAAATTACAAGAAGAATTCACCAGCACGTTGGAAGAAATTAAATCCAAGTTGCAGACTTTGGAAGATACAATGACGAACCTACCATCGTCGGACGAACTGCAGGTCATCGGTAAAAGCGTCGCGAACATAAAAATTCAATTGGAGGCCTATCAAGATTTCGAACACATTCAAACCACCATCGCCACGCTTCAGGCGTCCTTGGAATTGATCAACGAAGAAATTAAATATATTCACGCTGAAGCGAGAGCGTTGACGAGCATTCAAGACACGTTGAGCACGGTTCAGCAGAAGATCGAATATTTAGAAAATTTAAACGTCGAAACGAATCTCGCTCATTTTCATCACGTACTCGACAACATACAGGGTGACTTGGAATCGTTACGGACGAGCGTGCCTTCGAGCGAAGATTTGGAAAAATTGAAAACGGCGGTGACGGCACTATCCGAATCGAGCGACATCAAAAGTTCTTTGAGCGATCTCGAGAGTAGGGTGGCCAATCTCCCCACCTCCAAAGAATTGCACGCTTTGAAAAGGAACATATCTCGAATGCTGAAACGACTAGAAACGGAAACGGCGAACGTGGAACAGATTCGAGACGAAATTAGTTCGCTGGTGTCGCGCTGCCCACTTCGCAGAGCGTCGCCGATCTTCACACGCAGTTTACAGAGATGCGAAGCATCGTGAACGATCTTACCGAGAAGAGCTCGAAATTGAATCAAGTCGAGAACCTTCAGAACATCGTCGTCAACATCAGAGATCAAGTCGGAGTGCTGGAATCCACGCAGGAATCGACGCTGGCCTCTTTCGGTGCTAAGTTGCAAGAACTCAACGAAAACTACAAGCAGTTGAACGTGGAAGTGAAAATCAAACCGTCGTTGTCTGCCGTAACGGATACCATAGTCGAGCATTTGCTGCCCATCGAAAATAAACTCGGACACGTTCACAGTAATCTGCTCGGCGTCGACACTAAATTCGCTAAACTGCATTCTCTGCAAGCCATCGAAATCAACAGCGTACCCAATCAACAGAGAATCTCCACGTTCGTCGAAGGTAACAAACTGTACATGTTACATCCTTATCATCCGTACTACAAGTTTCTCCTCGATGGCACGATTCAGATAAACGAATTTTCGTACTGGTCTCACGGCAGAAAAGCTAGCGTTCCTACCATGACTTTGATATCGAATCGTGGTGTCCAGAAAGCAGGAAACATTCCTCTGGCACGTTGGAACGAAACGCGCAACATATATGAAATACACGAAGACGAAGATCTCACCGTTTTCGACGTGAGTGCCGGCGATAAGCTGATCATTCAAAACACGAGCGAAGTGCCACCCTCTTTGAATCCCATCACGCTTGTGCTTCTCTTGAAACGTAATCTCTAAGAAAAAATGTCTAGGCAAGCCATCGTCGAAGAATTGCATAAACCTGCACGCCGTAACTACGAACGTTTGGCTGTGGTAACCAAGGGCATCGACGACCTCTGGCAAAGCGACCTCGTGGAGATGAGTAGCGGCAATTTGAAAAACGTACATAAATTGAACAAGGGCAACAAGTACCTCCTCACCGTCATAGACACGTTTTCGAAATTCGCATGGGCTCTACCTTTGAAAGCCAAAACGGGAACGTGCGTCACGGAAGCATTCAAGACAATTTTTCGCGAAAGCGGCGGCAGACGACCACGGTTTCTGCAAACGGACAACGGTAAAGAATTTTACAACGCTGTATTCCAAAAGTTTATTCAAAAACACAAGATTCGACATTATTCGACCTTCAGTCACATCAAAGCCAGCATCGTGGAAAGATTTAATCGAACCTTGAAAACACACATGTGGAAACGATTCACGCTTCGGGGAAATTACAAGTGGGTCGACATCCTGCCGGAACTCGTCGACACCTATAATGATACGGTACACAGAACAATAGGCCTGAAGCCAGCCGACGTTACCAAGTCCGACGAGCAGCATTTAATTTCTACAGTTTACTGTCCAAAGTACACACCCACGACAAAAAAAGCTAAATACAAAATTGGAGACCAGGTGAGGATCAGCAAATTCAAACGCACCTTCGAGAAGGGATTCACAAAAAATTGGAGCACGGAACTCTTTACGGTGGTTCGAGTTCTACCCGGAAACCGACACACGTATATAATAAAAGATAGTAGCGGCGAGATTTTGAAAGGAAGATTTTACGAAGAGGAACTCTCTAAAACAAAACACCCCGACACGTACCTCATCGAGAAAGTATTGCGTAGGAAAGGTGACAAACTGTTTGTCAAATGGCTGGGACTTCCGGAAAAGAGTTGGATCGACGCGAACGAAGTGATCTTGTGAGTACGTGGAACGTGGTGAAGCGTCTACCGGATCCGGAAAGTCAAACGAGAAAAAAAAAAGAACGGCGAGTTGCTTCCCGACAGCATCCGCTGTCTGATCGTAGGTCCTTCGGGGTGTGGGAAAACGACACTGCTCGTGGACAATTTTCTCCTCGCACCGAATTGGTTAGATTGGAAGAACAGGCACCTGTACGTGTTCTCGAAAAGTTTGGAGCAATCCAAATACCAGCAACTGATGAAACTGTACGATGGTCTGGACATTGCAACGTTCGCCTCGGAAATAAAACCACTCGACGATTGTCGTGAAAATTCAGTCGTTGTGTTCGACGACGCCATCCTGGAAAATCAAAATGAAATTCGCAACTTTTTCACGCAAGGTCGTCACAAAGAAATGGATTGCTTTTACCTAGCTCAAACGTTTTCCAAAATTCCAAAACAGTTAGTGCGCGACAACGCTAATTTCATATGTTTGTTTCGTCAAGATCACACCAACATATGAAATTAGCGTTGTCGCGCACTAACTGTTTTGGAATTTTGGAAAACGTTTGAGCTAGGTAAAAGCAATCACAAAGAAATGGATTGCTTTTACCTAGCTCAAACGTTTTCCAAAATTCCAAAACAGTTAGTGCGCGACAACGCTAATTTCATATGTTTGTTTCGTCAAGATCACACCAACCTCAAGCACGCGTACGATGACTACGTAGGCGGAGACATGAACTACAATCAATTTTCGGAACGCTGCTGCTCTACTTGCTGGAACGGTGACGATTTCGGATTCGCTACGATCGACATGACGAGGAAACCCAACGACGGAAAATACAGAAACAAAATCAACGACTTTCTAAACGTTGCAACGTTGTGAGAAACGACGTGTATAAATAACGTCATGACGAAACGAAAAATCGAAGACGAAAATCTCAAGCTTCGCGATTACCTCGCGAAACGCTTCAAAGGTTGGAAATCCGAGAATCGCGGATTCTACGAAGAGAAGAAACGTCAGGATCAACCCGTGATCGATGCCATCAGCAGTCTAGGTAAAGAAATTAAAAGTGTCACGGAACAAAATAAAAATTTGATTAATGAACTCGTACCGCTCGCAGCTAAAAGTTACGCCGTACCCACGCCCATTTCGAGCATTCCTTCGACGCCGTTCGAACTGAAGGATGCACCTGCACGACGTCGAGCCATTGGTAGCACGTCGTCTTCGGATAAAATCGAGTTGGGACCTTTGGCACGAGACTACCTGAGTACGGGGAAATTCGACAAGGATGAAGTGTTCGGATTGTATCCCAGCATGGAAACCAGCGAAGGCGGCGGTGTGGTGTGGAAGATTGGGAAATCGAAGGTGACCTTCGAAGGCAACGACATTAAAGTCAATTTAGGCGACAAGGATAGTTGGAACAGGTATCCGGGTACGGTGGGACTGTGGGAACTCGTCGCCAAAAAGCAGCCGAAAGATTACACCGACGAAGATTACCAAAGTTACAAGGAAATTCTGATCATGACGGATGCCTTGTACCAGAACAACGACGCCTCGCAGAATAGGGTGAAATCGAGCAGCGGCGAGAAGTACAGGAATCTCATCAAACCGATTTGGAACCAGGTCAAAACAGGCAGCGGCGTCAAACGCTACAACACGTTACCCAAAGAATTCGTTTGGGTGGACGACGTTAGGAAACTCGTGGACCGATTGTTGGTGATAGCCGGCGAAGAGAATGCAGGTAACCGTAATTTCTACAACGAGAAGGTTGGCATCGTGGACATGATCAGCACGAAACTTTCCAACTTCATCGTGAACGACGACAAGGGCATAGGTTACCTGATCAAAATCATCAACACGCTGCCTCCGAAATTCTGGAACGTGGCCGAAGGAAAAGGACTCGTGAACGACATCATCAACAAGTTACCTTTCGAGATGCATCTACCTGGCTACCAGTACTGCGGACCGGGCACCAAACTCGAGAAAAGATTGGAGAGAGGAGACAAGGGTGTGAATCCGTTGGACGCGGCATGCAAAGATCACGACATCGCCTACAACACCACGCAGACGGATCTGGACGCACGTCACGAAGCAGACAAAAAATTGGAACATGCAGCTTTCGAAAGGTTCGTGAGCAGAGACGCATCGCTGGGTGAACGGGTCGCCGCACTGGGTACCACCATCGCCATGAACACGAAACAAAAATTGGGGTGGGGTATATAAATAACATACCGTAAAAAAACTACACAAGAAAAAATCTCAGAATATATATATAAATAACATACCGTGAAAATAACACATAGAGCATCAACATGAAGCCCAAGGGTGTCGTGTACCAGATACCATACTCCAATCTTAAAAATCTAGGTGCCCTCGATGGGTTACTCACCAAGAAACAACGCGAGAAGAAACGTTCTTGCTTGTCGAAAGGACACGGAATGAAATTGCTGCTCAGCACACCTCAATTGAAAAGATTGCAGCGTTCGCGGAAACAGCAAAAGATCGGAGGTTTCATATTCAGCATCCCGGCCATCCTAGCAGCATTGGGGGCCGTTGGAAGTTTGGCCGGCGGAAGTGCCGCCATCGCGAAAACCGTCATCGACTCGAAGAAGAACAAGGCCGAGTTGGAAGAACAGAAACGTCACAACCTGGCCATGGAGAAGAAAGGAGGAAAGGGCGTGATGAAAAAGTTTAAAAAAAAAGAAACAGAAGCACTCACCAACCGAGACATTGAATCTCTGATCGAACCGTTACAAATCAAACACTTCAGAGGAGTTTTCATGTCCGACTCGTTACCTTCAAGCGTTAAAAAAAGAGAATGCGGAGTAGTCAACTTGGACGGTCAAGAAAATCCAGGCACGCATTGGATATGTTACCACAAAAACGACAATGATAAAGCATTCGTTTTCGATTCTTTCGGAGGTGTCCCACCTACAAATTTAATTCATTATCTGAAAACGAACAAAACCTCTATATACTACAACGACGAACGCATTCAAAATTTCGGAGACGTGAACTGCGGTCATCTCTGCCTCTCCGTGCTCGCGTTTCTCTCTAAAATAAATAACCCTACGATCGAGGATTTCCAGAAAGCATTGTGGAACCTCAAACAGCATCACTAGGATGGGCGTGTTCCATCTCACGAGCGAATCTTCAATCTTGAAACTCACGCTGCACGACGACATCGTCTATCCTAAATCCGTGGCTCTGCGTGCATTCTACAGCATGTACCTCATACCTAATGTTACGCAGCACAACAACAAAATTAGCGTCGGAAGCGAACACATCGTCGTCACGCCAGGACAATACAATCTTTCCACTTTGCAAGCTCAATTACCCAAAGGCACATACCTTTCTCAAAATTCGGTCACGCACAGAGTGGAAATCCTATCCGCGACGGAGACCGTGGACCTGGGCACCATGGGAGAACTTTTAGGTTTCGAGAACAACACCAAACTCGAAGCTGGCATCAAGCACGTGGCAACCAACATTCCTAAATTCTTGGCCATAGAGACTCTGAACGTACACTGCAACGTGGCGGAAGGCATGATCACGAAATCTTCGGACGGATTATTAGGAAGTCACAAGCAGACGGGAATCATAGCCACTTTCAAACCAAGTTCCGAGTTCATGGAACCGATCATCTACACGCCCTCTTCGCCGATCTATTTTCCAGTATGTCACAACCGCATAGACGACATAGAGTTGGTGGTGACGAACGAGAAAGGAGACGTGGTGGATTTCGCAGGTGCCACTACGACGGCCATCGTGGAGATCAACATATAATAAATAACCATACATGTAAAATGGAGCAAATCGAAAGTTACGAATTGCAATCTTTCCCTCCCAACCGTCGCACGTTCGCCAATCTGAACGAGGCGAACAGGGAGATCGAATACGACGTGGACGTAGGCGACGGGTTCATTCATCCTCACAGAGCGGACCTCTACCTTCAATTCGACGTGGTGAAGAAGGAAAGCGGAGACGCGTTTCCCGCAGCAGCAAACTTGATACTCGTGGACAACTTCGTGCCTCACCTGTTCTCGCAGGTGGAGGTGAGGAAACACAACACCGTCATCGACAGAATAGATTATCCAGGCATCACGTCGACGGCAGTGGGAACGTTGAAATTATCCAAAACGGACGCAGCGTACTACCAGGCCGGAGGATTCGAAGCCGGGACCAAAATATCGACGAAAAGTCACACGGTGCTCTTTCCCATGCGTCTGCTGCCGGGTTTCTTCTCGGACTACAAGGAGATCATGTGGAAGGGAGGACTGCGCGTTACGTTTCGAAGAGCGGCCAACGACAACGACGCACTGATGCGATACGCTACTTTGGGTCCGGACGGCACCACGCCGATAGCCAACACTTTACCCGAAGCAGCGAAATGCGTCATCCGGAGCATGGAATTGAGAATGCCGGTGGTGGAATACGAAACGAACTACGCCCTCAAGTACAAAGCGGAGATCTTGAAAAGTCCGCAGGTGCCGATTCACTTTCACGGTTACCAGTGCGTGCAGAAGATGGCGTCGGGAAGTCACATGGAATTCGACGTGACGACGCAGTTCAACAACATACAGTTCGACATGCCAGATTTCGTCGTAGTGCTTTTTCAGACCGGACGCGATAACGATCAGGAAAAAGATTCCAGCAAGTTCGACGACTGCAAGATCAAGAACGTTTATCTGAAGAACGGTAGGAACGAAGTGTTCCCGCGCGAGAATTACAACCTCGACATGACCAAAGACGATTACCTCAAACTTTACGAAGCTTACACGGCTTACAAACGCGTGACCGAGGGAAGCGTGGACGTGTACTACGCGCCCAGCGAATTCAAAGCACGGAGACCCATGACCGTCATCAACACATCTAAGAGGAAGCAAGTGGTGGTCAACGATCGTACCAACATCAAGATCGTATGCGAGTTCCACGATGCCTTGCCTGCAGATACTCTGTGCAGTGTCATTCTTATTGCAGAGAAAACATTTGTGTATGACGTCAAGAATGAAAGAGTAACTGAACAGTTTTAAATAAATAAAAAAAAAATAGCACACAATAAGAAATGTGGAATTTTATATATATAAGTACAAATTGCAATTAGCAGTTTCCAGAAGTTTAATTTTGCTGTGCCATGCATGCATGTAATCGAGGAAGTGGAAGTAAATTAAAATTGTTTTTTTCGCATTGCCTATTACTTTTTGTTACACTCTGGGCAGGTCTTACTAGTTTGGAGGCGATAGTGGCCCCACGGAAGTGTATGGACCCCACATTCAAGAATACACCTCTTGTCGTCGTGTGCATCCAGAGCAACTTTCCTGACAATATTAGTTGTAAGCACATGATCGACGCTTTGGATACGATGCTCTTTTTGTAGAATGGGCGATTTTGTTCTGAGGCACTCGAGGTAATCCTCAAACTTGAGGTGCTCCCGAACCACTTGCCTGCTTACACCCTTTGCCTTTTTTGTTACAGAACCCTCAGCCCGGATCGCATAGGCTTTGGCACGAAGTCCAGCAAACTCCACAATCACATCCCCGTCTTTCTCGTCCTTGAGTTTGCCGGGTATTTTTTTGTTCCGGGGCAGAATTCCATACCGGTTTAGCTGGGGATAGCCCGATGTGTCGAAGAGCTTGACAAGAGCTGGAACTTTGGCTATATCACCATACGCATCGGCCGTGCGAACATGGTACACCAAGCTGTCTGTGTCTGTGTAGAGGAGCGAGATATTGTGGTTGTAGTGTGCACGTAGTATGCCGTAATATGTCTCGAACATGCACAACTTGCTCAGATCCAAAACTGCAGCTCCCACATAGATGGGCTTGTTGAGTAGCACCTTGCCCCGGTTCATGTGAATCAGAGACATCTGTTTGTTGTAAATTGTTCGAGAGCTGAACAGCGGGCTTGCAACAAGTCGACGACACTGTGTTTTCTTCGTCACCAACCTCACATCAACGCGATTTCGCACATTCTCCATGGTCTTCCCAAATACCGCATTGTTCATTAATTTGAAAAAATCGCGATCAAGTTCCGAAGTGGCATCAGTGCGATGGTTGGTGTTCAGTTCGATGTACGGCTTCAACCATGGAGACTGCCTGAACAAGAGCACGCGGTAAACTGCTTTGACCGAGACCCCTTGCTGCATTAACCACTGGAGGTTCCGGTAGTGTAGCACATAACGCTTTTTGGGCTCCAAGTCCATGACGAGCTTCGGTTGATCCGAGCCAGGTGGGCACTTCAATTCCGGAGCAGGCGAAAGGTCACAGAATGTATCCTGCAGCTTCTCGGGGAAGTCAAGGTCCACCTCGGCAAAAAACCCATGTTCTGAATCGTCGAAGCTTTCGATGTCGTGGTATAAAGGATCAACCCACTTAAACTGTCCTGTTGGGAGTGGCTGCATCATGGAGTGCCCGTAAAGATTATTCACGTCAGTGTACATGATGTAGCTTGATGGTTGGGAGGGGTCGTAACCAGTGGCCATGTGGTGATTGTTGGCGTGTGCGAAGCGTTGCGACACTTGGACCATGCCGCCCCGGATAGCTCTCTCGATGAAAAGCATGATATCATTATCGGAGATAAGTGAAAGTTTAACTTTAGTCAGCAGGAGCATGGCCGACCATGCCAGTCCAGGAAGGCTGTAAAAATATACAGGGTCCAGGTTGTAAATATTTATCGCAGTCGCCCGAAACGCCTGGAACACATCGGCAAGAAGCGTCACATCAAGCTTCAGGTATGCATCGTGGTAATCACCGAAAGTTCGGCAACCCAACTCGACCCACATAGACTGAGCATGCTTGTACTCCTCGTCGGTAATACCTGAACCTCTCAGCTGGCTGTAGAACTTATCCTGGGGAGGCAGCAACTCTTCTTCGAACTTGGAAGGGTCTGTGACGTATTCGTAGGGGTAGACCCCTTTACGCCTGATGAGTGCGACATCTAAGTTCGGGAAACTTGATGTAGTAATGACTAGTTGGTCGTCTCTGAGCTTCCCAGCAAGAGCATCGAGGCTTGCCTGGAGGAACCTCAGAGAGTCGAGGAACCGAAGCTCGATGCTGCTGCTTGAGTTGGGGATCGGCACCCACTTGCTGATGCTAATATAACGCTCCTCGTTCTGCGCCAGGACATTGATTCTCGCATTGTCGTACCCTAGATGTGTGACCAAGTGATGGAAATCATATCCCGAGCCATTGTGAAAAAAGACCGGTATGAAGCGCGGGTCCCTGGCTCTCAAGTTACATCTGTTGCACCACGGGCCAATGTAGCTTCCGGTCCCATAATGGTCATGGTGGTGGACCTTTTTGTTATCGTCAGTGAAGACCGAGTTGCAAACAGGACAATTTAGAGCCATTTCGTGCTGATGCTTGTTTTTGGGAGACAGAGGCAGCATGGGCTTGGGGGCCAACAGCACCTTCCCTATCTTGATGGCTTCCTGTTGCATTCTCTCCAGGAAGTGTTTGACCGGGTCGGGACCGCGATACACATAGGGCTCGGAGGCAATATGTTGGTCTCGCCACACCACAACATAGGAGTAACTCGAGGCCTCGTGGATTTGGAAAGAAATGGTAGAGGATGTTTCGGGGTTGGGCTCGCAGTTAGACAGAGGTTGAAGAAAGGCCTCGAAGTCTGCTACAATATAGGCAGGATGCTTCACCATAGCACTGTGCATGCGAAAGCACTCTACTGCACCAGGTTCGGGCAGAATAATTCGTGCAGGCTTGTTGGTACCACAATAGAGCATGTGGCGAGCTAGCTTCTCAGCAGCAATATTGGGTCCTCTGATGTACCGGTAACCCTGCTGTTCTCGATTATAAAATATAGCCAAGCACCTGCGACACACCTCGACGTGGGTTTTGTCTTTGCTCCGTTGGCTCGAAACAAGCCGAGAGAGGGAACGGATAAGGGTGTAATGGTGATGGGTTTCGTCCTTGATGAGCAGGAGGTTGATTTCTCGTACCTCGTTGTTGTTGCTCACGTTGCTCACCCGGATGGGGTGGACCTCATTTTCGTTCTCGGTGAGACCGTAAACATTGATGGCTAATTGCAGGCCCAACAAGTCACGAGCACGAACCTCAAACTTGCGAATATGCGAGACTTCTACAGGGTAGGCAATCCCGGCCATTGCAACCTCCAGTTCCGACTCATACTGCGTGTAGTGGTTAACACGGCGTGGATTGTTTTCCCTAGGTATAGGGTGCAATGCTGCCAGCACCGACCAGAGGAAGCATTTGGTGTCTTTGTTCTGAATATTGAGAACAGCTTTCCTTGCTTCAACCTCGGGTGGCAGGGCAATATAGCTAGACCCTGCCAGTGGCAGGAACTTGCTAAGTGTCAGACAAAGTTCGTGGGGGTCGCCACACAGCGAACCGCCCGAGCCTTTAGCCTGATGCTCCTCGTGCTTTGCCACAAACTCCTCGACAAACTTGTTGTAGATGCTGTCGAGGTCAGTGACATCTGCCTGATGCAGTGTTTTTGCTTTTGTGGCATGGAAGAATTTATATATTTCATCAGACGGTTTCTTATACTTGCAGCATAGCACAGCATAGAATTTAGTGGAGTATGTAGCCAATGCATCGTTGAGGATGGATATTATCTTAGCTCGCTCGCTCTCCAGAAAACTACGCACATCGCATGAGCTGTCTGATGTTATGTTAAAGTCTTCTAATAAATGCTCAAACGCAATTCGGTCTGCTTTCTTCGCCAGCTTGACGCGTTTGGCAGGTGGCGATGTATCGAGGGAGGTTACTTCTACCTTTCGCTTGGAAGGTTGCGGTAGAGATGTTCCAGTGCTCTTGCAAGTAACCTGGTGTTGCTTGAAGTAGTCAATAGAAAAATTTTTTCCACACTTAGAGCACAGTTTGGTTGCACATATTCGCTTTCCCGGCACACAAGTACGACAGTGCCTTTGAAAATGTTTACTTGACACAGCAATTTGGCACGTAGGGCAATTTTTTTCAGAACGCATAATGCAGAGATTTTTTGGGGGTATGTTATTTAATACCTAATGCTGTGCAATGCAAAATATAATTGCTCATTTTTTTTTAACTATTTTCTATGACCTTACCTGGTTTTTTTTTTCGCCAAATTATATGCTTCTAGTCTCCTATACAATACAATATACGTACAATATTGTCAACAGTATTATATTTGAGCGGGTCGCTTGTCACCTAAACACTACAGCTCACAGGTTGGGAAAATCTGACATGAAAGCAGATAATACGCTTATGCCTTATTTATATATAATTTTCACGGGGCGTTCAATATTGTCAACAGTATTATATTTGAGCGGGTCGCTTGTCACCTAAACACTACAGCTCACAGGTTGGGAAAATCTGACATGAAAGCAGATAATACGCTTATGCCTTATTTATATATAATTTTCACGGGGCGTTCAATATTGTCAACAGTATTATATTTGAGCGGGTCGCTTGTCACCTAAACACTACAGCTCACAGGTTGGGAAAATCTGACATGAAAGCAGATAATACGCTTATGCCTTATTTATATATAATTTTCACGGGGCGTTCAATATTGTCAACAGTATTATATTTGAGCGGGTCGCTTGTCACCTAAACACTACAGCTCACAGGTTGGGAAAATCTGACATGAAAGCAGATAATACGCTTATGCCTTATTTATATATAATTTTCACGGGGCGTTCAATATTGTCAACAGTATTATATTTGAGCGGGTCGCTTGTCACCTAAACACTACAGCTCACAGGTTGGGAAAATCTGACATGAAAGCAGATAATACGCTTATGCCTTATTTATATATAATTTTCACGGACGTACAATATTGTCAACAGTATCATATTTGAGCACGTCGCTTGTCACCTAAACACTACAGCTCACAGGTTGGGAAAATCTGACATGAAAGCAGATAATACGCTTATGCCTTATTTATATGTAATTTTCACGGGGCGTTCAATATTGTTAAGAGCGTTAGTTTTTGTAGAGCTCTCTTTTTCCATCTTCCCTCTATACAGTGAAGCTGTAGAAGACACAATTAGCTAACCTAGCATACAACATACTTTCCTAATTAATATGGATATTGTCACACATTCCTCTTATTTTATACTGTTGTAAATGGAAAAGATTATGTACGGTAAATGTTTTGTACATTATAGGGAAAAAATGCAAAATATCCCCCAACTTTAATTCGATCCACCTCAGAATCGAATTTTTTACATATTTTCACGCCGCCATATGTTGTTCTATTTTGCTTCTTTTACTTGCCTTGCTTAATTAACTCTCGCTAATTAGCATTTTGTACACGCAAACATTCACATGTGCTTTTTATTATTTTGTGTTCGGTAAGTACAAGTATATTCTTACATAAATTATTGTTTAATTTAATAAATTGTAAACTCGGAGCCTGCTATACTAACATTCCTTCTGTCTATTGAAAGCAAATGTTGCATACATGCGGAAATAACACAGAAAAAAAAAGCGGATGGAAGCAATTTAAAATCAGTGGAGCAAGGTTAGTATTACGAGAGCGTAAAAACATGTGCTTTCATTCAACTTCGAAAAATAAGAATAAATGTGTGCATACAGAACACATATGCTTTCTTTTCACAGTTGTAAAATCATATAAATTGTACATGAAGTAAGTTGCGGGAAGGCTCTCTCTTTTATGTCTGTGTATATGTTGTACAATTAGGTACAAGTTGTTGTACAATTAGGTACAAATTGTTGTACAATTATTTCCCCCAGTTGCCCAGTTGGAGTTGGGGGCACAACACTGGTACTATTTGTAATCACAGTGCTTACTCATGTATTTTGTTTAATATTTTATTTCAAATTCACTGTCAGAAACTAGTGTTGCCAGTTCCTGGATGTAGGTTTACCTACTCTGTTGGTTGTCACTGTCAAGCTTCCAGTATTCGTACAGCATAAAAAAGCTATAACCCCCCTCTCAAAATATATACATTGTATACGCCAAGATGCTCAATAGCCTAGCAACACATCATGAAAAAACATGCCAAGAGAACCCAATGGGTTTATAAGTCAGTGCTGCCAACTCATATTTGAGCAGGTCGCTTGTCACCTAAACACTACAGCTCACAGGTTGGTAAAATCTGACATGAAAGCAGATAATACGCTTAACTCTTCCTTCTCTTTCTCTCCTCTCTCTTTTTTTTGTAAAAAGCTGTAGGTAGGCTGTCGGTTGTTTAACTCTTCCCTCTCTCTCTCCTCTCTCTTTTTTTTGTAAAAAGCCATGGCAAAAGTACCAGTAGGTTGGCAACCTTGCTTTAGGTTAGGTTAGACAAAAAAAAGCTGTAGGTGGGCTGTCGGTTGTTTAACTCTTCCATCTCTCTCTCTCCTCTCTCTTTTTTTGTAAAAAGTTATGGCAAAAATACCAGTAGGTTAGCAACCTTGCTTTATGCACTGTAAGGCAAGCCTCAAGCAAGGTTGCCAGCTCCTTGCTTTAGGCTAGGTTAGACCTGGTTAGGTTAGGTTAGGTTAGGTTAGGTTAGGTTAGGTTAGGTTAGGTTAGAGTAGGTTAGGTTAGGTTAGGTTAGGTTAGAGTAGGTTAGGTTAGGTTAGGTTAGAGTAGGTTAGGTTAGGTTAGGTTAGAGTAGGTTAGGTTAGGTTAGGTTAGGTTAGGTTAGGTTAGACCTGGTTAGGTTAGGTTAGGTTAGGTTAGAGTAGGTTAGGTTAGGTTAGGTTAGAGTAGGTTAGGTTAGGTTAGAGTAGGTTAGGTTAGGTTAGGTTAGGTTAGAGTAGGTTAGGTTAGGTTAGGTTAGGTTAGAGTAGGTTAGGTTAGGTTAGGTTAGGTTAGAGTAGGTTAGGTTAGGTTAGGTTAGAGTAGGTTAGGTTAGGTTAGGTTAGCCAGTGAAAGATCATATAGTAGAATTTTTGTAGAGTGGGTTGGCAACACCGACGAGCATCAAATAATGATTTCAAGCCTCAAATAATAATTTCGAGCCTCAAAAAAAGGAACATCCAATAAAATTGCCAAATATAAAAAGGGAGCAATAAACCCCCCCTCATAAAAAGCTACAGTAAAAACCCACAGTGTCGCCAACACTAGGCCCCCAACAGTATTGCCAGACATAAAAATACATGGACCCCTCAGGTTTTTTTATGAAAATTTACAGTGAAAAAGCTTTCATTTTTCATGATGTCAAGAGCATCTACCTCTAGCGCAGGTTGCTTGTTGCTGACTTACAGACTGATAAGAGCTTATGCAAGAGCACCCTGCTTGGCGAGCTGTAGAAGCCACAATTACCTAACCTATTTTTTAAAAAATATATTTGTAAAATCCATCTAATATCTGAATTTAAAAAAAAATATATATTATATTTGTTAACTGTTTAAGGAAAATTTTTGCAAAATACCCCGACAACATTTCAGCTACTAGGACCTCATTACCATGAGCCTAATCCTAGTAAGCCACATACACACCTGTTCTTCGTATCGCATATGCTAGTAAGTCAGATGACATCATGGGAGAATCACATTTCCCCCAAGAAGCCCACCACAACAAACGTCGCACATGCTAGAAGAAACAGGATCAGGATATTTTATGCTAAATTTACGGTTGCCTGTATGCAGTTATAGGCAAATCATTAAAAGAGCGCTCTAATATACAATGATTTCTCCTACCATGTACCCTAACATACAATTTAACATAACAAGTAAAATTTCGATTCGTCTATATATACCCAACAAAACTCAGAAACTGTCATACGCGAGAGCTAATATTTTGCAACAACTGTAATTACCCAACACTAGCAACAAGAACAAAAAAAATATATCAATTATTTGTATAATATTAATTAGTAACTTTAGATAATATTAATTATTAGTTTTCAGTTGTAATTAATTTTAAAAAACAATTAATAACATGTTAGGTGATGATAACCAAGTGCAAAAAGCATTGCATTTTTTTTTTTACACACAAACAAAACACCACATAGTTCACAAAACCTCTAACAGATGGCAGATAGTTACATGGTTCTAGTTAGGATGATTTTTGGGTTGTTGGATTGGGGTTGAAGAAGACTATTTGTTGTAGTGACCACAGTATTGTTTTTTTTTTTTGTGTGTGTGTGTTTTCTGTTCTCTTACGAGAATTAATATAGGTTGTCATAGAACCCTCCAATTCATGACTTAGGAAAAATCTGTTTGGTGATTCATCACGTACACCTATATGTGAGAAAAAGTATGAATAGTGGTAGTGTTGCCAGATGTAAACAGAGGGCAATAGGTACCCCTCATAAAAAACTACAGTAAACCCACAGTGTCGCCAACACTAGGCCCCCAACAGTATTGCCAGACATAAAAAATACATGGACCCCTCAGGTCCTTTGATAAAAATTTACAGTGAAAAAACCCAGTAGGTTAACAACACTGTCAATCTACGGTAGTGTTGCCAGATGCAAACAGAAAGCAATAAACCCCCCCCTCATAAAAGGCTACAGTAAAAACCCACAGTGTTGCCAACTCTGCCCCTCAAAATATACATCATAAAAAGCTACAACGAGCGCCACAACCTTGGTGATTTTTTCGGGTAAGAAGTTGACAACACTGCGCCATCAAGTGGAGATCATGCCTTACGAGAGAAATCCATTAAGGCAATCGAGCCCCACTTCCGGTTTGTGAACTCTCAAGCAAAATTGCCAGCTTCTTGCTTTTTAGGTTAGGTTAGACCAAAAACCTTGGTGATTTTTTCGAGTAAGCAGTTGGCAACACTGCGAGCCCCACCGAGCCCCAATTCTTGTTTCAGTACCCGGACACTAGGTCTACTCACGTCCTTTCCCATTGCACTAATATGTATTGTTATTAATTATCATTTCTCTTGTACAAATATTTATTGTTCTTTAATCTTATCTTCTGTAATTTACCTATCACTGATAATGTCAGGATAGTGACTTACCTGTATATACTTATCTTGTAAGGGCTGTTACCATGGCAATTACGAGTGTGTTTTGTCTTGACTTTGGAAGTTCGGACTCGGTTTTTGAATAGAGTGATCAAGTTGAATTATAAGAAGTTTAATTTCTTTGAGTGACATGGATTATATGTTAGGCATATAAGTATTTAGTTTGCAAAGAAGTAAAATAGATTTATTTTTTCTTAGTGCAACCTTAACTTTGATTTTTATTTGACGAACTAACACAGAGATATTACCCCATACCCTGAGAGGCATCACGCGAATGCTTTCGAGTCTTTCATGTGAACTTATTATTTTCTCTTTTAGTTAAATCATGTTCTTTTGACTAAATAACGTGTCAACGTCCACTTTATGCACAGTAAGGTTAATCGGAACTGGGCCTACAGTTTCAAGTGGGATCCGAACCACTATGTGCCTTCCCCGGGTATCAAATCTGGGACCCTTATGGGAGGTGTTTTTAGGCTAAGATTGTTGGTGGGAGGATGTGGCACATTGAGGAGAACACACGTGTTGTGCGAGAAACGTGAAATATTCTCTTGTTTTCCTGTGTTTTAGAGAACTCTTTTGTTGGTTGTGATTGTATGTTTTCTTGTTCAATTTCTTGAAAAGTAATTTAGCTTGTGATGTTTAAGTGATGTGAACTCTGATGTGCCAAAAGCAAGGGGAAAATGTTCAATGATTGTCGTGATGAAGACCAATGTGCGAATTCCTTATGCCAGGAATCCAAAAAAGTGAAGCCAGCGTATTGAAGCACCACGTGTCAACTGGTCAACAATGGCTGTGTGAGACCCAGACTGACTCACGTGGCCGCAAAAGCAGCAATGAAAATGAGATCACGTTGCCACCACGTGGCAAGCAACGTTTTAAACACTATCTTTATTCGTGAAGGTTGTGTCCATCACCGTGAGGGAATGGTTATCACAGCACGCTACAATGTCAAGGATCCTAGGTTCATATCAGCGTCGAAATAACCTAATGCAATGAATCGGTGTATTTGTTAATGTATTGTTGAAGCAAAACGCTAGAACAATTATTCATTTATTTTTGTTTTAAGTCACTTTCGTGCCTCTCTACGCTACTCGCGACTGTGTGGGTTTCATTTGCGACGTTCGCACAGGATCGAAGGGCCTGGTGCGGGGCACACCCAGCTTACAACAAACGCTAAAATTACAGTAAAACCTAGTTAATTCGGAAGCAAATAAGCCGGACTTCGCTTAATCCGGACAGGCAAAAGGCAAAAAAGCAGAATGCAAGGTTTTAAATGTGGCTAGAAGTCAACAAGAGAATTTCCCAAAGAAAAGGCAGTCAACCACTGATGAAATTTAGTTCCCAGCAGACTTTGTACTGTACTGTATAGTGTATTTAGGCCTATGCCCTTTACATACACCATAATAAACGTGTTTTGTTGCTATAAACGGAGTTTTAATGCACTTTCTATTGTTCTTTTAGGTTATTTCAGTTAATCCGGACTTTCGTTAAACCGGTCAACTTACCCTCTCCCATTAGTCCGGATTAACGAGGTTCTACTGTAAATGCTAAGAGCTCCAAACGCGACCCTCCGAACCTAACTACATATGCATTATTATACTGAAGCTAAATTGTTAGGTTAGGATGGCCAGGTCTAGAGCCCTTAGCAATTGCTTTTAGCGTTTGTTGCAAGCTGGATATGGCCCGCACCATATCCGGACTTGAACCCGGAACGCTCGGCCACCTAGAGCAAACTTGTAAAACACAAAATCAGCATCCAAGTTCACTTTATGCACAGATTGAACGAATCGGGACTGATCCTACGGTTTTAAAGTGGGATCCGAACCACTACGTAGCGTCAATGATGATCGAACCCGGGACCCCTTGATAACAAGTCCCGGGTTCGATTCCCTGTGGAGACAGTTATACAGTGGTTCGAACCTCACTAAACCGCAGGTTCGATAATGAGCATAAAATGGACTTACGACTTTGATGAACTTCGATAGGAGGAAAGTGCCGTGATGTTATGCAACCCACAAAGCTATGCCGCACGGCAGGTTGTCTGCATAATAGGATAATTAGTGTAGAGACACAAATGTTCTCCACTTCAGACCGTTTACGAACATGCTTGGGGTCGTCAGTTCACCGAAGAGTAATATTCTTTACTTCCAGTTCATTAGCTTAATGTTATTCACATGCTCTGCATTATCTTCTCGCTGTAAGACTATGTAAATAAAGAAATAACAAGGTGAATTGTGGGGGAAATTGTTGAGATTCCAGATATAAAGTCTCTCTCGTCCTCAATATAAGGGAATCCCTTCATTTGGTTGCTAGGAAAGCTACAAGTTTGTTTATAAGAAAATTTGTGATTCCTTCTGTATGTCACTTTCCTCTTTAGGTTAACCAAAATTTTAAATACCGGGTGATCCGTTTGGGATGTCATAAAAGTAAAGTGTTATATACCAGAAACCATTTAAATGTATTGCCTGTCAATGTACATACATGTGTAGGAGAGTCACAGTTTTTGTATCCCAGCACTCAACAGATCCGCCATTGCGGACACGGCACAGTTCATACCGCGCAGACATGTTGCGCCACGTGACGTGCACCATTTCTGGAGTGTTCTGTTGAAAAGCTGCTCTAATCTGCAATCGCAGGTCGGCTTCAGCCCGTGGGTTTTGTGCATACAATAATGACTTGACACCCACACAAAAAAATCTGGAGGCGTTAAGTCCGGGCTATTCGCAGGCCATGAGATGGGTCCACCACGGCTACACCAGCGATCGTTGAATATCCCATTAAGATGATCCCGCACTATGAGAGCCCAATGTGGCGGAGCACCGTCCTGTTGAAAGATGATGGTGTCCAGTATCCCAATTTTGCACGCCATACGACGCACTGAGCACGCTTTTGTGCCGTGACCATCATTTTGTCTCCATTTTGTCTCTCATGCACACGGTTGAAGTCTGCAAACCTCTGCTCACTTGAAACTTACGACCTTACTGCTTAGAGTATGGAAAACTGTTCAGAGAAATGTACATTAACATTATGTGTATAATACTTTACTTTTATGACATCCCAAACGGATCATCCAGTATTTAGCATTGAAGTCACTTAAAATTGTTATGCATGGGGCATTCCATGTCAAAGTGCCCTCGAATTTCAATTTTTCAAATTAAATGAACTGATGCAACTTTATTCTATCTTCTGAGTCAACAATCTGGACATTTGTCATGTGGATAAAAATTCAAGTATTATACATAATTAAGTTAGAAAGTATTTTACACATTGTTTGTTTATTTTAACTTTTTGATTTACTTTTGTTTTGTATTGTGTCCAACCCGTGACACAAAAAAGCAATTAATTTCTCCTTTAACTGTTGCATTTCCTCTTCAACTCCACTAGAATATTCAAAGGTCAATTGCTTTCTTTCTTTGTCTTAAATAATGTATAGTTTTTCATTTGACAATTCACAGAAATTAACATGAATTTCTTATTAAGTGAAGAGGCAGTGTCTTAACCGTCCCGCCTGTTACACAAAATTGTTCACTTATAGCTATATATCTGGAAAAGTATGAGGCTCAGTGAATAAATAACGAGGCAGAGGATATTTCACAGTGCTTACGTAACGACGCTCAGAAGTATTTTCCGCCACTGTTTAGGCATTTATCCCATTGTGACACCAGTCGCAAAATGGCATGCTAGTAGAACTCCTTTGGCTGCTGTTGGAACCAATTGCGCACGTACTTCTTGACGTCATCGTCCGATTGAAACCATTGTCCCCGCAGTGCTTTTTTGAGCTCACCGAAGATCTGGAAGTCACACGGGGACAGATCTGGACTATAGGACTTCTCACTTGAATTCAGACATTTCTTTTTTGCTTTGGCTGTGTGGTTTAACGTTGTCGTGCAATAGGACGACACAACGAGAAAGATGACCGGGATGTTTTGATTTATTTGCCTTCCTAGGCTTCGTTAACGTTTCACAATACCGCTGGGCATTGACCGTAGCTCCATGCTACAGGAAGTCTACGAGTTGCGGTCCCTTGCGATCGAAGAACGAAATCATGACCTTACCGACACTAGTGTGGAGGGTCTTGAACTTTTTTGGTGATGGAAAAACACGGAATGACTGGACACGGCCGCTGCTCGGTTAGCAGCCTTTGCGCATAACTTGCCAGACACGTAATGCCATCTAGCGGGAAAACATGAGCAAATCAGTTTCGTCACACCTGCACCTCCATTTCGGGCCCGGCGACCCATTTCTAACTACCATAGTTTTGGTGTAATATCCCCTGCCTCGTTTTTTATTAAGAGGGAGCGGAAGTTGATGACCTAAAAAATATAGGTATATGACCTATAGAATGTCCTAAAAAAATGGAAAAAAATGACGTAACAAAATGCAAAAAATGACCATTAAATTTGTTAGTTTCGTGTTAAAAATTTAAATGAAAAGCAAATTAAACAAAATGCAATCTCCTTATCTGATCTGAAATTTGAGTTTGCCCAAGACGGACACCTGGTGGTTTCCCCCGACACAACAAAGACTGTCACCAGTTCAGCATTTCTTTTGCACGTGTAACGACCCTGCGTGGTCGCCACATTTAACGACCCTGCGTGGTCGCAATATTATATTTTGTTAAGAAGGTATGGATGAAGAATGCATGCTAAATGTTTAAATGTGTTAACGGATCCACCTCTACGTTTATTAGTTTCGCTTATTATTATTTGACCCTGCGTGGTCGCTGTATTCTGTAAATGTTAACGGGTCCACCTCTACGTTTATTAACTTCGCTCTTTATTAGACCCTGCGTGGTCGTTGTATTTGGTAAATGTTATCATTTATTGTCATTTACTCTGTTCAATTCGTTGCAAAGTCCTGCGAGGCTCATTATTAATTGTATTGTCTGAATGCACCCAGTTTTAGTTTATATTTGACCCGTGCATCTAGTGATTTTCCCACTAGTGTTTTCTTGAAGTCACTTCTTTGATGTTTCTCAGTACGAAGGTTGCAATATGTAAAAAAATGAGTTAGCAACGCGTACTTTTAGTTACTATTTTCACCACCCATGCGCCACCGCGAGTATAAAGCCAGCGCAGCAAGGCCCGCAGTTCAGTTGGCTTTCAGGTCGGCTCCCGATAAGATCTCTCTTACCAACGGACCTGGAAGAAGGATAACTCCGCTCTTGCGAGAGTCCAAACATCCTAAGGAAGGAAGGAAGGAAGTTGCACTCCGCTCTTGCGAGAGGCCAAGCACCCAAGAGAAGTTGTCCTCCGCCTGCGGGCGAGAGAAGCCGCACTCCGCCTTCCAGCGAGAGAGGTTGAACTCTGCCTTTGGCAAGAGAACCCACTCCACTTTCGAGTGAGAGATACCCCACTCCGCTTATTGGCGAGAGAGAACAACTCCACTTTAGAGTGAGAGGACCCGCTCCGCTTGCTGCGAGAGGTTTCCTTCCCCTATCAACCTGCGGCACCCCGCCAGGGTAGTGTGGCGTTGGGTTTCCAGACAACCTACTCTCTCTTTCAGGGGAACCCGTGACGACTGCGGCGACCAGGCCCTAAATAAAATTAGGTCCCCATACTCCCCATTGGCGCCTCACTGCGAGGAATGAATTGGATGTTCCCTGCTCCCCCCTTATCTCTTCCGAGTCTAAAGGTGGTACAGGTAAATGCACATGAGTGGTAAGGGTAAAGGTAAAGACACGTGTGTAAGTGTGCTAACGAACATCCTTGTGATACGATTATAATAAACTGTTACATCTATATATAAATAAACCTGGTTTAGTCTTTCTTTACACCCAGCAAGCCCTGAGATATTTCTGAGACTTTGTACTACGACTGAATCAGTTAGCACATATGGGTAAACTTTTGCCGACCACCCAACTGCAGTGTTTAGCGTGTTGAACGCAGCCAGTACCAGTACTCCTGCGCCGTGGTTCTGAGCACTGAGTGGGTGGACGTTGCATAAAGTTTTTGGCGCCCAACGTGGGGCCCGATTGTAAAGACTGAAACCAGGAAGCCAGGGGGCCTATTAGCTACAAGGACTAGAAAGGGCTCATAAGTGTCAGTGTTAGTGTTCGTCCAAAGAATTCACGAAGGAGAAGATATAGTGTTGTGTTGTGGAAGAAACCATAGACGGTGTGCCAAAATGGAAAGGGACGCGTCAGGTATGAACTTAAGAAGCAGAGAGAGGAAAACCGTAGATGAAGAGACTGGGTTCGGATGCTGTGAAGATACCGGAGGAGAGATGGAGGATTTCCAGTGTTGGCAATGTCTCCAGAAGTTCCATTGGAAATGTGAGGGGCAAGAAGAGACCTCAGTGTCCACTGCAGAGTCCAGATGCAAGACTTGCTCCTCAGTGCCCTTGATGGCTTTCGGGCAAGAACCAAGTGCTCCTAGTACGACCCCATCAGACCATTGGTTATTAGAATGGCTGATGAAAGATAAAGAAGAGAGAAAGAAAGAGGAAGAAGAGCTTAGACTTATGGAAGAGAAACAGAGAAAGAAAGATATGGCTCAATTAGAGAGAGCTAGAAAGAAAGAGGTAATGGAGCTAAGACAAGTAGTGGAGTCCATGGAGGAGAAAAGGTTTCATGAAAAAGCTGACGAAGAAGCTAAAAAGGCACTAGAAAAAGCAGAAGAAGAAGCTAAAAGAAAAATAGAGACCCAAGAATTTAGGTCGCTAATAGAGTCTCTTGAAAGGAAAAGAGAAATTGAAAAACTAGAAGCAGAGCAAAAGAGAGACAGGGAGTTAGAAATTCTCCGTGCGTTGGTTGAAAGTCAGGAAGAAAAGAGAATGAAAGAAAAAGAAGAGGAGAATGAGAGAAGACAGCAAGAAGCTGAAAGAAGCAGAGCAGAATTACAGACTCTTTTCTCCCAACATAAGACAGACCAGTTAGAAAGTCTTAGGGAGGAATTAGAGAAAATTAGAATCTCTTGTCAGCTGGAAGTAGTGAAAGTAGTGGAAGAACAATTAGAACCTTTAGCTGCCTGGCGTGGTGAAATGGAGCAAGAGCAGGAACAAATAAAGAAAAATTTAGATGTCTGTCTACAATTGGTAACCCGGTCTACGACGGATAACGGAAGTGAAGAACCAGAGAGAGTGAAGCAGATAGAAGCATCTATAGAAACCATAAGTTCAGCAGTAAAGATTCTGAGTGAGCAGGCCGTAGAACAGAAGGCAGCTGCAGAAACGATGTCCAAAGCAACCGGCGAAAAGGTGAACTCTCTTCGCGGAGAAACACAGAAATTGGAAGTATCTCTTCGGCAAGAAATACAAGAGCAGACTGGGTCTATAGTCAGAAGAGTAGGCGAACTGCAAGATAAAATTGAACGGTTGCAGCTACAACCGGGAGTCCCTTCTGATGTTCTCCCAGATTCCATTGAACGGGATAGAAGTCTGAATCCTGAAGCAGCCACTTATGAACCTCCTAGAGTGGTGGAGAATTCTTTCTATCTGGGAACCATTCAATCGGATAAGCGTAAGCGGCCTAGAGAAGCAGATAGTTCCGACGGGACATCTCCTCGGCGAAGAACCGAATTTAAGATGCCTAGAATGGCTGACATCGCACACATCCCCAAGTTCAAGGGTGATATCGAAGCTCAGTCAGCTGAGAAATATCTTCGTGAGCTCAATGTAAGCTTCGAGCTCATGCAAGTGCCTGACAATTACAGACTCGAATTGCTACCTAGAGTATTCACAGGTAAAGCTGAACATTGGCTGGCAGGTAACATAGACAGTTTTGTTAGCTATGCTGATTTCTGCGTAAAGTTTAAAGAAGAGTTTGCCTCCGAGAAGGCTAAGCAGAGACAATTAACAGCAGTAATAAATAGAAGATATTCCCGTCCCGTACATGAAAATATGGAGAGCTTCGCTTGGAGCATTTACGCCGCCTATAGGAATCTAAGTGACAACTTCAGCGAGAGCGAGGTGCTGAATTTAATCATAGGTCAGTTACCCTATAGAACTCGAAATCTCTGCCTTGCGCACTCTCCCAGAACAGTCGACGAATTAACCAGTTTCCTCAAGGACTTTGAAATATACGATGATCCCGACTTCTAAAGAAATAAAGAGGACTTCAAAGGTAAAGAACTTCCCAATAAGAATTTCAAAGTGCGAAGCATTGAGACCAAGAATGACACTAAACCAGAAAACTTTTGGAGAACTCGGAATTTTAATAGAGGGGGAGGTAACAGAGGACTGAGCCGTAACCAGAATGGTCGATGGGAACCTTATCGACCAAATCAAGGGCCAGATCGCATATTTCCCGATTGGAGGAGGAACAATCAGGGACGCGGTAGTCTTAATTCTCCTAGGCGACCCTCACCTAGAGACTCGGGACCAAGTGGAAGACAGCCACCCTCCAGAGAAGTTTTGACCTCTGAGCAGGAGGAAGCCCTAGAAACAACCCGGGACTTCCTGCATAATCAAAGGTCTCAATCCTGCCAAACAAACTAGATCCTTGTCTAGGTGCTTCGTTCCCATTTAGGCAAGGGGCCTCGGAGGAGCGACCTGATACAACTATCCAAGAACTAAAGGTTAACTTCCAACTAACTGAAACAGAAGAAGTAAAATTACAGAGTGAACTGAAATCCGCAAGGGAATCAAGGATTAGATATAAATCACCAGCAGTGGCTGCAAAGTTAATAGATATACCAGTGACTTGTGTAATAGATACTGGGAGCGAATGCTCTATTTTAAGTTATGAAATTTGGGCTAAATTAAAGGAACAAATTCCAGGTATTCAAGTGCAGAAGGTTCCAGAGATAAGATTGGTGGATTTTTCGGGGAGCCATAGGAAGCGCGTCTTTGGCAGCAGACGTGTGGAACTGGAGATTGAAGGTATGGTATTCAGTACTGAAGTTTTTATATTGAGAGGTTTTGGTACCGATCTTCTTTTGGGCATGCCATTCTTGAAGCAGCACGAGGCCGAGATAAATTTCAGAAGAGACTCGGTAAAATTGTATTTTGGAAAAACTCCGGATCAAGATGTAGGGAATCCACTGGATGTTGAGATTGTGCGGTACATCCAAAAGGTCCAAGAAAGAGACGAAGAGTGGATGTATAAACCGGCAGACCTCAAGGAGAAGGTCGAAACTATAGACATTCTGAATGATTCCCAGAAACAGGAGTTGCTGCAAGTGCTGAATCGATATATAGCTGTGTTCTCAGAGAAGCCCGGTACCATGGAAAGTGCAGAATGTGAGATCCTTTTAAAAAGTACCGAACCAGTTCATCGCCCGCCATATCCAGTGCCGCTTTCGAAAAGGGCCGCTTTAGAAAAAGAACTTAGCTTGTGGAAAAGCTGGAACATTATACAACCATCGGTATCACCCTATCTAAATCCATTACTAGTGGTAGACAAGCCCGATGGAAGTGTAAGACCCTGCCTGGATTTTCGACTATTAAATGCTATTATGATTGTTCCTAAAAGTTCGGTGCCACCTATTGATGAGTCATTGCAGAGATTTAAAGAAGCCCAGTATTTTTCAAGTTTAGATCTAGCTTCAGGCTATTTACAGATACCTTTGAAACAAGAATGCCGAAAATACACGGCTTTTTCGTACAAAGGTCGCCAGTACGAATTCTTGAAGATGCCTTACGGCTTATCTAATGCTGTGTCTACCTTTGTGTCGGTTATGCATACAGTTTTTGGACCTGAGACTGAAAGTTATCTGACAGTGTACATAGACGATCTTCTGATTTTTGATGTGGATTTCGACAGCCATATCCAACATATAGAAGAGGTGCTCCATAGATTAGAAGAGGTTGGACTTAAGGTGAAACTTCGCAAATGTAATTTTGCAAAAGGTGAATTGATTTATTTAGGCCATTTAATTTCGGGAGATAAGATTAAAATAGACCCGAAAAAGAACGAAGCCATCCTGAAGTTTCCACAACTTAAAACTAAGAAAGATGTCAGGAAGTTTTTGGGACTCGCAAATTGGAGACGGAAATTCATAAAAGATTTTTCGGTTAAGACAGAACCATTGCTGAAGTTACTCTCTAAAACCGCTAGATGGAATTGGGGTTCAATGCAACAATCCGCCTTCGACCAGCTTAAACAAGAACTGGTAACCGCTCCTGCCCTGGCTCAACCTGATTTAGACCAGGAGTTCTGCATACAGTGTGACGCTTCGACCAAAGGCTTAGGATGTGTCTTATTTCAGGAGCAGAATAGAGAGAAAGCTGTAATCCAGTATGCTAGCAGAAAGCTAAAGAACAATGAAGTACACTACTCCATTCACGAACTGGAATGCCTGGCCATACTTTTCGGAGTAAGCAAGTTTGAGATTTATCTTCGCGGGAGACATTTCAAAATCTACACTGATCACAGAGGGTTAGTTTGGCTCCAAAATTCCAGGAACTGGAACTGTCGACTCACCAGATGGTCCCTGAAACTACAATCTTACTCTTTTGAAATTATTTATATACAAGGAAAAGAAAACACGGTTCCCGATATACTCAGCCGTTATCCAGCCGAAGAGAGCGTGAAAGATGAGGACACCAAATTTTTCCATGTGAACTACGTTTGGCAAGAAAGGGGAGAAGTGGAGGATGTAGAGAATTGGATCCAGGCCCAAGAAGAGGATAATTTCTGCAAGCCGGTCTTAAAGATTCTGAGGCAAGAGGAAGTTAACGACTCCCCAGTTGATTCCAGGATAAAAAGATTGTATCAAGTGTATGGAAACCTCTTATTTAGAAAAACATCTGGAGATGAAGTCTCCTGGAAATTGTGTGTCCCCGAGAATCTGAAAGAGAGGGTGCTAATGGAGAACCACGACGAACTGGGTCACTTCGGCATGGCTAAAACCCTTAAGAGAATTAAGAGTAGATATTTTTTACCTAAATTGAAGATGGATATAGCCAAACATGTTAGGGATTGTCTCACCTGCGCTAAAACGAAAATGGACAAATTAGGTATTTTGAAGGATAAGCTACACATTAACCAGAAAAATCCTCATGAACTTTTATCAGTCGACCTAATTGGAAAGCTACCTATGTCTCATGGGTACCAGTATATTTTGACCATGGTAGATGTAGGAACCAAATTTGTCTCCACTTACCCTCTGAGACGAGGAACGGCCAGGGAAATCCTTAATGTAATGGAGAGAGGATATTTCTCCCATTTTCCAAAGGTGAGAGCAATACTATCTGATAGAGGAACACAGTTTACTTCGGGATTGTGGAAGGAGTATTTAGATAAGAAAGGGATTAAGTATTACTTCACCACTGCTTATCACCCCAGTAGTAATACCATCGAACGAATGAACCAAGAAATAGTGCGGTTACTCAGATTGTTCTGTCATCGTGAGCACCAGTCTTGGTCAAAGTATCTAACCGAAATTTCATGGCTCTTAAACAACTCTGTTTCAGACGTTACAGGATACGCACCTTCAGAGTTATTCTTTAACAGGCCTGTGCCTAATGAAGTTTTGGACCACTTCAACTGGCCCATCGACGAAGCCGATTCCCAAATAGACAACTGGGATCAAAAGTTATTCATGGCAAGAGCTAGAGAACGCTCCAAAAGTGAGAAAAGAAAGTTTAAAGTAAAAGGAAATGCATTCCTGTTGCAAGAAGGTGACTTGGTTCTTGTCAGGAACCATAAGCTGAGTTCCAAAAGGAATAAGACAATCGCCAAACTATTTGAGGTGTTTATTGGCCCCTATGTCGCCACGGATGTTCGAAGCAACACTGCCCTGCTGTTGAACCCGACGACCAAGAACCCAGTCGACAGAGTCAACTTCGACAACCTTCGCCTTTACAGATGTTCTCCGGAGCGAAGAAGAGAAGTAGTAGGGGAAGAAGAGGACCAAGTGACTGAAGTGTAGAAGAGACAGATACTCTTACCAGTTTGATCTTTAATATTTCCAGTAAAATTTTTCCAGAAATTGTAAGTTTTAAATTTCTACCAAAATTTTTGCCCGAGGAAGGGGCGTATGTAACGACCCTGCGTGGTCGCCACATTTAACGACCCTGCGTGGTCGCAATATTATATTTTGTTAAGAAGGTATGGATGAAGAATGCATGCTAAATGTTTAAATGTGTTAACGGATCCACCTCTACGTTTATTAGTTTCGCTTATTATTATTTGACCCTGCGTGGTCGCTGTATTCTGTAAATGTTAACGGGTCCACCTCTACGTTTATTAACTTCGCTCTTTATTAGACCCTGCGTGGTCGTTGTATTTGGTAAATGTTATCATTTATTGTCATTTACTCTGTTCAATTCGTTGCAAAGTCCTGCGAGGCTCATTATTAATTGTATTGTCTGAATGCACCCAGTTTTAGTTTATATTTGACCCGTGCATCTAGTGATTTTCCCACTAGTGTTTTCTTGAAGTCACTTCTTTGATGTTTCTCAGTACGAAGGTTGCAATATGTAAAAAAATGAGTTAGCAACGCGTACTTTTAGTTACTATTTTCACCACCCATGCGCCACCGCGAGTATAAAGCCAGCGCAGCAAGGCCCGCAGTTCAGTTGGCTTTCAGGTCGGCTCCCGATAAGATCTCTCTTACCAACGGACCTGGAAGAAGGATAACTCCGCTCTTGCGAGAGTCCAAACATCCTAAGGAAGGAAGGAAGGAAGTTGCACTCCGCTCTTGCGAGAGTCCAAACATCCTAAGGAAGGAAGGAAGGAAGTTGCACTCCGCTCTTGCGAGAGGCCAAGCACCCAAGAGAAGTTGTCCTCCGCCTGCGGGCGAGAGAAGCCGCACTCCGCCTTCCAGCGAGAGAGGTTGAACTCTGCCTTTGGCAAGAGAACCCACTCCACTTTCGAGTGAGAGATACCCCACTCCGCTTATTGGCGAGAGAGAACAACTCCACTTTAGAGTGAGAGGACCCGCTCCGCTTGCTGCGAGAGGTTTCCTTCCCCTATCAACCTGCGGCACCCCGCCAGGGTAGTGTGGCGTTGGGTTTCCAGACAACCTACTCTCTCTTTCAGGGGAACCCGTGACGACTGCGGCGACCAGGCCCTAAATAAAATTAGGTCCCCATACTCCCCATTGGCGCCTCACTGCGAGGAATGAATTGGATGTTCCCTGCTCCCCCCTTATCTCTTCCGAGTCTAAAGGTGGTACAGGTAAATGCACATGAGTGGTAAGGGTAAAGGTAAAGACACGTGTGTAAGTGTGCTAACGAACATCCTTGTGATACGATTATAATAAACTGTTACATCTATATATAAATAAACCTGGTTTAGTCTTTCTTTACACCCAGCAAGCCCTGAGATATTTCTGAGACTTTGTACTACGACTGAATCAGTTAGCACATATGGGTAAACTTTTGCCGACCACCCAACTGCAGTGTTTAGCGTGTTGAACGCAGCCAGTACCAGTACTCCTGCGCCGTGGTTCTGAGCACTGAGTGGGTGGACGTTGCACACGTAAATTGCAATCGTGTGAGGTGAGATATATATTTCACCTTTGTGAATAGACTCAAGAATATTACCAAAATGAAAGAAGTGACAAAATATGACGAAACAATACAACAAATATTGCGAAAAATTACGAAAATCGGAGAAAATGACCTAAAACCTGAAAATTGGCAAAAAAATGCAAAATAATGCACTTTAAAATTACCTCTTTTGGGTTCTAGAGGAAGTGTAATATTGTGTATATTTAATGGGCATCGTGTCCGAGATGTCAGAAAAAGATGACATTTCATCAACTTCCGCTCCTTATTTATTAACATAAAGGTAGTTATGTTTAATCAACAGTGTTTAGTTTCAAAATTCATTGTACAGAAAATGTGAGAAAAATGTCGCTTAACTATCAGTAGAATAGTTACTTTAATATCAAAAATGTAGTCTGCGCGTGTCACCCGCGACAGTGGAATGTCCCATATCTACGTATTGACATATGAGAGTATGAGCTACTCTCAGATGTTGAATTTCACTATTTTCATTAACGTTGTTATAAATAGAAATGTGTTAGTTTAAACAAATTGCTAATAACAAAACCTCAACACACTGACGAACAGATTGTCTTGGGCTATTGACGAGGTGATTCCTGGAGAAGTTTTCAAGCTCTCGTGAGCTAACGTCACGCTCATCTTCAGGATAGAACTGATCGAACTGTTAGGATGAAAGCTGACTAAATGTCATACGAAGCAAGAACAAATTTGAACCAAGAGGTTTATTTGGCATTGTTGATATGATTTGTGAAGAAATGGTGCATGTGTTTATACTTGTAACAAGTAAATTTGAAAATGACGTGTCACAAAGATCATTTCAGATTATATATATTGATGCACTCACAGGATCTTTGTTGTTACGTGGGATCTTACCGTGAGTGCGGTTGGACCCAGATGATAGAGCAGGAGGTTTCAGGTTTGTTGTCCCCCTACAATCTCCCTTATCAACCCCTAGCCAGTGGCGTGGAAGGAAACAAGGGACCTCTCAGTCAATCAGTCCGGTGTTGACGTCATGGTTCGGTCTCGCGCTGTGAGGCCCACAACCTTCCGATTTTGTGGCGTCCGGGATAAGCGGTAGGCCTAACAGTTATTCCGTATACTGTGGCGTTGCAGGCTGACTGAGTGCCGGCGGCTGTAACTCTTCGCGGCGTAATTGGCCTTTCGCTTCGTGCCCGAAACAACGGCACGTCAGGAAACTTGGCGACAGAGACTGAGGCCGTGTCCCAAAGGTGCAAGACTGTACTTGAAGCGAGCATCCTCCGAGTATGGTCTTGCAGTGCGGTCTTCAAGTCGTGGACTGGAAGTGTTGTCTTTCGAATTGCACTTCGACTGCAGCGCCAAATACGATCAGTAGATAAAACTGAGTACTCGTTGTTTTCCCCACGTTTTAAACACTTGTTTTTCACCATAGAAATCACGTTGCATTTTCAAATGTTCGTACACATACATTTCCACACATTAGAAGCACTTTAACCAACAACTTGCTGACCCAAAACGTATATTAAACCTTTCTTGCTGGCTTTCTACCTCCGCGATTTTAAACAAAGGAACAACGAGTGTGGAAATCACGTGACCGAGTCAGCTTCCATCTGCACTGCGAGCTATGCACTTGCGTACTCCTGTTCTTGGCGCTTTCGAACTGTACTAGGTGACGTCACTTCCGCCAAAACCATGCTTCAAGTACGTACTTCGTACCTTTCGGACAGAGCCTGAGTCGCAGCGAAGGAAGGGCGTGCGGGCTTAGGCTGTCCGGGTGCTGCGACGGGGTTCCCTACGGAACTCGCTGCGACGGAGATGACGAGCGCCGATCTCGCGGTGTCAAACAGGCTGCTAACAGCGTCAGCGCAGAGAACAAAGCTGGCTGCCGTGTGGTGTAAGGCGGAGTGGCGGTTGCAGCGTTCTCAAACGGCGATCCTCTTCTGTAACTTCTATTCTCGGTGCTAGCTTCTGCGTTCATCTCATCCCTTCTCCAAATTTGTTGGCCTATATAGCGGCGATTGTTCTGCTGCGTTTCTCCTGATCAATCGTTCCGGGTTGGCGGCTGTTTACTTGTTTATTTCATCCCTCTGACCCGGCAGTGAATTAGGAATGCTGTATATTTCCTACGTCACTGCTGATCTTGCAAAGGAATATTATTTGTTACGACTGACCGAGTTCTGATGGATGGCTTGAAAACTATGAGTTTTATGATGGCTCATTGTTTCATTCCACAATATACGTATATGATCTAATGCAGACGAGTGTGCAGAGTAATTTATTTGGGGGTGCCTTAGGGCAGAGGCGTCTCCTGAACGCATACGGTGCATGCTGCGCATGCGTCAATTGTGGGAAAATGGACAGCTTGCTCTGCGACGACATTAATGAGCATTTCTACATTCTAATTTCTTCATATAGGAGAAGTATTTATTTTACACGAGAGCGCTCAACTAAGCTTATATTACATTTCTTGGATCTGAAGTGACGCATGCGTCAATTGTGGGAAAATAATTATTACTTTCTTTCATTTCAGATCCAAGAAATGTAATATAAGCTTAGTTGAGCGCTCTCGTGTAAAATAAATACTTCTCCTATATGAAGAAATTAGAATGTAGAAATGCTCATTAATGTCGTCGCAGAGCAAGCTGTCCTTTTTCCCACAATTGACGCATGCGTTCAGGAGACTCCTCTGCCTTAGGGGTAGTTTGATTTGATTTGATTTAGTTTATTTTACTTCGCGTTTTGTGCCTCTTGGCTAATTTGCGAAGATGGGGATGAGTGATGAAATTGATGAATGGACATTCACAAACAACCAAGCCCGACCGGGATTCGAACCCGGGACCCTTGACGTCGCAGCGCGATGTGCTAAACTCTCGGCCACAGGGTCGGCAGGGGTAGTTTCGCTTGCCTATCTGGACAATTATAGTGTATTGCAACTTCATATTCCTTTCTCACAGAAACTATTAGTTATGTGAAGATGAAATTTTATCATTATAGTCTCTGAATGTTCGTTATCAATTTAGCACAAGTCTCCCTATCACTGTGACAAGTTCGGGCCGATTTGTGGCGGAGCTCTGTAACTAACTAACTCTCTAGAATTCTAAAACCCGAAGGTTTATGACTGCAGCAACACAAGCCTTCCATCTGTCCCTACCCTGGGTAAGCCATTTAATTTTTCTAATAATATCAGGCTAGGAATACAGCTCTGTGCGATTCATCTTTACTACGAGATTAGTAAACAACATCACACTGTTTTGGTGAGATGGGGAGAAAGAGCGGGCATCTAAAATGAAACGAAATTCTTTACTTTTTAAAACACGAGTATTAATTTTACTAATGGTAGTTTCTATATTTTTATTTTTGGGGGAACACGCCCTACCATTCCCTTCCCTCTCGTGCGCACGCCTATGATGTCGTTTGATTTATTCAAGAACATAATAGTTTAATTTTACACACACTACAAATAAATATCTCATGAAAACAGTGTGCATTCTCCATAAACATTACATAAAAAAAGTATTTCAGTGCTTGTAACAAGCATCAACTAGAACTGCAAATACGTACATAAAAAAAAATTAATTAGCTTTATTGCCAATTAACTAGACTATGTTTTGTGCGTATCGATCGGTTCAAAGAGGGGGGGAAGTGAAATTAACGGGTTTTCAAGGACCAGTCTTCTGATTCCCGATTCTCCTCTGATCATAAAAATATAATGGAACGACCAGCCTTTGGCGCCGGCTCCCGATCACGTTTTATGATAATTACACCAGACGCTGGTTACTAGGCAACCGTTTCACGAGAGCAGTAATTAAAATTATCGGATTTCGCGGTCTTTTAGGAGCGAAATCTCAACAACACGAGGTAAGGTTGTTTTAAAGGAAAACGTAAGATGTGAGAATATGTAACCAACTGGATGGTCGGCCCAAGGCATGGCGGTCGAAGGTTCCTTGTTCGAATCCCGCGTCTCTCTTCGCGACACACATCCAGTTAGCCTCTTCATCGTCGCGATTAGCCAAAATTAGATGAAACACGATGCTAAATAAGGACAATACATATGCATGAATATGAAATTGTACAGTTGGATGCATAAGTATTGCAAAGCAAATTGTACAGTGGGATGCATAAGTATTGCTAAGCAAATTGTCCATTGGCATTGCTCACTCTCTCTATTTTATGCAATAATTGAAACACAATACCAAACACGTTTCTGACAACTTATGCTTCAACATACATAAAATTACGATCCTTAAAAACTAGGGATGGTCAAATCCAGATAAAATTTCATCCTGATATCACATAATTTTCTATCCGGATATCGGATACTCTGATATCAAGATTATTCGTATATCCAAATTACCCGATTATTTAAGTCCACTTTATGCACAGATAGGTTAATCGCGACTGGACCTACAGTTTAAAGTGAAATCCGAACAAGTATGTGCCTCCGGCTATCGGACCTTGTATGGGGTGATACAAGGTTCTCTTTCTGTATAGAGAGAAAGTTGGCAGAATTTCATACTTTGTATAACATAGTCATATGCTTTATATTTATGTACTACGGACAAATATTTATCCTTTTAGTGTTTCCAACGCAGATTATATGTTACCAAAGTGAGACATGATAAAAATTAAAGATTTCGTACATGTGGGGAGTTGCGGACTCTGAATGCATACGCTTCACCCAAACAATAAATTGTTCAACTCAAATATGTATTGTATTTTAATAACTTCCTTAACCACATAGGGTGTTTCATAAATAAGATCGAAACGATGATGAAAAGTACGCACAGATTGAAGCAAAAAAGTGTCGGTAATCATGGGCCCGCAAATGAACCGTTTGCGAGATAATTGGGAATGTATGAATGTGTTGTACATAAACCACTGATGTGTGGCATATAGTCGCACAGGTCACCTGACTTGAATCAGTTGGATATTTGTACATTTAACGCAAAGATTTGGCCTCACAGATCCCCTGACTTGAATCATTTGGATATTTTTGCATTTATCGCAAATATATGACCTCAAAGATCACCTGACTTGTATCATATGGATATTTGTGCATTTAACACAAAGATATGGCCTCACAGATCACCTCACTTGTATCATATGGATATTCTTGCATTTAACGCAAAGATATGGCCTCACAGATCACCTGACGTGAATCACTTGGATATTTTTGCATTTAACACAAAGATATGGCATCACAAATCACCTGACTTGCCTTAAATCATTTGGATATTTTTTCTGGAATCATCCGAAAAACAAAGTGTTCAGCTTTTTCGTTGAGACAGTTGCAGAATTAATGCGCAGGATTAAGGTTGCTTGTCAGCAATTAAGAAATCAACTGGGTGTTTGAAAGAATTCGGAAAGAGTACACGTTGCGTACTGATGCAATTCGAACACTTTATGTAGCACAGTGTAACATGTAATATCTTGATTTGTACAAACCTGTGCACTTGAAATCGTACGTTCGATAGACACCGTTTTAGCGAAATGTGCACTATTTTTATTCGTGTTTTCCCAGCAAACACGTCAGTGGCGAACGCCTTGTTTTTGGTATTTTGTTCTCCATTGATACTAGTAGTATTATAACACCCTTAAGCCTTGTTTCCATGATATGAAACACACAATATGCTGACTAAGGCAGAAATTTATTTTATTATAAAACATAAACGAAACGTAATGTTTCAACCTTCTAGCAAGGTCTTCTTCAGACTCTGCACCATGTACAAATGTAACAAGGTACAAAACAGGACGATATATATATACAAAAATTACCCCACTCCAGACTATTAGAAAGTTGTTTTCCTGGAACATTCTAGCAGGTGGCCTTCCCTTGTCAACTGTACTTTCACCTAAAAGGCTAAACATATTTACTTCCATCTGGAATGTGGTTGGACTCTTTATCTCACGCTCTATTTCCTTCATTCTTCTTTCTTCTTCTCTCCTCTTTCTCTCTTGTCCTTTCCACTCTCTCTAACACCTTCTTCCATTCTTTGTTTATCTTAATTCCAGTTCATTGTGTCTTCTTCACCTTTCTTCTCTATTTCCTTTGCCTCCTTCCATTTTGTCACTAGTATTATCTTCTCCCTTCCTATCTGCTTAGCCTCATCCCACTCTATGTCATGTCCTATTTCTCTCATGTGTTTAAATATCGCATGTCTCTCTCTCTTAAGTCGTACATCATCTCTATGTTGTTTCAACCTGTCTTTCAGCCTCTTTTACGTTTCTCCTATGTACACACTCTCACATTCATTACATTTCACTTCGTAGATAATCCCTTCCTCTTCCTCTTCTCTGTTTTCCTTTTTCCTGTTTGCATTCTTCGCTATTCTTAAGATGCTTCTCCCTCCCTTCCTGTACGTTTTAATGCCCGCTTTCCTAAGCACTTTGCATATCTTTTATGTGGTCTTCCCCATACTCCTTATGCCAAACCACCTCTCTTTTCCCTTCTTTCTCTTCCTCTTCTCCACTGCCACTTTTCTTCCTTCTTCTGTTGATGTCCAGTCTATCCTCCTTCTCGTAGCCATTCATTTCCAGCTGTTTCCAGCGTGAGATAAAGAATCCAACCACATTCCAGATGAAAGAAAATGTTTAGCTAAATCGCCTGTCAGGTGAAAGTACAGATGACAAGGGAAACCCACCTGCTAGAATGTTCCAGAACAACTTTCTAATAGTCTGGAGGGAAGTAATGTTTGTGTATATATATCGTCCTGTTTTGTACCTTGTTACATTTGTACTTGGTGCAGAGTCTGAAGAAGACCTTGCTAGAAGGTTGAAACGTTACGTTTAGTTTATGTTTTATAATAAAATAAATTTCTGCCTTGGTCAGCATATTGAGTTTTTCTTAGTGGTATTACTGCAGGCACGATGAGCTGTTCGTTGGCGGACCCATGCTTACATACACTTTTGGGCCAAAACTTATGAATCACCCTGTATAATACGAGGGTTGGGAAGTAGGTCATGACAACCCAGTAATAATTCGACAACCGAAGGATGTATTAAAAAATTGTTATATACAACTGAAAGAGTATTATGGATATTTTGTTGGTAGGAACCATGCAAAGAAAACCCAAGCAACCCTGTGACATACACATGTATTAATGTACGTACAAGTTACAAAAACCTGTCTGACCCTGTGACATACACATGTGCACATGTTACAAAAACTTGTCTGATTATGACAAACCTTCGAAATAATCTCCCGCATTGTCTACAGTACGCTGCGCAGCGGGTCCCGTACGCAAGCTGAATTATGTGGCCTTGCATTATCGTGGAGTATGATTGCATTATGTAGTAGATCTGGATGCTTCTCCCTAACGGCACGTCGTAGATGTCGCTGCAGGAACTCTTCCACATCGATGGCACCGTGCTGTGGACAATGCGGGAGATTATTTCGAAGGTTTGTCATAATCAGACAAGTTTTTGTAACATGTGCACATGTGTATGTCACAGGGTCAGACAGGTTTTTGTAACTTGTACATTAATACATGTGTATGTCACAGGGTTGCTTGGGATTTCTTTCCATTGTTCCTACCAACAAAATAACCATAACGGATACTCTTTCAGTTGTATATAACAAATTGTAATACATCCTTCGATTGTCGAATTATTACTGGGTTGCCATGACTTACTCTCCAACCCTCGTAGTAGCAGCCTGACATCTAAGTGCATATCAACTTTCACATGGCTGGTAAACGAAATGGTACTCACGCGACAACATATCTTATTGTCCTGTTGCCGAAGATTTTGAAGTCTTTGAGCTCGTGGAAAATCTCCCTGTTCTTTATCTGCCTCAGCTGAACGATGAAGAGATCGGGCACCCAGAACTGGCTGATCTCGTCCTTGTTCACCCTCAGCGGGAGGGAGGAGCTGTTCACGCTGTCCGGCAGAACGAGGCGAGTCTCCGTCCAGTACAGGTGGAGGAACACGTCCATCGTGATTTCCTGGAAATCAAAAGGGGAAATGTTGGTTGAGTTGTATCAGGAGCATTCCATTGTGGCAAAGGTAAATTGATGTTGTTAGATATCAGAATCACTTATGGTGAAAGTGCATTAATCTCGTAAATGGTGTTTATTAGGCTCTAAGACAGGAAAAGAAAGGAAACAAATTATATACACTAATGGGGTGAAGCTCGTGCGAAAGAAAACTGTAAACACACTTAAATTCTCTTGATTTAAAATTCAATAATTTCTATAGGCAAAAATAGCAATATTTTGTGTAGAATAATATACAAAATACTAATCATGTAAAGCCCTAAAGAGTGTTATCATCATTAAACTATAAACAAACATGGAAGCCGATATTTTGCAACCTATCATTGCCAACATTGAGATACAAACACTACAAAAAATATTTTAAGTTACAATTATATAGAACATCCACAATGTTGTACTTTCACTGAAAGAAAAGTTACTGAAATTATTGTTATTGTTACTGCTATTACCGGTAACTTTAAAGTGGTGACAATCTATTCTTAGATTTCACCGTCTACATCTGACAGCATCACCCATCTCAATAATCCACCGATGGTTGTATGAATCGGAAATAAGGGATTGCCGGATAACAGTATTGTCATCTTCACCTCAGCCAAGGCGCTATATAAAAGAAGCTGGGGAGGTAAGAGGGGATGGGACGAGTAGCCGATATATTAATATCACGTCATGTGCAAAATGTACACTCATGGCAAAAGTTGGTCTTTGTGGGCCGGAGCAAGTGGTGGCATCATAGTGGGGCGGGGGGCGGATGACACAGTTCACAGCCAAACGAGTGCACGAAAGAGCCAGATCTGGTCCCAAAAGAGCTAAGTTGGCAACAGTGTTCCCAGCTGCCTCAGAGTGAAGGATCTAGGAAAAAAATGTCCCTCTCCCGCTTAAAAGACACAACAAGCCAAAGTGATTGATGTTTATGAAAGCAAGTTTTCTATTTTCCTATTTTCTAGGTTCCTTTCCAGTTTCTATTTGAATAGTGGACTCAATTCTAACAACGCCAAGTGTTTTCAAGTCAATTAAATTTTATTCTTTGTAAAATAATAATAATAATAAAAAGTTAAATATAAATTTCTATGACTGCAGGGAAAAATCTATATTGCGCCCCCACCCCACCCGAGAAAAATCCTGCTGGCACCTTGATAATGTATAGAGAACGAGAAACGGAGAAAATAATAGGCGAAAGTAAAAGAGGGGAGAGGGGGAAGCAAGAAATAGGAAAATAGAGAGAGAGAGGAGGATATAATGAAAGGATGGATAGGGAAAATTGATTCAATAAAGTGCGAGAAAAGGGAGATAGGTAGGTAGAAGAGATGACCTATGAAGAAAGAAGAAGGATATGAAGCGTGAGTTTCAAATCCATACACAAAGCACACAGCTGGAGAAAGCACTTTTCAAACAGCGTAGAAGGAATCAATATTTCATCCTGTTCCTACGAATGCAAAAGAGCATGACGTCAGGATATGACGTTAGTTTTTGAACAGAGAAAATCCTGGGTCGCTCCGTAAACCACTTGGCTCTTGTGTGTATGTAGACAGAGAAGGTGAAATATTGATCACGTCCTCCTCCATTTGAAAGCAATACAAACCACCAACTGCTTCTCTAGAGACTACGCCTATTACGTTCCTAGTCGAGGTCTGACGTAATCATAAACCGAATGGGTCCAATGTACAGTCATGGGGAAAAAAAGTACTTCCCCCTATAGAGCGTCTCAACCTTAAAAGTCAGTATGGGTTAAATGGAACGCGGCGTTGCCAGATCAACAAACGGAGTCGCTGTTAATCGCTAATTATTGTGACAAATTTGCTTCCTTAATATCGTATAGGAAATCTTCAATATCTATGTATTTGATGCACTTTGAGAAAAAAAATACTATAGTTACCTCAAGATTTGCATGTAAATGTTTATATTTCGACTTAACTATTTACCATTTGCATTATGTGCAGTGATGTGCCGTAGACTATAACTTTACGTCTACATGCGTTGTCTACACGTAATCTACGCGTAGATTACATTGGGTTGTAGTTTACATAGACTATGTAGACAATCTAAAGTGCATTAAAATTAATTATCAAGGCTTTCATGAAAGGAAAGTGACATTTTCAACTATACTGGTTTGTAACGAAATGAAAAGAATCCTATTTACAACAAAATTTCTCTTCTCTTCTATCATCAACTATGGAAGAAGATAAATAGTATGCAAAGAACAACAACAGATGGCAGTCGTGAGGCAAGAGTGGTCTTTTTCTCATAAAACACTAGAATATTTCCTATATTAGGTTTCTTCCTAGGTGAGAAATTGTTCGAATTTGGAAGAAAGAGTATGAAAAGTTCTCTTCACACATCAGCAACTGATACGCAATATAATTTTATTTTAATTCCACGGCGCCCTTTTTTAAATTATCACCTTCCACCATGTTGTTTACATAGATTACCTAATCTACGTGTATAAAATAGTCTACGTGTAGAATGTAGACTATCGTTGTTTACGCGTAGACGCATATCACTGATTATGTGTAATACACGACGCAACTATTGTTACTTCTTTCGTTTAATGTTGTATCCTTTACATAAACAGAATTAAATAAATGCAAAAACAAGCATTAAGATACATTTTTTACGGAAAATAAAGCACACTGAACTTCCTACAAACTGAGGCACCTGCCTGCAACTGAATTGTAACCTTGGTGCCGCGCGATGAATTTGATACACGAGACAGCCCGCATAAGCAAACTACGATTGCGGAATAAATAACGGTGCTGTGGAGTAACAATGCATTCTAAAAATAACTTCAAACAATGGTCAACACTTTTCTCGCTTGGTCTGCATGTGTATCGCGACAAACCGAAAAGTTTCTCGCTAACCAACTTTTTCGTGTTACGGTCTGATGATTTATACAAAATATCCAATGTGTATATATATAACTCTCCTCGTAAGCAAATTAATTCACTCAGGCAAAGAATATCATATCTACAAACATCATAGATCCCGTAGAAAAAAAACTGGCGAAGTTGTTGAAGCTGTTTGATATTTATGGCTTTTGAAGTATTTACTAGAAAAAAATTAAGCGTTTTGCAAAATTGCATAATTATGGAAATTTCAGATCACATTAATTTATGACAGGTTATATAATGCCGTCAGTAAATAGAGCATAAAAAACTCTACAGGATAATGATTTCACTGTTTTAATTTTTTTACTTTTACATTTTGTAAATTTTTGTAACATCTCGCAACGCAGCGGTGGTAGAGAAGGACAGAGCTATTGGCAAAACTCATGTATTAGAGAGAGAGTGAAGTAATCCATTTACTTACATACTGACTTTTAAGGTTGAGAGACACTATAAAGCCTTAATATATGTAGTCTTATGGGGGAAGCATTTCTTTACACGACTGTACGCAGAATGACGCAGAATATCACTCGACTCGATTTTTCCACTTGCATAGTGTTATATAACAGAGTTTCTGTTCATAATATATCCGAGACATGTCTTTGGGAAGCTTCAGCCTTGCATAAATATTATCAAGAATACATTTATAAAATCCGTTGATACAGGATTAGTTTAGAAAGATTTAAATGTCTTAAGAGTGCGTACTAGAGATCTAAGTAGTTAACGTTGCTTGTTTTTATTCTACAAGTCTATAACTGCGCCATCTATTATCGGATTAAAAATTAAGGATACTCGAGATTAGACTCCAATTAAAAATTAATATTAAAAAGAGTTATATCAAAATTTAGCTTATTCAATTATGCGTTAAGCTATGGTAACCAATTTTGATTTCTATCGTCGTGAGAAGAAAAAAGGTACCGGTTTATTGGTGTTTTTCAAACGACAGCTCCCTTTGAAATTCTATAAATAAAAAAAAAACTTGCGGTCAGATCGTGATGAAATTTAAATACAAATTTAAATAGAAAGGATTTAAATATAATCCTTAATTTTCAGATTTGATTGATTGATTTGCTTTATTTTACTTCGCCTTTTGTGCTACTTTTGGCTAATGTGCAAAGATAGGGATGAATGATGATATGATGAAAATGATGAGTGGACGCTCACAAACATCCATGCCCAGGCCGGGATTCGAACCCGGGACCCCCAATTTTCAGACTTTTCAGCCAATAACTGTGTCACTTTTTTAAAACACCCTGTACAAGAAAAACATGCACTCCTAAGTATTTGAATGCACCATAAACACCAAAGTGTGTTAACGTGTACTAGCAAACACCAGACAGTCCACACCCCCGTACTGTAGCAGATATAACTGGTTCAATACAGTTCACAATTTTCTAATAACCTGTCCTGCCTCCTGGTGAGACTACTCATAAGCAACGTGACCCAAATTACCGGCACGGGGAACTAATAAATTATAAAATTATTTACGACTTAGTTGACGACATGCTTTTAGGCTGAACACCCTGTACTTATGATTTTTATAGCCCGTATTTCTGATCCAGTTACATCTCATTGTTAATATGGTGAAGTCTACTTACCGCACTATCCTCATTCACGTGAGTTATTTTCGTAATGTGCATGGACACCTCTACGACCGTTGACGACTCTGAAATATTACATAAATATTACAGTGTTACAAACATTTCACACAAAAATGCACATCGTGAAAGATAGCAATAATTTAAATAAGTGCAAAGATACACAAGTAGAAATTAAACATAAAAAAGACTTTAATTTATTTAGTGAACAGTGTGAAAACTTGCCAAGAGTTTCTCAGTTAGCTTTGCAGATGGTAAGTGCTGCCATCTCTTAATGGTAGTTGAAGTAATCAAACTACGGTAACACTTTACTATACCAGAGACGGATTTCTTCAAATTTACAGGAGAAAGTACTTACGCAAATCATTTTCTGCAGCGTTGTTGATGTTCGGGAATGTAGTTTTGATCCATTTTAATGCGAATTCATGTGGCTTTGTACGAAAATCTATTTCCGACGCGCTATTGCTGCTGCCGCCATTTGCTTCCTGCACGAGAGCACAATACGCTCTCGTATTGTCCGTATATGCTAAATTGAACAAAAGGAGTGCTAATGGAACCTAACCTAACAGGCCTAACCTAACCTAGTAGGCATACCTCGTCCCCGTGATGGTTCGTGGGGCTATCGTGAATTTTTGGGCTAATGTCAATGGTTTTTGGGGCTACCCGTGGATGGTTTGTGGGAAATAAGAAACAAGAGTAAGTACTCGTTAATGTAAGAAATAGACATTATTTTCGTTAGAAATTCATTATTTCATCTAAATAAATGTTCCGCAATGCAGAATAGTACGTTAGCAATTTAAAAAATTGCGAAATAAATCATTGATAGGTGTCTCCGGTATAGTAAAGTAGTACCAACTTAAGTAAGTGCAAAGATACACAAGTAGAAATTAAACATTAAAAAAAAAAATATTTAGTGAACAGAGGGAAAACTTGCCAAGAGTTTCTCAGTTATCATTGCAGATGGTATGTGCTGCCATCTGGTAACGGTAATTGAAGTAATCAAACTACTAATTATTTTCTATGAAAGTGGCAATCTTTTATCATATCTAATAACATAATTATGTTTGTTTGCTCTTCACTGACTTTTGACGCTATAGTGAATTTATATTTATGTCTGATGATTCCAATTAAACTGATTTTTCCTGACTTTTGGAGTGTTTTGACATACTTAAAAAATATCCAAATTACTGAAATCATAACTAGTAAAAATTACTACCTACAGAAAATAGTGTTCAAATATATCAAACAAACAGAGTTAATTTAAAAATGTTAGTTTAATTATAATAGAACAAAACCATGATATATATGAATCCATGGATGTACGATATACATCACAATTTTGTTTCATAACTGCTCTCGCAATAGTTAAAGTAACGCCTCACGATGGAAATCCCAATGCTCTATACGTCGTACGCTTTTAGAAGGAACATGAGTTCAGCCAATACGCAGCCAGTACTATTGCGCTGTTGCCAAATTAACTGCTAGCGGAAGGAAAACACAGAAAATTTGCTGTGTCCAATATTTAGCTTTGCATGCACATTATATTTGAGTACATTGAAATAATATAGTGAATATTTCTACAGAGGATCATAATATCATATCTCTGCAGCATATAATAGATACTTATACCTGAAAGAAGTTTCAAGGTAGTTATTGTAGAGGAACTGCAAGGTCATCATCAACGTTCTCGATTCTGTTTTTTAGCATGTTTCCCAGGAGATTTGAATAGGGGCTCGCCGATTATTTTACCCTGTTTTATAATACGCGACACTGTATGCACCTACACCACACGCTTTAGCCGTAAGTTCTCGACTGAGAAAACACTGTTTCAGTAAGTACTTCTTCCGACGCCCTTTAAAAATAAGATTTCTGTATTTTTCCCCTTGGTGCCTGCACTACACAAACAACCAAGCTCGAGCGGGATTCGAACCTGGGACCCTTGGCGGCAGCGCGATTTGCTAACCACTTTTTTTTATTATTATTTTTTTTTATCAGCATATATACGAAATAGGTCTGTTTACTTACATAATTTCTGTTAAAAGTATTGTATAGAATTATTAACATAATAAGTAATATTATTTAGATTGTGTGCTTGTGTGTATCAGAGTAATTTCTTTGACACAACAAGAAATTACTACACACACACATTCATGTCATTGTTTTCTCAATTTTAAAAAAAGCTCAGAATTAATTGCTAAGTAACTTTGGTTTGATTTGGTGTTCTAAGTCCACTTTGTGCACAGTAAGGCTAATCGGGACTGGTCCTACAGTTTAAAGTGGGATCTGAACCACTATGTGCCTCCACCGGTTATCGAACTCAGGACCCCTTGATTACAAGGCAACGACGTTACCACTGCACCATCGGGGAGGCCCTGCTAAGTAACTATGGTATTTTTTATGCAACAAAGATTTTCTTAAATATATATATTTTTATATTTTTGTACTCAAAAATCATCATTTTGAATTATTACCAAAAAGAAGATCATCTTTATTTATTTTGAATTTAATTTATTGTGTTTACTGGGACCAGTTAAAAGTTGAAATATTATGCACTAGATGTGATTATTTCTGATAGAGACATTGTGCATGTTTATGCAGAAATGTTTGTATCTACACGTACATAATACATGCTTATGCATATCGTTGACATAAAATCAACTCTGAAGTGAAATGGTTATGAAAAGGTGAGGGAAATTTTATCAGTCTTAGGGCTGTGCTGAAATTTAAAATATTTGAAAACAGTGTTTTGTATTTAAATGTGCTTTCTTTCTTTTTTCTTTCCTTTTTTTTCATAATCTTGTGTAGTAGTAGTTGTATGTTTGTTTTTTTCTTGTGTAGTGGTTGTTATGTGTTTGTGTGTCTTGTCCAGTAGTTGTGCTGTGTAGTGTGTGAGTTTGTCTTGTGTAGTAGCTGTGGTGTCTAGTGTGTTTGTGTTTGTCTTGTGTAGTAGTTGTGGTGTGCTTCTATGTGGGTTTGTCTTGTGTAGTAGGTGTGCTGTCTAGTGTGGTTGGGATTGTCTTGTGTAGTAGTTGTGCTGTCTAGTGTGTTTGTGTTTATCTTATGTAGTAGTTATGCTGTCTAATGTATTTCTGTCTGTCTTGTGTAGTATCGGTAATGTGTATGTATGTATCTTGTGTTGTAGTTGTACTGTCTAGTATGTTTGTGTAGTAGTTGTGCTGACTAGTATGTTTGTTTTGTCTTGCGTAGTAGTTGTGCTGTCTAATTTGTTTGTGTTTGTCTTGTGTAGTAGTTGTGGTGTGTAGTTTGTTTATGTTTATATTGTGTAGTAGTTGTGGTGTGTTTGTGTTTATATTGTGTTATAGTTGTGATGTGTTTGTGTGTGTCTTGTGTAGTAGTTGTGCTGTCTAATGTGTTTGTGTTCGTCTTGTGTTGTAATTGTGCTGTTTAATGTGTTTGTTTGTCTTGTGTAGTAGTTCCTCCATTCATATTGGAGGTTAGGCGTAGAGTTGCACTGTATAAAAACAATGTCAAGAAACAGTAATATAAGGCCATGGATGTTCCCAAGGTAAAATATTCCGGAGGTAAAATAGTCCCCCGTTCGGATCTCCGGGTGGGGACTACTTTGGGAGGTCCCTGGACTAAGGATAAGATCTACGTTAGGAATAAGGATATTAAATTAGGCACCTTGAATGTTCTGAGCCTTTACCGGCCTTGGGCATTTCAGTATACAGTTTGATTTTGATTTGAGCTGCTGTTTTAAGTCCACTTTATGCACAGTAAGGCTAATCGGGACTGGACCTACAGTTTAAAGTGGGATCCGAACCACTTGTGCCTCCAACGGGTATCGAACCCGGGACCCCTCGATTACAAGGCAATGACGCTACCACTGCGCCATAGGGGAGGCCCGTCAGTGTACAGTTAATGAGATAGTTAAGTATAAATTAGATGTAGTAGCTGTCCAGGAAGTTAGGTGGCCAGGAGAAGGGAATTGTAAAACTAAAAATTATACTTTTTTCTATGGTGGTACTGAAAATCATAATTTTGGAACAGGCTTTTTCATAAATAATAGAATTATCTCGGCTCTTAAAACAGTAGAATTTATTAATGATAGGATATCATATGCAGTTTTACAGGGAGGTGGTGTAAAATTATTTTAATAAACATACATGCACCAACGGAAGATAAAGATGATAATACTAAAGATGATTTTTATACAGAGTTAGAACAGGTCTTTGATAAATTTTCTCAGTATGATATGAAAATTCTGTTAGGTGACTGTAATGCACAGATTGGCAAAGAAGAGACATTTAAACCCACGATTGGTAAAGAAAGTCTTCATGAATTAAGTAATGATAATGGTATAAGATTGATTACTTTTGCAACCTCAAAGAATTTAATTGTGAAAAGTACCACTTTTAAACATAAAGATATCCATAAATATACCTGGTCTTCTCCAGATGGTAAAACTCATAATCAGATAGATCATATTCTCATTGATAAGAGAAGGCATACTAGTATAATTGACGTTCGTACACATAGAGGTGCTGACTGTGCCAGTGACCATTATTTAGTAATTGCTAAATTAAGAGAAAGACTCTCAGTGATAAATCATAAGCAACAAAATCTAAAAGTTATAAAATTGGATACAGGAAAGTTTACTGATGAAAGAATTAAGAAAGATTACCAAATTAAACTGTCAAATAGATTTGATGTTTTGCAGGATTTAAATGATGATGAAAATATAAATGAAACAGACGTAAATAAGAATTGGGAGCACATACGTAATGCAATAGAATCAGCAGCTAGAGAAAGTATAGGATACCATAAACCGAGAAAAAGTAAGCCATGGTTTGATAATGAATGTCATAATCTAATAGATTAACAGAATAACAAAGCACCTGGCATTGATTTAATACCAGCTGAGTTAATTAAATATGGTGGAAATTCATTAATATGTCAAATTCATAAATTAATTTGTTTAATATGGAATAAAGAAGAAATCCCTCAACAGTGGAAAGAATCCATAATTGTTCCTGTGTTTAAAAAAGGTGATAAAATGAACTGCAATAATTACCGTGGAATTTCTCTACTCTCAACAACATATAAAATATTATCAAACATTCTTTTAACAAGACTAACCCCATATGCTAATGAAATTATAGGTGATTATCAATGTGGATTTAAACGTAACAGATCAACTACAGATCAAATTTTTCACATCAGACAGACACTTGAGAAAAAGTGGGAATATAATCAAAATGTCCATCAGCTATTCATTGATTTCAAAAAAGCATATGATTCGGTCAAAAGTGATAAATTATATAATATATTAGTAGAGTTTGGAATACCTAAGAAGCTTGTTAGTATGATAAAAATATGCACCAGTGCAACAGGAAGTAAAATTCGTGTGGGTATTAATATGTCTCACAAATTTACAATTCATGATGGGTTAAAACAAGGAGATGCATTATCTCCATTGCTCTTTAATTTTGCCTTAGAATATGCTGTTAGGAAAGTAAAAGAAACTAAAGAAGGACTAAAATTAAATGGTGTGACTCAGTTCTTAGCATATGGAGATGATGTAGACTTACTGGGGGATGATGTGAATACAATTAAGAATAATGCTAAAATATTTTTCAAAACTGCTAAAGAGATAGGTTTGGAAGTTAACAAAGATAAAACTAAATATATGCTTACAGGCCGAAACCAAGTGTTAGGTAATAATCAAAATCTAATTATTTATAACAACTCGTTTGAAACAGTTTCCAAATTCAAATACTTAGGAGTAATATTAACAAATGAAAATTATATTAAAGAGGAAATAAAAAGTAGGCTTAATTCAGGAAATGCATGTTACTTCTCTCTTCATAAATTTTTGTCTTCTCGTTTAATATCTAAGATACTAAAAGTTAAAATATACAAAACAGTAATTTTGCCTGTAGTATTATATGGGTGTGAAACTTTGTCCCTTACATTGAAAGAGGAACATAAATTGAGAGTATTTGAAAATAAGATCCTTAGGAAAATATTTGGACCTAAAAGGGATGACGAGACAGGTGAGTGGCGAAGGTTACATAATTTAGAACTACATCATTTGTATTCTTGTCCAGATATTATTAGAATAATTAAATCAAGAAGACTTAGGTGGGCAGGTCATGTGGCACGAATGGGAGAGGAAAGAGGAGTTTACAGGATTCTTGTTGGGAAACCTGATGGTAAGAACCTGTAGGAAGGCCAAGACGAAGATGGAGGGACAACGTTGAGATGGACCTAAGGGAAATCGGTAGGGATGGAAAAGAGTATATAGAACTTGCTCAAGATAGGGAAAGATGGAAGGCCTGTGTTGCTGCAGCCATGAACCTTCGGGTTTAAGAAGGCTAGCGAGTTAGTTAGTTAGTTAGTTGGTGCCTGCACTACTGGTGCTAGGTTTCGAGAGCGACATTATTAAGTAACACTCACGGAACACACACTATTGCACAACAATCGAACATAAGGGCTGTATTGCAGAGCGCGCTATGATGCCAGGGGTCCAAAGTTCGAATCCCGGCCCGGGTATGGATGCTTGTAACTGTTCCTTCATCAATTTCATCATATCATCACTCATCCTCATCTTCGCGATTAGCCAGAAGCGAAGTAAAATAAATCAATCAATCAATAAGGGCTGTATTGAATCCTCTCACAACTGTTCTTCGTGGCGTACGAGTATAATTGTCTTACACCGCCCTTGCCACGAAAACGCTGAACTCAAACTGACCCAGACTCGGAAAGTTCGTGAACGCCCACAGCAATGAAGGGTCATTGTGTATATTCAGCCGAATTTAACACCGATGAAACCATAGCTTTCCCAAGACAAGACACAACTCAGCGGCGTCAACACGGTGGCAACGAAAAGAACAGACGGAAGGAAAATCAAAAGGTCATTGTGTGTGTGTGTGTGTAGAGACGTGTTGTTTCCCGTGTTCCGTGACGAACCCTAAAGTGGCGAATTTTACAAAAACTTCTTGCGCGCAAGAAAAATACAGAGCACGGCGTTTAACTTGCGCGCCGCAGTCTCTTAACTGTACAGCACCTGCGTGGCCCCGCCCGATATCGTTTCTAGAAACGTACGCCGTATAGTATACGGCAAAACCACGTGACAACTTCATTGGACGTCATCACTAATACAGGGTGTTCACATGAAACCTTCCTGATTTCAAATTACAATTGTGAGGAAGCTATTCGCCACAGAGCTTTGCGGTTTGCAGCATCATGTAAAGCAACTCAAAGAGTTTTATTCTATTTTCCTTTCTTGGTGCTGGGTAATTAGCAACGATGACGACAGCACTAAATTTAAACGCAAACCTTAAGGCTCTATGTCACAATTGCAATTTGAAATCAGGGTGATTTCATGTGTACACCCTGTAGAGTACATGGTAACAGGGATTGTTTTACTTTGCAGTCTTGATGGCATGGTAAAGCCAGGCATTTGAAGGCGCAGTGGGACTGCTGTAAACACGAGAGATTATCATGTTTAACTTTTCGTTTATTCACACTGGATAACCTCCGTTAAAAAGAAAACTAAGTTCAAATATTGTTTCAGCCTGGGGATTCCCTGCTGGGCGGATTAAAAATAAAATCATTTTTCTCTCTAGATTGAAGAAGAAAAGGGGGGGAAAGTACACAATGAGCAGAAAGCTCTTCGTTTGAATTAGCTGAAGAGATGAAGCTATTGCGCAAGGGAAATTGTCTGCCCTCTGGATGACATTGGGTTTCTATAAACATGCTAGCTTCTTAGAAAGGCTAATTATGTTTACATAATTATGTCATTGTCTTGAACTTCAATTTCAATGTCAAGAAAACGTTTTAAAATTAAGAAAATAATTATATATTTTTATTTACGTTAAATTCCAACGGGTATTTTGGGGGCATAAATAACATATTTAATTTATTAACGATTCCACATGGAATATTCACTTTAAGTATGTGGCCATAAGTTATACTTTAGAATACATTCAAGATAATCATGCTTAGAATACTTATGTCGAAGGTGCAAAATAAATTAATTTAGAATGAATATTGTTATCTTTATATATTTATTTATTTATTTATACATACTCCCCATAACAGAGCTATTGCTCCACTTACAACGGGGGCTTACCAGTAAATAAACTATGGTACATAATATCCATATACATAAACATAATATTAACATATACATAAACACAAATATTAACATATACAAGCACATAAACCAATTGCATATACACAAATAATTAAATGATATTAATGCCTATTTTCAGTTTGTGTTATATTATATTGTATTATAAAATTATATTTAGCATTGATAAAATAACTTAAAATATAGAATTACAATTTTTTAGACAAAGTACTAATTAAGAATAAATTGTTTAATGACAGATAAATATTTCTTGTAGGACATAGCAAAATCAATATTAACATTATTTTGTATTAGTACATTATGAGCTTTACATATTTGAACCATTACTGAATTCTGATGTACAATATTTTTAGAATTAACCAAAGAAAATGGCAAATAAGAACGCAACGTTCTAGGTTTAATTGTGAATCCTATCAACTGAAGACAATCTTGAGCATCAATTAAGTTATTTATAAATATATAAAGTAAAATATGTTTGGCTAGTTCTCTTCTTGATTGTAATGAAGAGAACCCAAATTCAGATAAAATAGTATTATAGGATATTCTTTCTAAATATGAAGATCTTTTAAATTTTTTGTAATATAAATATCTTACGAACTTATTCTGAACATTTTCAATTAAATCACGGTAGCATTGAAAATAAGGATCCCAGATGACACTAACATACTCTAACTTACTTCTTAATATCGAATTGTATATTGAAGCAATAGCCTGAATATTATTAATTTCTCTGGTAGTTCTAAATATAAAACCTAAAATTCTAAATGCATCCGATACTAATGTTTGTACGTGCTCTCTGTAAGTAAGCCTTGAGTCGAGTAAAAGTCCCAAATCCTTTATAAGTTTAACTCTATTTAAAACTATTCCATTCATAGTATAGTTATGAGTATAAGATAAGTTATGTCTGCTAAACGTAATAGTTCTGCATTTACTTATATTAAAATCTAACTTATTGGTGACACTCCACTGAAAGCAATTGTTTATATCTTTCTGTAATTGCGCTAAATCACTTATATTTGTAATGGATTTAAATATTTTTAGGTCATCAGCATAAAGCAGATAATTAGAATTTCTTATAACAGAGGATAAATCATTAATAAATATTATAAAAAGTAAGGGACCCAAGTTTGAGCCTTGCGGAACACCAGATGTAACATTATATAAAGGGGATGATTCAAAATTGTAGGTGACATAGAATTTCCTATTTTTTAAATACGATGCTATTAATTTTAACAGTGGAAACGAAAAACCGAAATTTGCTAACTTATATATTAATATATCATGATCTAACTTATCAAAAGCTTTAGCAAAATCTGTATAAATAGTATCAACAGAGTAACCATTGTTAAATGAGTCTGCCAAAAATTGGGTAAATGAGATAAGATTAGTTAAGGTTGATCTTTTGGATATAAAACCATGCTGATGGTGAGTTATATACGGTTTAACATGATAACAAATTCTATTATATAAAATGTGTTCAAAAATTTTTGCTGGTGTTGAAATTAAAGATATAGGCCTATAATTGATGATTTCCTTGGCATTACCAGATTTTGGTATAGGAGTTACTTTACTTATTTTCCACCTATCGGGGAAAATTTGGGTGGTTATAATCAAATTAAATATGGTGCATAGAGGAAACAATAAGCAATCAGTACATCCTTTAAATATGTAAACGGGTATACTATCTGGACCACTAGCTTTCTTCGATTTCAGTTTTCTAATAGAAGTTTTACATTCAGATTCAGTAATACTATCTAATACCAATGGTTGATTTACTATCATAGGTACTTCACTGGGAATTGAGTAAGTTGGAATAGAATCATTAAAAACGCTCTTAAAGAATTGCGCAAAACCATTAGCTATATCTTTGTTATTGTCAAGTGATACTCCATTATAGGTTAAACTACACTGATTATTAGTTGATTTCTTTTTACCTTTAATATAACTCCAAAAAGACCTAGGATTATTTTTTATGGATTCTTCAGAATTCTTTATGTAAATCTTGTAAGCTTTGGTTATCATAGATTTTGATTTTCTGCGTAATTCAACAAATTTCTTCTGGTTATATTCTGACAATTTACGTCTATGTCTATAATACTCTTTATATTTAAGTAATCTTATAATATCCAGTGTAAACCAAGGCGGGTACGATTTTCTCTTATTACGCTTCCTTATGGGTACATTATTACCAATAATTTTATCTAAAATTTCATAAAAGTAGTCCAATGCTACGTTGGGATTCTTAAATAATGTTAAAGGATGCCAATCAGTTTGATTAAGATTTCTATATATATTGAAAAAATCGGCATTACGGTAATCATATGTATAAATAGAACGTGACTTAACATTATGAATAGTTTTGTCATAAAAGCGGTGGACTTGAAGTAATAAGGGAGGATGATGAGCATCAGGGCTTAGAAGAGGGAAGGAGTTATGATTAACCACGACATTGTTAGACAAGTTGGTCAGTACCAAATCCAACGTTTTTCCGTTGTTATTTTTTACATTATTTATACTTTGTAATTCCAGTAAACTTAAAAATCGAAATAATGTTAAGGAAAGAGGACAACCATTTTCTAAGTCGTAATTAGAATCTACAATTTCTGGAATATTAAAATCTCCTACAATGATCAAACCACAAGAATGTATATTACATAGCTCTTCCATTCTGGTAAAAAACATATTGTAAATTTGTAATTTAGTATTAGGTGGGAAATAAACTGTAACCACTATAATGGAAGAAACACTAGTTATTATCTTAACACAAACAATCTGAATATTTTCTATAGTTATTTCAATGTTCTTGGTCCTCAGAGTACTCTTTATTGCAATTAATGCGCCACCACCTCTTCTATGTAACCGATCTTGCCTAAATACAGCATAGCGAGTATCAATAAATTCACAGTTGTTAATAACATTGGAAAGCCAAGTTTCTGTAAAAACAATTACATCATAGTTTTCATTTAGAATACTTAGATATACATCATTAAGCTTAGTATTGATACTTCTTACATTTTGATAGTATAAATTCAATTCATTATGTGATTCATTATAATCCATGACTTAACTCACCATGATTACATAATATTTTGTATATCTGTTTCAGTTTTTATTACAAAAACTTGCCTGTCATTTGGGGTCTTTCTTAAACGAATAGAACCAGAATTGTCAATCCATAGATAGGCATAGTTTTTTTCTCTTTGTAATTTCCTAGCTTGACCGAAAATAGTTTTCCTATATGAAGTAAGACTATGATTAATATATATTGGCTGATTATTCGTAAACCCCAGATGATTTGTATTTAAATTTCTTTTTACCTTGCGTTTTTCAATCATTTTATCCTTATCCACTCTTCTTACAAACTTTACAATTATACCCGGAGAATTATGATTGCTAGAATTCTTAAGCCTATGACATACGTCTATCATTTCCTCTTTAATTTCCAGATCAAGAGCCCTACCAACATCCATAACAGTTTGATAAACATTTTCGTTAGATTTTCCTGGAATACCAATAATTTCCAATGCATTCCTTCTGCTATATTGTTCCAATTCATCAAGTTGAACTTTAGTGTTTTTTAATTCTTGTTTCAACTCGGTATTCTCCTTTTTCAGTTCTTCGATGTGGGCGAGGCAGGCGTTGATTTTGTCCGACTGGGATTTTATTAGACTAGAATTATCATCCATTTTTACATGTAACATTTCTAATGATTTACCAAGTTCAATTTCCGTCTCCTTAGTTGTTTTTTTAACATTAATAAGTTCTCCCTTTAACTCTTTCACGGAATCGAAAATGTTTTGCAAAGAGGGAACACCTTCTACTAAAGGTTCTTCAGAATGCATAGATCGTCTTTTTTTGGAGTTGCATGATTTACACCTCCATGGTCGATTTTCAGATTTATAAAACTCCAGATCGGTTTCATTAATGTTCACACATTTAGTATGCCATAGCTTGGAACAGTCAGTACATGCTATTTTGGCGTTAACATCATTCCGAGGAACTGGTTTATTACACTCACCACAATTGCTCATTCTTTACGTATTATTAGAACAAACACACAGCACAGTAAATGTCTATATGGACAGTAACTGAGCACCCACTAAAGCACAAGGAGGTGATAGTCTGTGAACTCCGATGCAAATGAATTGGCAACACTGATAACAAGTGAATGTTTGTTTATCAAGACAGTTCAACGAAAAAATCAAGTTTTACGTTCATAGCTCATTGAATATGCACTTATATTGACTTTTAAGTAAATGTCAATAAACTTAGTATACTTACATAACAAGTCTCAGCAATATATAGTCTTCAGTTGCCTGTTGTAGTATTAAAATAGAATTTCATCGGAGCACACACCTTATTCACTTATCACATACTCGCCATGTTGATATATATGTTTATTTACGTGCCAGTCTTCTGTAATTGGACATTTCTTCCCTGCTGCAGATAATAAACACACATGTTCTACTTTTTATAGAACTGCTCTCACTGACTCCTCTCGAAGGAAGAAGGACTAAGAAGTAGAAAAAGGAAGAAAGAAGGAAGCAGAGACATAAAGGATAGAGAAATAGGGAAGAAAGAAAAAGAGATAGAGAGAAACAGCAGAGAAATAGGGAAGAAAGAAAAATATGTAGAAAAAGGAAAAAGAGAGCAGAGAAATAGAGAAGAAAGAAAAAGATGTAGCAAAAGGAAAAAGAGAGCAGAGAAATATAGAACAGAGAAATAGAGAAGAAAGAAAAATAGATAGAGAGAACCAGAGAAAGAACAGAGATGTAGGGAAGAAAGAAAAATAGGTAAAAAAGGAAGAAAGAAAGCAGAAAAATAAAGAACAGAGAAATAGGGAAGAAAGAAAAATAGATAGAGAGAAACAGAGAAACAGCAGAGAAATAGGGAAGAAAGAAAAAGATGTAAAAAAAGGAAAAAAAGAGCAGAGAAATATAGAACAGAGAAATAGAGAAGAAAGAGAAATAGATAGAGAGAACCAGAGAAAGAACAGAGAAGTAGGAAAGAAAGAAAAAGAGGTAGAAAAGGAAGAAAGAAAGCAGAAAAATAAAGAACAGAGAAATAGGGAAGAAAGAAAAAGATATAGAGAGAAACAGCAGAGAAATAGGGAAGAAAGAAAAATAGATAGAGAGAACCAGAGAAAGAACAGAGAAATAGGGAAGAAGGAAAAAGACATAGAAAATAAAGAAAGAAAGTAGAGAAATAAAGAACAGAAATAGAGAAGAAAGGAAAATAGATAGAGACAAACAGAGAAAGAACAGAGATATAGTGAAGAAAGAATAAAGTAGAAAAAGCAAGAAAGGGAGGAGAGATATAAAGAACCGAGAAATAGCGAAAAAAATAAAACGAGATAGAGAGAAGAACAGAGGAATATGGAATAAAAAAAGAGATAGAAGAGTACGAATAGGTGGCCACGGTGGCTCAGTCGGTAACGCGTCTGACTACCATGCTAAAGGTCCCGGGTTCGATCCCCGGCCGGTTCAAATCCGGGAACTTCTCTAACGATGGAAGCGGCCCACCCAGCGTCGAATAACATGGGTACCTGGGGGAAACCCTGGGGGGTAAAAGCGGTCAGGGGAGTGATGCTGATCACAATACCCCCACTCACGGCCGGATCAAGAACGTGTGGGGCGTTACCCCCTATACGCCTTTATGGCGTGGTGCTATGCACAGGGGAGCACTTTACCTTTTTTATAGAAGAGTACGAAAGAGGGAAGCCGAGAAATATACCTGATGGGGTTTGGATCTAACTTTAAACTGTGGGTTCAATCCCGATTGGCCTATCTATGCATATTATAATGAACAAGAAACGGATTATAAGCTGTTAGGTCCGAAATAAAAATTAACTTTACAACGCTGTCCTGGGGAAAGTACAAGATATTAGATCCAATGTTTTTAAACTAATTTAAAAATACTTTTATGTTTGTCAACAACCCTACACATAATCGAATTATTACTCTTGACGATTATGCAGTAATTTATTTATTAATATTCAATTTCAATAGTACATATTAAATAATGTGTGGAGTTAAATAGGTTAGAAACATATTTACGATGAAAATAAGATCGGGGTACATACCTAAAAAAATACGAAGGTTGAGAACCTTAGATCTACAGTACCTTCATAAAAATGACTGTAGGGCCCATTTTCCAGAAAGCCAGTTTAAAAGATCCAGAACCGGGACTCGAACCTGGGACTAGATGCGTGCAATAGTTTATGGCTACGCATATTTCGGTGCTATCACTTAAGAATAAATAAGTGGAAAAAGAAATAATGAAAATATGAAGCGAAGAAAACTTATGCACCATTTAAATACCAATACTAATAAGTGTTGCACATACCTCCATCGTAAAACTCGCCATTGTCTGTCAGTACAGGTGGAACATCCTTATCAAAACC